>NC_064572.1:70565825-70873772 GCF_937001465.1 Orcinus orca | reverse complement strand
CATTTTGCTAAACTGAACTATGTCAAACAATTGATATGAAAATTAACACAGAATTCTAGCATTATTTGGATAACAAATAATCTCTCAGGTTTTAGGGAAGTATACTTATTCAAGGTATGTCAAGCCTTCTGCTAAGAAGCTAGGGTCACCAGCATGAAAACACACAGACTACCCTACCTCCAGGCCAAGAAAATGTCTTTTTATCTTCCTGTTGTAATTATATAAATCAAACGATGAATTCTTATTCCATGTTGCTTTCAGGATAGTTGTCGTTTGATGGAATTATAAGAATAAAATTGTGAAACAGGTAATGTTAAACAACCTACATGTGATGCAGCAAAAATTCCTGCTTCGGTTACTTTATAACTTTGCTGTGTAACTTGATAACTTTGCTGGCAGGATGGTAGCGCACAGTTCACCTCTAAGGCTGCTTCCTCAGCACCAAGTCAGAAAACTTTAGCTATGTCAAGCAACATCAATTTTAGCATTCAGTGAAACAGAGAGATGGATTAGAGGGCTAGAATGTGAAAACAATTTAAACAAGGGGACTGAAGCCAAGTTTCAAAGCCCTCAGGATTAACTCTGAATGGCTGGATTCATTGAAAATTACAAAGATCCATTTTAAAAACAAACATCACCTCAGAATCTTCTCCTCAAGTATTCAAGCTTGATAAAAAGATTTGCTTTTACTTCTGGAATGGATTTTATAGTTTTGGAAGTGATTTTTTAGAAAAGGAGATTTTATGTAAAATATAGTATAATATTTAACTTCTCTCTCTCTCTCTCTTTTTTTTCTCCACATTCTTAAACTTTCAAATAGCTTAGGCCATATGGCAGGTCAAACAAATTACAGACCACACAATATACACAAAAGATGTTTTTAATTTAAATAACAGAAACGTCATACAATTTGGGTTATATAGCTTAAGTCAATATTAAAAATAATACTATGTAACTATTACAGCTGGAAGGGACATTAAAACTCATCTATTCCAATCTTTCATTTTATACTCAATAGATGGTAAAACTGAGGATCAAGGGGGTTAAGTGACAGGCTCACAATCTCACACTCCAGTTACCAGACTTTGAACCCAATGTTATTTCATTAATCTGCTGAAAAATGACTCCTAGGGCAGTCTTACCCACTCATGAATGGCTGGGACAGTGGGGCCTACTTTTGGTGTTCTAGCCAGAGGAAGAGAAGTTGGTGAGGGGTTTTTCCATTTCCACACAGCACTATCACCCCTTTCCAGTAGCACCTAGGTTCTGGGTTCTGTCCCAAAATGGAGGTAGGAGGGAAGGCTGATAGCCTAAGTATATCTGATGGGGAGAAAGGGAACAACTTGGAAATAATCCAGATACCTATCAAAAGATGAATGATTAAATAAATTATAGTATACCCATCCATACACTGAAGTACCATACAACCATTAAAAAGAATGAGGCAGATACATAATGGTGTGTGTAGTATAATTTTATTTGGATTTTTAAAAAAGATGTCCACTCATATTCACAGAAATTTTCCGGAAAAATAGAGAAGAAACTCCCCACTGGGGCACAGCGTTCAAAGATTAGGGTAAGAAAGAGACGTTTTGTCATATGCCCTTTATATTGTTTCATCTTTTTACCATGTGCATTCTTTAAGTTATAAAATTAATACTTTTTAGAAGTACATTAAAGCAGAGAAGGGAACTTCTCTAGAGCCCTGGGAAAACCCTGAGGAAGACAAAGATGGGGTCTATCAAGGGTAATTTGATACTCTGTATCTAATCTATGTGACACACAGTTTATTTCTCTAGAAAAGACTTCCTAACCCTTTTCATGTCACTTTAGTTTTCACTAATACAGTGTGCATAAATAAAATTTGTATAGCATACTGGAGTAAAGAGGAGGGGGTTTGGGGGCAGCCATATAATAGGGCTAAGTAAAAAAAAAAACCCACTCTCTGTATTACATAATTATTACAAGAAAAAAATAAGATAGAGTATTATTAGATATTGGCTATTGACTTTCTACAAAATTTCCAAATAAAAATCTATCTAGAAAATCTTCTAATGTCAGTATTTAACAGCAAACTAGTTGGCAAGCTTTGCTCTGGAGCAACTATAAAAGTCTAGGAGTAACTATATTCTCCTAGAGTTCAAAGGGACAGTAGAGGTCATCTAGCTCAGTGGATTGAAACACATTTAAAAAAAATAAACCAGAACAGAAAATATAGCAGTATGTTTTTTGCACTGTTAAGAGAAATTTATTTTAGAGATTAAGTGGTGTGTATGTGGTACATGTATTGGGTCGTGATGCAAAATATATTAAAAATAAAAAGATTGAAAGCCACTTACCCAAGGTTATACAACTAATAACTGTACACTGAGTATAATAGGCAATGTTTAATAAATGTCTACACAACACCTGTGGCAAGAGGTTCACTTAGTTCCTGCTTGAAAATTTATTTTCTTGTTGAGGACATCACTTATATACTAATTCTACCGCTCAGATATTAAACAGTAAATTTCCAAAATTTCTGATATACACAATTTATTTGAAGCAAAGCTTTAGTTTTCATGTCATTTGTAAGAATGATTCTGGGTTAACATCTAAACATTTTTTCTCGAATCTAATACATTCCCTTTAGCATCTCTGGAATAGGCATGAGTCTTTTACCGAGAAAATTAGGGTATTCTAAGCTGGAAAAGGTCTTAGAGAGCTAACCCAAATTCCTAATTTTACAGGTGAAGAAACTAGTGTCCAAAGTAAAAGCCTCTTAATTCCCAGGCTAGTGCTTTTTTCTATTATATCAGGCTTTTACTTTATTCTTATATCCTTGTGATGTTAGAAAATAGCTAAACACATTACTACTACCAAAGAGTAGTAGTTCAGCCAAGAGGAAGCTGAAGCAAGGAAATGATAGGATGTTTAAGTCCAGAAAGGATGACACAATGCCACCCCTGCAAGCTTTACAGAAATCTGCCGTTTTCAACCCGCAGCTTTAGATTTCAACTAAGGCAAATGATTCAACTTGCTTGTACTGAATGGGTGTGTTTGCCCCACAAGGGGACACAATGAACACGCAAGAGAGGAAGACAACAGTACAGACATCACAAAGCACAACCTCTCTCTCAACGTGCCCACTTTGATCAGTGCATAATTAAACACTTCACAGGCATTTAAAACCCAACTACAAAAAGAACTCCAACATGTGAGAAGGTTAGACCCCACTGGCAAAGAAATATTGCTGAATGTGGACCTCACTGAATAACAATCAATCTCCTATAGTTCAACTTACCGTTCACGTCACAAACTCTAGAAAGAACACAGAGGCACAGACAAGGCACAGAGCAGAACTCTGGGCTGCAGCCTTCCCCAACTCCTCTGACAAATACCCAACAGCAGAAGGACAAAGCATCATTATGACAGAAATAAAGGCTCTTTAGATGCTGCCTTTTTTTAATTCAATGAACCCACTCTTACACACAGAGTTCATGCCACGATGTCTCGAAATACAGTATTGCCAGATTATGCTATTAATGAGTCCAATAAATTCAGTGCAATATTTTTAAGCATTTTTATCTTAAATAATTAGCACATTTGAGAGACTACCAGTATTTTCCTTAGTCAATGTCATCCCCCAAACAATTAAGAACAATTCAGTAAACAGTTCAAGAGGGGTAAAAAGCAAACTAACAGGAAAAAATTTAATTGAGTGATAAAGCCACAAGCTCCTCCCCAAGACGAATATTGCACATTGCTAGCAGCTGGCACAAAATTAACCATCTATCTTATCTATGCTTCCCCCTAAGCTGTGAGCTATCGGTATTACAATAGACAATTTTGTACTTACTTATTAAAAAGAATGGAAGCTGCCGCACATATCTTAAGCTGGTTTTTGTATAGCAATTCTGATGCAATGCTGCCCTAAAAATGAACTTTGTTTTAAACAGTGAGATATCCACACAGTGCGGTTAGAGCAGGGGTGGAGCCCACTCTGGGGGAAACAACACACCCAGGCCGACTTCAGTGAGAGCAAACGGCACGTTAATGTTGCCACAACGTTTTTCAGTGCCTCAGAGTCAAAATTAATTGGGTTAAATAAACCCTCTTCATAGAAATGGGGGGAAAGTTCAGCTTTCCTGCCATGGAATGAAATACAGACATTTCTTTTTCGTGAGGAAAGTAAAGATAAAATGCAAGGTAGATCACGCAGCTCAGCCAACAGAATGTTAGGTGGAAGTGGACTACTGTAAAGGAAGTCCAACCATGCGAACTGCTAAGTTTAGCAACAGCAGCTTCTGCATATCTCAAGGTGTCAGCAACACTGCTCTAGAACTTGACTTTGGCCTAGGTGGCCAAGACAGGGGACCTGAACATTATCAAGCATTACTTATCCTTCTCTACCAATGCTCTAGTTCTCCTGGCAATACAGAAACAATAAAAGCATTTTCTTATCAACTAATTAGCAAGAACTGCCTTCAAAAATAAGGGATTTGACTGATGCTTTAATATTGAAATAAACACATAAAAGGGGAAATTATTTTGATGAAAATCATTAATATGAATACTATGCTTTAAAAAATTTGCAATCACCCACTTCTGCAAATAATTCCATAAGTTTTGATTTTTAATTTTTTTCTGATTTATTTCCAAATAAGATATTCAGGAGGATGTATACGTACTGTCTAAAACTCTTTAATAGCGTTTAAAATTTCAGTTATTGAAACTATTATTAAACATCCGATTATTGTTCAGAATGATTTTAATCAATACTACTTTCTGTATTCACATTCAGAGACGCACCAACAGTTACTTTTAACGGAACTCCTATAACCCATGAAATAAAAAAATAGGTTTCTCAGTAGAATACCCAAGCATGTAAAAAATAAGCTATATAATCATTTACACAGAATTTAAAACAAATAATGGAAATAGCTTTGGGAGAAGACTAGGAAAATATTTTTAATGATACATGTTGTCACATTACCCTCTCCAACTGCTACTCCCTCACACTGGAACAATAAATCAGTCTGGAGTATTGAATATTTCAATATTTTGAGAGATGGCCTAGAACACCCTCTTTCAGGATCCTGCGGGTAGGTGCTGACTGATTTCGTCTGTTGTTGGATTATGAGGTCACTCTTGCCATGATAAGTTAACCCATTCCAAAATCCTCCTTTCATAGTCCAAGTGCCTGATATAATTATGTTTTTCATCCATATACATAATTATGAATTGCCTGCTGCTATCCCTTGCTCTTGCCCACCTAACCCCCAAACTGAACAACTCAAAGATAGCAGTTGGATATTACATTTGAAGAGTCCCATCTTGATACTTTCTGGATTTGCACTGCTGGAAATGTCTGTTTTCAAGTCAAACTTCACTTTCACAGCTGCAAAGGAAATGACAAGAGAAGAAAAACACAGCCAATACATATCAGCAATTAATTCCATCCACAACTGCCCAGCTGTTTGTGCATGGAAGAATCAGTCTGTTTCCTTTTGGGGCTTTCACCACTGAAAATTGATACTGCATATTCAGAGACACAAGCTGTTTGTAACATGTCAGGAATGTGCGCAAGATCACACAGAGTTGAAGAGACAAAATGAAATCCAGATCTAGTTTTCTTGGGACTTGCCAGTATTATTTCATAGCTAAGAAAGAAAAGAAAAAGAAACCATAAAAACACCTCAATCACAGAGAGAGGAAAATACACACAAAAAAATTATCCTGTCTGAATATCACCCTACCAATAAGGAGGAAAATCTGCCAATGACATCAGATTTAGTAACAAGAATAGACACTCTGATTTATTGGCATAGACAAGGTGTGACATTGCTCGGAATCCACATGCCCGTAGTACACTAAATCCAGCCAATACTTTCTGGACTACACAGCTGCTTGCCCAATGTGTAGTTAGTCCTCAAAACAAAATCCTTATAAACGTGAAAGTTGTTGGGAACCAATGCTTTCACCAGTCATGCAGAAAAGCAAGTTTTTCTTGGTTAGTTCAGACATTATTTGGCACTTACAAATACCTGCCCGTTTCAGGGATTCAGGTAAATTTACAGATCCAATCTTCTAGTGTAACAGTCAAGTAATCAAATTTCTCCTTTCCTCTCCCACTCAGTTTTGTGGGTTTTAAATAAAAATACTCTCTACTGAGTGCCAGAGACTCATGTGCAACTCAAGAAGTATTCTATCCCCTTTTCTCCCTGCACTCCAACTCCAATTTTATCTCAAAATGTCTGTTTCACTTAAGTCTTGTAAAATGTCATTTTGTTACATTGTATTTTCAAATATACAGTGAGTCAAATAACTTGTGTTTTCAGTATGTAAAATGACTTGTGGTTAATTATTGTCATGAAAGTTAGAGAAAAGAAAAAGATGACATTTTTAGAACAAAATAATTCAAAACATATTTAAGCTATTTTACTGTTTTTTTTTTTTAATATGAAACTAGGTATCCCATGATTGAATTCATTGTTCTAAGCACCTCCCCTCTCCCCTTTTGCTGCACAAGAGTTCATGTACTCCTAACGCCAGTATATTTTCAAGCACAACTTGGATGGCACACTCAATTTGGGCACCACTAGGGGATAGGGCTTAACCAGTGAAAAGAAGAAAAGCTCTCTGCTCCAAGTATGAGAGAGACATTCTGTAATCTTCAGAATGAAGATGCTCTCAAGTGCCAGAACTCAAACCAGCACAATGAGAAGCTGTCTCCAACTAAAGTGCTGTGAAAGCACGAAGTGTGATTTGTTAAAGAAATAGAAGGCATCTCAAACAAGTGGTAGACTGAAAACAAAGCACAAAACCAAAAAAAGGGTTTTTTCCTTAACAAACACCATCTGATCGAGGATATATCTGGGGTAGGAAAGGGGAGGAGAAGAAAAGTTTAACCTTTGGCTGATGGTGACACTAACTTATAGAAATATGGTATAACTATTAGTGACTCAAACAGCCACAGAGACGAGCTTTGCTTGGCAAACTTCAGCTCTGTGGGACACAGACTAGTTTGAAATGTCTAAGGGAAGGAACTTCCCCACCTACAAGGCTGGCTGAGGAAAGAAAAGGTCTCTCTGAGCTGTTGAAATCAGGTCACTTAAACTCATGATAGTCTAACTAGAGCCTTGGGTAGCATTAACAAAGACCATTCAGGAGAGGAGGCTGGAGATACGAAATTGCCAGCTCATATTTAAAGTGATTTTTTTCCCTCAACAATTTATTATGATAATATTTGATACTAATATATATGGATTTACTATTTTAGTCTTAAAAATTTTACATATACAGCAAATTTGAAAGAATTTTACAGTAAGCACCATGTAGGCACTAGCTAGATTCTATCATTAACACTGTACTATACTTATTTTATCACATATCTCTTCAACTACCCATTCCTCTTTCCATCCATTAATCTATCTCACCTTTCGTGCATTTAAAGTAAATTACAAGCATTAGTATACTTCCCCCAAATACTTCAGCATACATATCATTACCTAGAGTTCAGTATTTGCTTATCGCTTTTTTCTTTTATGTAAAACGTACATACAATGAAATACAGAAATGTAAGTGTACACTTGTATAACCCCAACTCCTGTCAAAATATAGAACATTACCTTCATCCCAGAAAAGTTCTCTCATGCCTCTTCCCAGGCAATCCCCTTCTCCCACATTCCCAGAGGCAATCACTATTTTGATTTTAAAAGTGATTTTAAACAACTCCAAGTAGTCATGCCTTCGCAACCTGTGCATCAGAACATTCTCCACTACATCACATAACTTACACTTGGCTGAACAAAGTGATCAGATATGAACCAAATAGACGGAAGGAGCCAAAGAAGAAATCATAAACTTAAAAGGAAGTGTAGACTCATCTGCTCCAATTACTCAATTTCTTAGGTGAAGGAAACAAAACTTAGAAAGCTTTGGCTGCCTGTACCAGTCATCCAACTACTCAGTAATTTACTGGGTGGGCCTAGTCTAAGGCTTTTAGGCAGCAGCTCTACACTTCATTTTAGGGTGAGGAGAACAAACTTTGGAGATAATGCTGGTTCAGAGGAAGCGCTCAACCACTTACAGGCTATACATCTTAAACAAGTTTTTCGGTTTTGTTTTTTTTAAACTCCTTTGAGTCTCAGTTTTCTCATCTGCAAAACAAGGAAAATCTTAATTCATAAAGTTTTATGGATTAAAAGAGATAACATTTGTAAAGTGCCCGGCATATTGTAAGTGATCAAAGGAAGGAAACACAGGAAGTGGAGGGAAAACTGACAGTACGAAGCACAGTTCAAGAATATGCACTTCCACATATTGCTTCTAAGTCCTTGTGCTACCCCGACATTTGCTCTCATTTTGCATATATATGCAAAGAAAATAACAGCACTGAGGCAAGCCGTTTTTCACATCTAAAAAAAAAAACAAAGGCTACTCCTTTTCTGTTTGTCTTTATGACAGAACTGGAGTGGTGGGGGGAGAGAAGCACAGACTTTTGACTTCATAGTGACCATATGTACCTTATATCCTTATCTGTCTTTGTATAAACGGCTCCCTTTGTCTGGACTGATCTTCCTTTTATCCACCAAATGAGAAGGTCCAGTTAAAATCTAACGTACTTTCCTGATCTACTCAGAACAAATTTAAAGCTCCTTCATCTGTGTTTCCATAACGCTTTAAATAACAGCATTACAGAACTCCTCATCCCAGCTGGCTGCTTCCATGTGTTTCCCCTACTTGAATGGGAGCGCCTCTGCATCCCAAAGCCTAGCACAGAGCTTAGCACACTGAAACCATCCACAAGTATTTGCTGAATGGATATGCCTGGTTATGGTCAAAGTAGCAAAACAACTAAGTCTGAACACTCACCAAAAAAGGAAAGCAAAGTGCCAGAAAAATGGGGGGCAGGGAGATGATCACAGGGCATATTAAAAGGCATGAAATTTAGAAAAGATTAAAAGCCAATTGTGTGTAAACTTTTGTGTTCTCAGAGAAGTGACTGCCACTAAGCAGCTGAAGTGCCACTGGAATAATTCAGTGTGCTGTGTGTTTTATATACTTATCCCATGCACCACCCACGACAACCCTGTCAGGCAGTACTATTACGTTCCTTTTATAGATGAGAATACTGAGACTCAAGGAGGTTAAGCAAATAAGGTCACACAGCTAGTGGCAATGGAGATAAAAAGCAGAGTAGTGATGTTTCATTGCAAGTCATTTTCATATTAGGCCTACTTCACACACCGCGTGGGGAGGCTCTGCATTAAAGAAGACCCAAACAGTTGAGGGGCAACCAAATAGTACAAGAGATTCAACAGAGGGAGCAAAAATCAATGGCAGAAAAAAAGGCCTAGACAAAAAACAAACCAAAGCTGAGGTGATAAGAGGCGTGTGACTTCTACGTAGGAGTTATCTTCACAGAACAGGTCGCCGCCCGGAGTCATGAAACATAAGCCAGAGATGGCCCTAGAACACGTAGGAGTGCGAAAGAGTAGCTCTTACTCTCGGCATGGTTTTTTTTCCCCCAAACTAATTGTTCTCCGAAGTGATAATACAACATGGATAAAAATGCTGACCATGGTGTTCATGCTTCAGAAGATAATGAGAGCCTCACCAAGTTGATGAAATGAACTCTTGTCTGCAGGCATCTCTGGCTACATTCTGTAGTTTCTCCTTTAGGAATACCCTGGTTTTGCCTCCCTTGCAAAGATGGATTTATGAAGGAAGCTTCCTAGAAGCCTCCACCTTGAAGTTTAAAGCCTCAAGTCCCACAGCCCTCTGGCTTACCTCCAACATAGCACTCATTACACTGGCTCACAACTGGCTGTTCATGGATATAGTTCTCACATGTGCTGTGAGAACCTGCAAGGCAGGGTCCCTCAGGACCTAGCACAGGGCAAGTTCAAAAAATATTATGGATGGTAAATGAATAATGTCCTTTGCCTATTTAATATTTGATAGATGGTTATCTGTCAAAAGAGGTAATACAGGATTTAAAGAGGAAGCAATTATAAAAAAGTCATATTATAGAAAAGGTTGGGGATAACTGAGACTTGGTTAATGTTCAAAACAGGTCTTTTTTTCTGGATTAAAAAGAAATGTATTCAACATAACATACAATGATTGGCGAGTTAAGTCTAATGGAGCTGAGGCTGAAATTCAGTAAAACATTGGGTCTAAAGATTAGGCATGATCCCAATTTAAAACAAAAATTAACCGAACTAGTGAGCTTATATTGTATCTGAAGGTTGCCAAACTCCAAGTGGAAAAAAATGTGACTTTGACTCAACTATGGCATAATACTTCCAAAAACAATGCATTTCATTAACCACCTCTTAAAAGATGGCAAAGACTACACGAAAAGAAAAAAAAAAAAAACAGCCACAGAAAAAAGTGAAGAATAAATATTTACGTGCTATTAAAAAACCTGTATTCACAAATAATTTTTGCTTTGAGAAAGAGTCCAAAAACAGAACAGAAAACAAGCAAAAATGAAATGTAATATGGCCATGCAACATACGAAACATTCATGACACATGCAATTTCTTGTTAAAAGTATTACTTCTGTTTTGATCTGCACCATCTAAGGGTATGGGACTATGCAGCCATTTTTTAATTGTTGCTTTTTCTAAATATGAGGAAAAAACTCTTTAGTTGGAAAAATACGCGTCATATTTCAAACGACTTACCCAGTAAAAAAAAAAGACATACCAAATTTTTTTTTAATCTTGGGGCATTTAAGTATTCTCTTCCTTCCAGATTCAAGTACTTAGCTTCAAAGACTGCTAATAAGATAGGTAGGAGGCCAAGCTGACAAATCACAGGATTTACAGGACTAACAATCTCACTTCTCCAAGATCAAGCTCTGGAGCAGGGGTCTAGCACCCGTGGCCTGTTAGGAACCAGGCCTCACAGCAGGGGGTGAGCGGTGGGCGAGTGAGCAAAGCTTCATCTGCTGCTCCCCATCTCTGGCATTACTGCCTGAATCATCCCCCTCCCCCAACCCCACGGTCTGTGGAAAAATTGTCTTCCAGGAAACCAGCCCCTGGTGCCACAAAGGTTGGGGACTGCTGCTCTAGAGCATGTGCTGCCCATCCATGACAAGAACCACATCCCATCCTCTAAAACTAAAACAGCTTTGAGTCACCAAATTCCATCATAAGCTCTTTCCAAGACAGGGCAAGAGACAGGTTTAGGAATTTTCTCCCCATCTTCACTCCCATTCCTCAATGCCTCAGTGAAAGTATCCATGGGTGGTTGGTGGATTTGCCAACTTTCTATTTCCTCAGGCAAACTGACAGCATGATAGGAGGTTTAATTAAAATAAAAAAAAACACAAAACCAAAAGTAGCCTATAAACACATCTCTTCTTTGCATCTGGAGACACTTCAGTTTACTGCATCATACTTCCTGCTCCCAAATATTACTAAAGTTGGAGGATATCAACTTGTTCTGTGCCAAATCTATACTATACTGATTTTAATCTATTCTGATTTTAGATTTAAAAAAATTATCTTTAAATTCTAAGTTGGTTAGTCAATTCATCAACTAATTTCTCTACTTTTCTGCTTAAATTCATTTATTCTTTGAACAACAACTCATTCAACACCTATCATGTGCTACAACTGAGGAGGTGGTACAGTTGGAGAATGCAAGACATGAATGAGACATGATCCCTGATTCTAAAATACTAGCAACTTAGTGGGTTTGGTGAGGAAGAAGGGAGAGACAGTTTCTTAAAAATTTATATAGTACACTGTATTATTATAGATGTATTACAAACTCAGAAAGAAGCCAATATGAAAGATTCCTGAGAAGTTACACTGGAGTCTGGTCTTAAAAGGATGAGTAGGTATGAGGGGTGGGGGGCAGACAGGTATGCAAAGCAGCATACTTAATAAACCTGTCCTTTATCACATGGTTTTACTTTGAATAAAAGTATTACAGATCCATTAATACAAAAAGGAAATCAAAATTGTCACTAGTTAACAGCTTAACAGTGGTTCGTATAATTTAAGCTAGAGGAACCCTACAATCTACTAGCAAACCATACAGTTTTGTACCATGTGCTTTTGCTTTCACTCTAATCTTTTGATTTGCATGCTAAGAAAAGAAACTCAAAAGCCATTTATATCCTTTCTTGGAACAATGCTTGTTCTTAACACTGCACTAACCAATGACTTAGAAATAATTAAGACCAATTATCTTGAAGCCAGTCCAACTGCAATCTGCCACCGTATCATCATGAAAGGAGGCTTAAGAATGCCCTAGGTTAACACAAAGGTCAGTAAACAAAGACTTGGTCAATCTGGCACAGATATACCACACCCTATGAGCTCAAAGCCTTAATGGTATCAAGCATAAAGCATGGTTGATTCAATGGGAGGGGCTAGGAAAAAAAAGAAAAACACAACTGATCACAAGCATTGTGTTTGTAAGGCACCTAAATGCTCAAGTTCACTGGCCCAGAAAGATGCTGATACATACGTGGTTGGAAAATTTGGCTAATCTGATGAAAGGTGAAAAGAATGCCATGTTAAATTGCTGAGAACAGACCACCCATTTTGATCAAGTTACTATTGATGTGAAAATGCCGTAGAGTTAAAATTTAAGATATGTTTCCACATCAAAGTACACATAAGTAACAAATCTCCCATTTTTATGGAGAGTATTATGAAGATCATTTACAACGCACACTATACGACAGCCTGAGTGAAAAAAATCTAAAACAGAAAAATTAAAGTAGGATTACTTATATTATGTGACTTCTTTATTCTAAAGATTCCTTTGCCAGGTTCTTTTAAATAGTAATCTCCCCTGCATTTAATATATTATATTAGGATACAGCCAATTTTTTAGAGCACATATTTTACATAAAGCAAGCACTATCTGTACTTTATATTCATGAATTCACACATATAATACCTAAGCTCTGACAAAAAAGAAAATAAAGACCTCCTGCAAAATGTTTGAACTAAGAGGTTTAATCCTAGTGTAGGAAATTCGCAATGAAACATGTATCTTTGGACAGTGTGTAAGTAACTTCCTCAAAATATTGAGAGAAAAGGGAAAAACAAAACCTTATGAGAACTGCTCTTGAGCCTTTGAGAAGGGAGGTGACTAGAGCAGTATAAAAACTGGGTGGAAGAGGAAAAAGGAGGAGCTAAGACAGTAGATGAAGAGACAACTACGGAGCCAAGAGATAAGGAGGATCATGTAACTGTGGCAGCAGTCTGAGGCCGGCACACCCACATGGAGCTATGCGGCTTATTCAAGGGGGTGGAACACTGAGCAAGTGAACAATTTTGGTTTTGTTTAACTGAAAGGTTGAGCAATCCTACAAATGGGAGAAGGAAAAAGGGGTGTTTTTCTAATATAGAAAAAGGTAGGATATAATAAATGGCTATCATTTTTAAAACTATTAAACGAAAAAGAGAAGTAACTACCTTATATATGAAAATGAAAAATTGAGCCTTTGAGGAAAAACACTATAAAGTCCATGTAAATCCAGGGCCACGTCATTTATGGATTGTCATGATAAAGCTTTTTATCCTGTGGACTACACCATCCTTCAGACAACAAGATGCCGGCAAAGTATACTGATGAGAATTTGGGGGGGTGTGGATCAGTGTAGTTTTTCTTCAATCCAACTTTTGATTTGGCAGCTTACAGAAACAATTCTCAATGGCTGAGTTTTAAAAACTTACTCCAAGATAAGCAGGACTGTGACTCCAGTGGGCTATTTCCAAGTTGCCAAGCCATTAATCTAAAACAGCTCTCAAGTCCTTTAAACTGATTCCTGCTGGTCCAATATAATAAATGACATGATGTTTTAAATAAAAAGGGGAGAGGGAGGGGAAAAAGAAGGTCCAAACAGTACCTTTGGAGTTGCTGTTAAAAAAAAAAAAAAAAAAAAAAAACTGGAAGTGGGAAGCAATAAGATAATATACATTTACTACTATATTTTTCAATCATGTGGCTACAAATTACAGAACGGATTTTGGGTAGGCCTTCTACCACAAGCAAATTACTTTCTTCAATTTAAAGTTTAACAGCTATTTATTACATTTGCTACACTCTCAGAAATGAAAGCTGAATAAGAGATATTTCAAGCTTTTTGCAGATGATTTACTCCATTAATCACATCTCTTCATTCGTCTAGGCATTAATGAATACCTTCCTACAGGAATTGGAAAAGGGATACTGTATAGTCAAGTGTTTGCCTTTGTCATGACACAAAAGATGTACCTGATAAACCAGTTAAGCCATCAGAGCACCTAGACCAGTGTTTTTAGTACAGTCAGAACAGAGCAACCAGCTGCAGCTTTAGCATTCTGACTCGATTGAACAACAAAAATTTGTAGATAGGGCTCAAAGGAGCAAACCTCTCTCAATATAAAGTCATTACATAGATCATACCACTATTAAGAAATACTCATGGAAATACTTTTTTTTTTTTTTTTTTTTGCGGTATGCGGGCCTCTCACTGTTGTGGCCTCTCCCGTTGCGGAGCACAGGCTCCGGACGTGCAGGCTCAGTGGCCATGGCTCACGGGCCCAGCCGCTCCGCGGCATGTGGGATCTTCCCAGACCGGGGCACGAACCCGTGTCCCCTGAATCGGCAGGCAGACTCTCAACCACTGCGCCACCAGGGAAGCCCGGAAATACTTTTATTTCAGTAATTTCAAAAAAACTAGACATTTAATTACATCACAAAGCAATACAAACAGCTTAAAACTTATGAAAGAATTCCTAATCATAGTCAATCAATTTACCAGGGTAAATTGGATCAAAAGGAAAAAGTAGAAGTTGCCTAGTCTTCTGAAAACGGTGTTATGAAGAAAAAACTGCTAAATCAGAAATCAGGTTTTCTTCAAGTCACAACTTACAGGGGTAGACAGAAAGAGAGTTCTTTCCAGAAAGCAGGGAGTTGTTATTAGACCGCCCTGCCACCACCCTCCCCTCAAAAGTCAGAATCCTGAAGGGTAATACCCTCAGTTAAAAGGTCGACCAGGACGCTTCCCTGGTGGCGCAGTGGTTGAGAATCTGCCTGCCAATGCAGGGGACACGGGTTCGAGCCCTGGTCTGGGAAGATCCCACATACCGTGGAGCAACTAGCCCCGTGAGTCATAATTACTGAGCCTGCGCGTCTGGAGCCTGTGCTCCGCAACAAGAGAGGCCGCGATAGTGAGAGGCCCGCGCACCGCGATGAGGAGTGGCCCCCACTTGCCGCAACTGGAGAAACCCTCGCACAGAAACAAAGAGCCAACACAGCCATAAATAAATAAATAAAATTTAAAAAAAAAAAAAAGGTAGACCAAAACAACAACAACAACAAAAAAACAATCTGTCCACAAACAGAGGGAATTTAAAACACACACACACAAACAACCACCAAAAAGCCTTATCTGTCTTCTCCAGAGCACTGAGTGGGAAAAGAAAAACCTCTCCTGAGAATCTGTAACAACAGGTCTATCCTCCCAAGAACTCGGGATTTGAATTTACACACCATCATGGGCCACAAAACCCCACGCCAAAAGAATAACCTGAAGTGGTCTTACACCCCCACCAGACACCTGGCGTAAAGGAAACAGATATATTTGGAGAAAGGTGCTCTCAAAAGTGGGCCACCTAAGGATTCCCACAGATAAAATCCTGCCAAGTTAAAAATTCAGAATTACAAAGCACATGCGTAAACTAACCACATTAAACAAAAGTCAGCAGAAACAACAGAATAGAATTTGGCACCTCCCCCATGCCCAGAACTGCGCACAATAGAATACTGAGACATAGACTGTAAAATGAGTATCTTTACCATGTTCAAAATCCTTAAAGATAGAATTAGAAGCATGAGAAAGAAACAAGTTGTTATAAAGACCAATAGATTTGAAAAACTACTGAATAATTGAAAAAAACGTAATGAATGGAATAAACAGTAGACTAGACCCAAGTGGAAAAAGAATAAGCTGGAATGCAGATTTGAAAAAACTAGCCAGACTGAAGCACAGAGAGACGGAATATGTAAAAGAGAGGCTAAGAAACATAGAAAATAAAGAAGTCCAACGTACTGGAATTCCTACAGAGGAAATAGGACAGAGGTCATGTTCGAGGAGATCATGCCTAGAAGTTTTCCACAGCTGTCCAGAGACAAATCATCTGAAGGACTGACAATTAGATTTGCAGTAGATGTCAAAAGAAAAAATAAATATATGTCGTGAGACAGAAATAATATTTACAAAGTGCTGAGAGAAGATAACTGTCAGTCTAGAACTGCATATCGAACAAAACTATCAAGAGTAAGTAAAATAAAACACTGTCTCACTAAAGTGTTCGATAAGCTCATTAAAGGAACTTTCAAAGGATTAATTTCAGAAAGAAATTAAAACTGGAAGGAAGAGCTGAGATGGAAGAAGGAGCGAGGGAAGAAACTAGTAAACAAGTGAGTAATTTCAAAAATGTTATATAAAACAATTCCAACAACAAATGTAGGGGGTTGAAAACAAGAATTAAAACCCCATCACATAAGATTGGAATGGAGAATAAGAGTTAAACTGTTTTAAGATCCTTATATTGGTCAGAAGGGGAGAGCTATTACCTTTGTCTAGAATATTTTCAAAACCACTAAAATCAGTACTAATAAAACATGACACCCTAATTCTGCCTATTAGTAAAAGATCTGAACAGGCACTTCACAAAAGAGAGTATCTAAATGACCAATAAATACATAAAGAAGTGCCCAACACCATTAGTCATCAGGGAAATACAAATTAGAATCATAATGAGATACTGCTATCTACCAATAAGGTTAAAATGAAAACAAACACCATAGGCTGTTAATACCAAGTATTGGCAAGGATGTGGAGCATCTGGGACTCCTGAACACTACAAGTCCTTGTGCAATTAGTACAGATATTTTAGAAAACTGTTTGGCATTATCTACAAAAGCTGGACACACACCTGCCCTGTAATCCAGCCACTCCTCTCCCAGGAACAGATTCAACAGAAAAACATACATAGGAACACCAAAAACAACACGAAAATGTTCATGGCAGAATTGTTTTTAATAGCTAAAAACTGGAAGCAATCTGAATGGCCATCAACAAAATGGGTAGATTATTGTATGTTCATGTAATGGAATACACACAATGAGAATGAACTATTGTTACATGCAACAACATGGGGAAAAAATTGTTGAGCAAAAGAAGCCAGATACAAAAGAGTAGACAGTGAGTGATTCCATTTATCCAAAACTCAGAAGGAAGCAACGCTAAGCTATGGTACGTCAGGATTACAGCTACCTTGCAGGGAGGAGGAAACGCCTGAGAAGGCATATCAGGGTGTTCCTGGTGTTCCGTTTCTTGATCTAGGTGAGGTTACACAGGGTTCACTCTGTGTATATTCACCAAGCTGTAGTATCTTATGATTTGTGCATTTTTCTATGTTATGTTTAACTTATACTTGAAAAAATTAAAACAATTTAAAAGAGAGAAAAGCCTCCTCTCTGTAGCAAAAAAAAGCATATACAAATATTGAATCATGCTGTATACCTAAAACTAACAGTGTTGTATGTCAATTATATCTCAATAAAATAAATAAATATATATATTTTAAAAAAGCAAACAGTTAATCCTTCATTAATCCAGTCTATTTGCTATGGTAGATCTCCATACAAATGGATATTCCTTATTTCTCTACAAGCACCTGGATTTCATCTGTGTATTACAGCAACTATGTGCATTACAGGAAGTTTACTCTGTGTGAAGTATAGCACCAGTTTGCTTCACTCCTTATAAAAATACTTCTTGAAGATGCTCTCATTCTGTGTTCCCAAAGGAAGGCTTAACTCCAGTCAATTCTCTCACTTAGACTTCCCCAAGGCCAACTAGCAGTAAGAGAAAAAGAAGACAATCCTTTTCTGCAATGTCCTACTCCAATAAAAGTGAGTGTCACTGAATAAGTCAATCCATTAGCCCCTACCACCAGTCCACTACCTACACTGTCAGGAGGCCATCAGCCTTACCTGAGTCTACTTTGGCTGTAGTTTGTGGCTCTGCTGGATGGGCCTAACCATCTGGAACACTGTGGCTTCCTCCTTCTAAATCAAAAAGCTCAACTGGCTTACCTTCTTTTCATCTTTCATATGATATAGTGGGTGTTTGGAGAAATAGCATTAACATAATGAGAGAGACAGCTGCACTTTGTTCTAGCAGAGAACTCATGCTCCCAAAATGTAAAATACACCTGAAGGGACCCTTAAGGTCATCTAGTCCAATTCTCTCTTTTCACCTGTGAGAATTCAGGGCCCTAAGGCTGCTACCTAAGGTCACACAGAGTACTCATCTCCTGACTTCAGGCCAGTACTCCTTCCACTCTTACCATAAAAGTTAAAGTTGCCATTAAGGAAAGAATGCTCAAATTGGAATCCTCTTTCCTATGGAACTTGTTGATTGTCATTCTGCTGAATCATCAATGAACCATTCCATCCCAACTGAGATGAGATACTGAAAAACATTTCCAAGCTATCTGTTTAATGTCAAAAAATGAATTTGCACTGTTGAGAGCAACTTATCAGTGTAACAGACATTAGAATATAAATCCCAAAGAAGGAAGGACCTCTGGGTAATTAGCATTGTTCCAGTGGCAATCAAAGATTTTTAGGATGGTAAGATGAAAGGTGTAATATCCTGAGGTTGTTCTGAAGCTTTAAGAGAGAATAAAGTGGTAGAATAGTTACAATACAGAGCAAGTATTTAGTTCTTTGTAAAGGAATTGTCTGGTTTATAAAAGAAATAGAACTGCTTCAATTATAGCATGAAAACTTCTAAATGTTCTTGGGACCTTCTTTAAAAAAATTTATTCAGAAGGGGTTTCTCCTTGTCATTCAGTCTTTGCAGCACACATATTCCATATTTAATTCACTCTCTGCCTCTAACCCAGTATTTTACTCATGTTCACATTCTAATCTGGGCATATATCCAACCCCTTGCTCCATGCAACACTGGAATAAACTTTAATATATTAGGAAATTAGAAAAATGAACAGGAGGGAAAGCAAATATATTTTCACACAAAGTACAGGATACAGCTGTGATCTGTCAAGCTTACGGGACTATCTCCTTAGCTAACAGCAAAGTTATAGGACTCTCCTTAGCTGAACAGGAAGTAGCAATCTAAAAAGTATAAATATTCCCAAGCCCCAATTCTATTCCCTTCCCTTCACATATTCAGCACACACTCACCCTTTGACCAGGCCTGTGTTGAACACACCCATTCAAATAGCCTTGATGAAGTGTCAGTAGTCTATGGATGACAAGTATTTTTGAGAGTCCACAAGAATAACCTTTAACCATGACGTCCCCAAATAAAAAACCTATGTTGGTTTTACTCCTCTGAGGAAAGAGGTTGTAGTAAGAATGACAAAACCAGCCTTGGCTCTTAAGAAATTCATATTTGTATGAATGATCTTTAGTTTCCCATTTCTGAAAGTTGTTTCCATGGCATCAAAATATAACTAAAAAAAATAGAATTTCCTTTCATATCCTTTGCAGGACACTATGTAAGCTCACAAACAAGACACCTAACCCAGGTCCAGGGCAACAGAGGTGGAAAAGGGAGCATTTCATAGTGGAGCTAACATGTGATTATAATATATACAATGTTTATGAGACTTATAAATTATATATATTTGATTTATAAATTATAATTTAAAAGGATAAGAGTTAGCCAAGCAAAGAAGCAGTGAGAGAGTGTTCTAGGCACTAGCAGCAGCATGAGCAAAAGCAACGGTATATCTGGGACCAACGATAATTTAGCAGTAGTACAGCAGATCCTTCCTATAGCTCCACTTGATTTTTTTTTAGTTAATTTTTATTGGAGTATCGTCGCTTTACAATGTTGTGTTAGTTTCTACTGTACAGCAAAATGAAATAGCCATACATATACATATATCCCCTCCCTTTTGGACTTCCTTCCCATTCAGGTCACCACAGTGCATTAAGTAGAGTTCCCTGTGCTATACAGTATGCTCTCATTAGTTATCTATTTTATACATAGCTGCACTTTAGAATGGGTTTGATACTGAAAAAGTCAGTTAGCTGGATACTGGGATGCTGATTAGGGGTGCTCAGGTGAATCAACAGGAGATCATATTCCAAATGGTAATTCTGCATATATAAATAAGACAGGCTCAAAACAAAGGAAACAGGGATATGCTCAAATGGGTGTGCTTAGAGAAGGGAGGAAGCGGTGAGCATTTTAACCAAGAAAACACTATAGAATTACTTTCAAAAGAATACCCCTTTTAATTGCTTGATTTTTCCCAGCTTACCTTTTAAATCAACAGGAGGAGAGCACACCAGTGTTGCCACAGTCCTTACAAAGTGTTATCACCATGGGTCTGACACACAAAAACAGAGCTCACTCTCAAACAGGAAGTCAAACAGGAAGTCACCATCTTGTCAATTAGATGGTACACATTAGAAATGAAAAGATCAGCTGTATGGAAAAAGCAATAAAAAAAACATGTGGAATGGAGAGAAGGAACTCTTTCTGAGATTTTGCCCTCTGCCACCACAGGCTCCACAATTTATGAACAGCTGGGAAATTTCCTTTTCACAGGAAAAGGATGACTTCTTAGTTCACATTAAAGTGGAAATGACAAAAACTGACTGTATCACACAGAAAAAAAGGTGTTTCCTGAAGAAAGGAGACAGAGCACAGCCTTTATTAAAACACACACACGCGCACACACACACACACACACACACACACACACACACACACGAGAAGCAAAATACATGAATACAGCAAGCAGAAAAAAATCTTTTTCAAGAGATAAAGGAGAAAACAACTAAACCATGGAAATGTTTCACATGGTAGGAGCTAGCCTTAGTGGGATAATCATTTTGCCCCAGGGGGTTATCTCAAGTGCAAATAGGCTTAAGGGGAATGATAAGAACCTATTTGCACTTTATATTCATGCAGGGATTTTTATATATATTAAAAAAAATAAATGTCTAGTTTCAGTTTTTCTTACACACACACACACAAAAAGGATCCTTGTTTTATCACTAACTTATCACAAGTTCTTATGGTTCAGATTATTTCAAAGAATTGATGCTTAAATGGTTTGTTCTTTAAATAAATTACACTAACTCTTAAGCATATTCTTTCATTCAGCAAAAAGTATTCTCTGAGTGCCTACCCTGCACTAGATACCAGTTTACATGTTTGAGACACAGTGGAGTACAAGCTTCCTGCCCTCTCTGAACTTAAACTAGTCACAACTGTGAAGGATATATTTTAAAAATTGCTTTGTCTAGTTTTGTTGTACTGAATAGTAGCAGTGATTTTAAAACTTTACTGCAAAACAGAATCACATGAGGAGATTTTAAAAATCCCAGGCTGCATCCCATTCCATTTAAATCAGAATCTTGGGGGTGAGACCCAAACATCAGTATTTTTTTAAGCTTCCTAGATGACTTCAAAGAAAAGTCATATTTGAGTACCAGTGAACTGGCACATCAGTTCTCATTGAAGAAATGAAGATAAAAATAAAGAATTCCTAGAAATAGATTCCTCTATGTTCTTCTCCCAATCCTACCAACCCAAAGTAAGAAGATTCACTGGGCGTACAGGACAATTTTCTTAGTGGGGAGGTGAGATTTACTTGCTATCCACATCAGCAACTCCCCCACCCCTCACCCTAGTCAAAATACAATTCTTGCGGGGGGGGGGGGCGGCTACCAAGCTTGCCTTTTCTGCCTTCTGCTAGGACATCTGGGATAAGTGGGGACAAAAGAGTCATCTTGGAATATGCTGACACACATGAAGCATATAGAGGTGCTTCTATAATATGATAATCATAGCATAACAACTTAATTGTTTAAAAAATTCTTCTTATTGGATCATTTTCTTAAATCTTAGGATCAAAAAGTCACACTGAGGTTCAAATTAGCAAGAAGGGGTTAGGCACCATTAACTCAAGTATATGTTTGATAAAACAAAATAATCCAAAATCAAGATGTTTTGGTTCTCAATGGGAAGAATACAGGTAAAATCATTAGGAAATGCCCAAATCCAAAGGTAGGTATTATTAATAATGTTGTGGAATTAAAGGGAACAAAAGCCAAAAGACAGACAAAATTAAAGTCCTTTATAAAGCAAAATATAGTCTCTTTTTCATATTTCTATATAAGTTTATTTAAAAAGCAATTTAAATTAACTAGTAAGAGCAAAATGGAACTAAATTTTTCACCATGAAAGGTCATTCCCTGCACCTAAATATCTCATAAAAGCTGATTTATAAAATTCTGAAGAGTTCTCATTCTAGACCTGCACAGATCTTTCTAGAGAATATACTTGATGATATCTTAAAAGTTGCATCTAGAAAGTCTGTCATTACCTAGTTTACAAACCCTTGTGCTCCTCCAGTTCACTATATCCATCAGACTTTAGAGCCAAATCCTTCAGGCACATCACTGATCCCTTCCTGGTTGTTTTCATTTCACGTGTGAGTCACAAGCATTTCTCAATATTTATACCATGTGTTGTAATATCCACCACACTCAGTTTTTAGTATACATCTTTTCTCTTCGAAGTAAATATTCTAAATGCTTTAAGCATGTCCCATTAGTATGTCCCAAGAATGTACTTGGTAATAGTCCATGATTTAAAAATAACTATTGGAAAAGTAACATCATACACAGACACCACAAAAATCACCATTTCTAAGGTGGTAGAACCATTCATTATAGTATATTGCCTGTTAACCAAACAATACATTTAATCTCTTTTGACATGTTTATGTACAAAGTTCAACCCACATTACACAGAATACATTCCAAGTTGAAGACATCCTTCTTTAATCTGTGAGTAGAGAGATAAAGAGATCTAGTGGCAAAAAACAAAGACACCTTTTGGTTAAGTAAAAATGCTTTCCCACATCTTTTCAAAGGAAGAAGTTTCCAGAGCAAGCTATTAGGGAAAATTACTGGCAATTATTTTTGGATACATAACAACAATGTAATACACAGAGAAAGGTTAGTTGTCACATAATAACCAATTAGAAAAGTGTTGGGTGGGATGGGGTAGTGAAGGGGAGAGCTAGGGGTGTAAGGGAAGAATATGCAAGTATCACAGATTTCTTAAGAGTCTGTGTCACTGAGTGTCTACCCTCACCCCACCTCTTATCAATAAAGGCATCAAAGGATTTTGCCACCAAAGAAACTCTTGAGGAAATCATTGGAAATAACCTATTAACCACTGTTAATAACCTAGTGTTTCCTTATAACACTGACCACAGGAATCCAAACAACTTTCTAATAAAGACATGGGTCTGGAAAGAACCAAAATAATCTGATTATAATTCTATCTTCCCATTAGTATCGCCACAGTCCTTTTGGAAGCTGAAGAAAACCAATCAAGAGTTTTCCATTTGTTCTAGATACATGATGAGGGTACCTCTGAGGAAGGTGAGCTATAAAGTAACTTCATCAAGTTTCACTTGGGAGGGGTTGGAGGGTTGGATTTTAAATTTATGCCAGTGTTTTAAATTCAATACTTTTGTGAATCTATTCAGTGTTGACTGGATGAAAAATCTGATTTGTCCATTTCCCATTGCCTCTGTTAACTCTTGGTCAGAACAAATTAACACCCTAAACCACAAAGTGCATTTTTCACTTTCTATACCAAATCCTGGAATTATTTTGCAAAAAATTATATTTCTTCCCAAAGCATAAGGAAAGGTATTCTCCTACTTCTAAAAATTGTATCTACTATTGTTTGTGAAGGGGGGAAAAATCCTCAATTTCAGCTGGGCTGTAACCTTCAAAATAATTTTAATTCCCAATATAAAGGTCAAGACTAATTTTTTTTTTTTTTTTTTTTTTTGCGGTACACGGGCCTCTCACTGTTGTGGCCTCTCCCGTTGCGGAGCACAGGCTCCAGACACGCAGGCCCAGCGGCCATGGCCCACCGGCCCAGCCGCTCCGCGGCACGCGGGATCCTCCCGGACCGGGACACGAACCCGCGTCCCCCGCATCGGCAGGCGGACTCTCAACCACTGCGCCACCAGGGAAGCCCCCGAGACTAATTTTTTTAAACCTTGCTAGGTCTCACCTGTACTTTTCTGCTTTTTATAAGTATTACTGTTTGTGCCTGAAATTGATCATTAAAGGAACCAGCTGATTAGAAAACATACCATTCAATCCAGGAACATAAAGTTTGGAAATGCAAAATGGAAGTCACTCTGGGTATGCAATTTATTCATGGAACTAATTATTTGAGGCTCATCAGAACCCTTTTGAATTATGTCAGCTCAAGGATTAAGGCTTTCCCTCCAGGTCTAAGCCTTGGAACAGAGGGAGGGTGACAGTTATGCAGCTAGTCATCTCATTAAGAACATTTGGGGTTGTGATGTGATTTTTGGATTAATGTCTTTGTTGATGTATAAAAACCTGTTTGCAATTCAAGAGCCTTCCGGTCATAAGCTCGTATGCTACCACAGGCACTATAATAGTCTGCATGTTTAGCTAGGCCAAAAGATTTCCTAGTGCTTAGCTTGGATTTACAATAAGTGTTCCATTTTACCATTACTGTCTAATTCCATTAAGAAAATTGGTATGATGAGCTTTTATGTCATCTAATAAAACACTGTGCAAAGAAAGTCTAGATTGCAAAAAGATTACATAGCCCCTTTTATGTATAGTGCCTTCTAGTTTACAATACACTTTCAAATCTATTGTTTCATTTTATGCTCAAAACAACTCTAAAATTATACCTCCATTACACAGATGAAAATCTATCAAGGACACAGAGTTAATAAATAGCATGATTAGGACTGGAATCCAAGTCTTCTGATGCCTGCCTCTTTATTCTTAGGCATACTTTAGAAACTTAAACTTTCAGCATATCAGTTTTTTAAATTAAGGTTTCCTTAGACTTACAATATGAAAAATCAGGTAAAAATAATAAGTTACTAACATTGTAAATATTTATAAAGACTTGAACCTTAGATAATCCCATCACCCCAATAATTTATATTGTGAAATTTTTTCAGTTTTGTTTTATTGTGATAAAATACACGTAACATATAATTCACCCTCCTAACCATTTTTAAGTGTACAGTTCATCGGTATTAAATACATTCATAATGTTATGCAACCATCACTACCATCCATCTCCATAGCTCTTTTTGTCTTATAAAACTGAAACTCTATCCCAATTAAGAAATAACTTCTCGGGCTTCCCTGGTGGCGCAGTGGTTGAGAGTCCGCCTGCCGATGCAGGGGACACGGGTTCGTGCCCCGGTCCGGGAAGATCCCACATGCCGCGGAGCGGCTGGGCCCGTGAGCCATGGCCGCTGGGGCTGCGCGTCCGGAGCCTGTGTTCCGCAACGGGAGAGGCCACAACAGTGAGAGGCCCGCGTACCGCAAAAAAAAAAAAAAAAAGAAAGAAATAACTTCTCATTTCCCCTCCCCAACTCCTGGTAACCACCATTCTACTTTCTGTCACTTCAAGTGAAAATTGTAGAATCTCATATAAGTGGCATCATAGAGTACTGGCCTTTTTTTTGGACTGGCTTATTTCACTTAGCATAATGTCCTTAAGGTTCATCCATGTTATAGCATATGTCAGAATTTTCTTCCTTTTAAAGGGTGAATAATATTCTATTGTAAGAATATGCCATATTATGTTTATCCATTCATCCATTGATGGACACTTAGGGGCAAACCAGATTTTTGATTGACTCTGCCAAATATGGAACACTGTACTCAGCACTTAGCCCCAAATACATGTATTTTAAAGCAAAGTAACGTTCAGGAAGTACCACATGTAGTATCTCTGAAATTAAGGGTAAGAGTGATAAGCAGCTGAGTGGTCTATGTAAAGACACTGATTTATCACTATTTTCTACATCCACACAATGCCAAAATAATTCAGAACACTTGGGCAAGAAGTTCAACAGTTCAATCGAATACTGTGAATACATCTGCCTGGATGTTTCTATCACGACAGCTTTCTCCTGTTTCTTGTCTTTCTGGTATTTTTTCCAGTTTGACATCATGTCAATCAAGGAAGATTTCAGCAGCATTATAACAATTAATACTATTGGGAACTCACTAGAGGCTAAGCACTTTACTTGGATTTCATTAAAGAGTGAGAAAATTAGCTCCTAAAGACCGGCTTTCTTCAAAGTTTTGTCACGAGTTGGGTGGCAGTTCCAGAATATGAATCTAGGACCTCTAACTCTAAATCCAGTGCTCCATCCATTACACACAAATAATATTAGCATTATCTGATAGTACTAAAATATTTTGTGACTAAGAGTTACAGCTCTTACATTTTATACTACATTCTTGAGTTCTGAAAATGTATTATTATAAAAACCATACTCATATTTACATACCATTCCCCAGAAATAAATTTAATCACAGTTTCTGAGGTTTCCTTTCATACATTTTCTCAGCATATAGAAACAGAAACATTCTTGTTCACACTTTTTTAAAGAAAACCTCATATTATATTGTATATTCTGTTCTACACCTTAGTTTTTAAATTAATAATTATGTAATGGACATTATATTCTAAATCAGTATAAACAGAATGATGCCATTCTTTAATAGTTACGGTGAATGATTATGCCATCGTCATCCCCCATTTTCAGGTTTTTTGTTTTTGTTTTTTTAATCATAACCAACTCTGCAGTAACAGACATCCTTGTACATATAACTTTGCACACGTTTTGGAAGTAAAATGTAAGGTAAATTCCTAGAAATGTCATTGATGGGTCAAGGGTTAGGGACATTTAACCTCCTATAAGTATTGACAAATAACCTTTCATGAAATTTGGACTTATTAACAGTCTCATCACCACTGTGTACATTAGAATTAAAGTTTCACTTATAATTTCTGTTCCAGGGGAATCTTACTCATTTCTTTACTCAGTGAAAACATTAATGCTCAAGGAAAAGGAATCAGTGGTTCTATTAACTTTCCTGCAAGATTAGACTACTAATTATCAGTGAAGGTTCCATTTACTGTTTTTAAGTTAAAAAAAAAAATCAAGCTAAAAAAACAAATAATTCAAGTACATTCTGTGATATAAACTTTGCTACTTTAAATTTATAGAAAAAGAATAGTCTTGGTATTAGAGCATAGCACTTGATTCTAATAGAGTATTACTAGAAATGCTGACATAAAATACATCTAAACACCCAACAGTGACCTTATAGAATCCAGATAGACAGTTTCTAATAGTAATAACCAAAAAGATAATATATTAAGGAGTGCTCACTGAAAAGCTTTCATATTCCATATTATTTGCCATAAAAAAGAAATATTCACATTAAGTCCAAATAGAAACTGGCATTATTTAAATTCACCTACCTTAAAGTGAATCTAAAAGCATCCTTTTTATTACTATTGAACTAAATGGGAAAATGTAGAAAGACAACTAATGGTAAATTGTTGAGTTTAGTTTTCCCCCTTCTGCTATGATCTTATGCTCTCAGCCATCTGGATTGTATTTACTGTCCTATTGGGAAGCTATATTTGCTCACTAACAAAAGTAAAAGCTCTATCTTTCCTATTGTGTTTGCACAGATATTCCCATGTGCCAGGCCAGGTATTCTGCCCACCTCAGAATGGATTCTTTAAGGCCTCATGATTATTTATTAACGCAACAGAATATGCTATACTTCCTTACAATATTGTTGTTTCTGCACTACAGTTGAACAATGGTTTCTCTAAGCTGTAAGGAAATTCTTTTGTCCTACTCCAACTTCTCCAGCAACCCTGTCGCTGTAAGGCCCTTAGTGCCTGTGATAGCTAATTTTATGTGTCAGCTTGACTGGCCACAGATGTCCAGATTAAATGTTATTTCTGGGTGTGCCTGTGAGGGTGTTTCTGGATGAGATTAGTATTTTAATCGGTGGATTTAGTAGACTGCCCTCCCCAATGTGGATGGGCATCATCCAATCCTGTGAAGGCCTGAATAGAACAAAAGATGGAGGAAGGAGGAACTCGCTTCTCTTTCTGCCTTACTGTTTGAGCTGGGACATCTCATCTCACCTCCTGCTCTCAGACTGAGATTTACAGCATGGGCTATCCTGAGAATTTTAAAATTAAAAATTAACTTATTTTTAAAATAACTATACTTCAAGAACACTGCTCCTGCCATAAAATTCCATTCCCCAACACCCCTCTGTCTGTTCTCCGTATTTATGACTCTGTTTCTGTTTTATCTTTGTTCATTTGTTTTGTTTTTTAGAGTCCACATATAAGTGAAATCATTGGTATTTGTCTTTCTCTGTTTGACTTATTTCACTTAGCATAATACCCTCTAGGTCCAACCATGTTGCTACAAAGGTAAGATTTCATTCATTTTTATGGCTGAGTAATATTCCATTATATAAACATTATATATATATGTGTGTGTGTGTGTGTGTGTATGTGTGTGTGTGTGTGTGTGTGTGTGTGTGTGTGTGTGTATATATATATATATATATATCAATATACCAATCACATCTTCTTTATCCATTCATCTATTGATGGGCACTTAGGCTTCTTCCATATTGGCTATTGTAAATAATGCTGCAATGAACATAGGGCTGTATATATATTTTGGAATTAGTGTTTTCATTTTCTTTGGGTCTTTACCCAGGATTCCACTGTCTTTAGGATGAAAAATACTTCATCTCAGTGGTCATAATTTGTGACCTATGGACAAGCCTTATGGCATATGGTAAATATTACTTCAGAATCATACCGGATCTCAGCAGTGCTTGGATACAAACTCCATAAAACAAATGAAAAAAGGGACATATTATCCTGGATTATGACAGTATTTCAGGTTTTACTCTTTTCCAATTTTAAACCAATATTTTCAAATGAGTATTTTATAATGCTTCATCAAGCATTATATGTATGAAGTTCTGGAAGCACAAACATAAAAATATATGATTCTTACTGTCAAGAAGCCAATGGTCTAATAGGCCAGAAGACACAATAATACAAAATGATAAATTCCCGCATAAGGTCTCCCATAGGATATACTCAAACTATGAAGTCTAATTTCTATAACCATAAGTGTCCTTTTTCTACTAAGTATTTAGCAAATTTTCTTATAAAAGATACATAAGAATATGTTCTCTAATTCTCATTCCTTCCAAACCAGAAAAATCAATCCTTCCTTTGAATTACCACAGCTGTTGAGCTGTACCTTCTCACCACTTTGTACTTTATACCATAATTACTTAAGTACACAGCATATCCTCTCCAAGCGACTTGATATTCCTTGAGGAAAGGATCTATTTCTGATTTATCTTTGTATCCTGTTTAAAGTATTTAAAATATTTTAAAGAATTAAAATATTTATTGAATGAATTCAGAACCCCATGAAATAATTTGAAAAAAAATCTTAGTTTCAAGGGATTAATGTAGCTTTTAAAATTTCCCCTAGTCTACTCTTGAGAGAACTTATTCAGGGGAAAAATGTGGCTTCCAACGGTGATATTTCCCCCCGCCCCTCAAAGAAAGATAGGTTCTTTTCACCCTGTCATTCTTCCCAGGCTATTCACCCTTGGTTGAAACATAAAAATAAAAAATCGGACTAATTTAACCATAAAAAGAGTAACAGCAAATGGGTAAGTAAAATATCTAAACACACTCAAATATAACTTACACAGTAAAGGTAGAAAGTCATAAGGAAAGACTAGCTATACTTTAAAAATAGGGTTGTTAGAAAATACTAAGGTGGGGGATCAATTTCTTTACATGATAATGTTATAGCTTTCTCTGAAAACATTAATTCAGATACAGTTGAAAATAAATCCTCCTTCTTTCAAAAATATACATGAACAGATTTGAAAAGTTTCTATTGCATGATTTTAAAATATCAAAAAACTTGATGAATATATTAATCTTATTTTTTTTTAGTGCTTAAAGTTATTTCAGGAAAAAAAAATTCATCTGGATTTAAAGGCTAAGACAACCTCAAGTAAAGTTACAGTTACTACAAGAGCAGAAAGTGATGTCCACCTGTAAAGAGCAAGCAGATTGACTAAAAACTGAACTGGCCCAACAATCATACAGACCAAGGTCTCCAGCACACAACTGAAGTGCAAACAAAATTACTATGTCCTCCCTAGGCTATTCCACAGCCTGGAAATAAGTTTTTTAAATCAACATTCTTGACCACTGAACCCGGATTAATCATTACTGGCCCAGTGCATGTAATTTGCCGAAAAGCTTAAATACATAATAATTCATGAAAAACAAAATAAAAAGTGACCCATTAAAACGCTGAAGTAAAAAAAAAATGCATTCTACTTTTTTCCTCAAAGTTTTAATAACTAGTTTAGATCAAAATTAATTAAAATTTTCTTTGGTACGTATATAATTTTAGACAAAGAACAAAATCAAGTTGTTTTACCATTAGTGGAAACCTTCTTATGAAATAACCGGATGATGGAAATTGTTGAAGAAGTACTTATTTGTAATTACCAGGATAATTAGATTTTCCTGAGTTTAAGATGTGAAAAATTGATGGAAAAAATTACCAGACAAAATAAGTTATGAGTAAGATTATTATTAATATTGTATTACTGTGTTAAATCTAAATTAAAATCCACATTACATGTAATTCCAGAATATTCCCTGACTAATAATAGCATTATTTTAATTGAAATGAATTATTTTTTCTCCTTTTAAAACAAGAGGTTTTTCTGTAAAAATATTTGTAGGATTATTTCTCACATAGGATTTCTCTTATAGGATTATTTATAGGATTGTTTTTCTAGTTCACCTAACATATATTCCTAAACACCTCCAAGTCACTTGGGCAAGACCGAATTTGACAAACACGTTGCCATGAACAAGCAAAACACTTTTGTACTAGTCAAACCTCCTGAATGCCTGGGCTCTAGGTAACCTTCTGGCTCTGCCTGCCTCCCGAGATGATAATATAGAATGTTAGTATAAACTAACAGTTATTTTAATATAGTTGTATTTTAAATCACCTTATTCTTCTTAATGTTAATGTGGTTTCTAGTTTGCCCACAGAATAGGCAACTGTTTTCTAATTATGACAAGCTCTGATACAAACAATAATAATGCCTTTAAGAAACAACGTTGTTCGAAAACTACGACAGAATTCCTTACCTACAATTATCTAATCACAAAGTATATTTTCAAAAAGAATGAGGCCTCCTTTTGCTACATATAAAGTCATAAAATCTTCGAGGAGAAGATTTTTCTAAGATAAGGAATTTAATACAGGGCTCATGGATCCCAAGAGCTTCCATGGATAAACTTCAGAAAAATTAATTTGGATTCTCTTAAATTAAATACAAAATTATATGCGTACTTTTCTGGGGAGAGTCCATAGCTTTCATCAGATTCTCAAAGTAGCCTGTGACCTCAGAAGACTTTAGGAAGTGATCTAACTAGATTGGGAGTTTTAAGTATGGTTTCTTTGGTACATGCCTATCAGCTGTGAGGTTATCTATCACGAGTAACTTCTTGCTGATTTAAGTACTCAAGTTTGTGAAATATTTGCTTTTTGAAATATATAATGGAGCAGACCTAAAATTATCTTTATATTAACATAACTCTCATTTACTTGCATTTCTTATATGACAGAGAGACTGAGAGCAATGAATTTGCCCATAATTCTGAGCACACTTGTAGAAATGTGCTGTGCATGTGAACATCCTACGTTACACATAATCCTGCAGAAAAAAGCTTGAGAATATCTGATTTGAAGCAATGTCCTCATTTTATAGATGAAGAAACTTAGGCTCAGAGTTTTAAGTGATTTGTTCAAAGTCACAGAGGAGTCCTGGTACTTCTACCTATGTAACCTCAAGTAGGGCTGGGATTAGAACGGATCCCTACAATGGTACTTTTTAGTCTGGATTGTAGCTATAAAAAGAATGACTTTAGACCTTGGTATCTGACAAAGTTCCATCCTGGGCATACTTCTTTCACTCTCACCTTCACCTTGGACAACCTCATCTGCCTCCCATGACTTCAACTATCACTCGCCTCTCTCATTCACAAATCTCTATTCCCAGTCCTGTCAAACTCCTTGCTTGTGCTCCAAATCTATATGTCCAACTGCTCACTTTATATCTCCTACTGCTGTCCAGCTCTCAACCCTTCACATGTTGAAAAATCAAACTCCTATTTCCCACACATCCTTCTACAGAGACAGAAGAGATCTTTGCCACAGTTTTCTTTCTCTATGCCAGAAACCCCAGAGTTTCTTTAACTGGACCTTTACCTCCTACCTCTGGGTAATAACCAACACCTTTTGATTTTACCATTTTTCCTCTCAAGGCTTTTCCTCTCTCGCCCTCTCTATCCCTGAGACTGCTGATTTATTTCAGGCACTCATTCTCTCTCTCCTGGAATACTGTAATAATTTCTTTGCCTTCAAACTTTCATTCCTCAGTCTACTTTCAATATTGCTGCCAAAATGAGATTTTTTAACCAATCTGACCACATCACTCCTTTTCCCATAAATTCTTCAATGGCTCCCCATTTTCCAAAGAATAAAGTCCAAATTCCTCAACATGGTAAGTAAATTTCTCCATGATATAATCTTTGCTATAAATTACTATCTGCTTTATACTGCAATGAAATAATGAGTACTTAAATTTGCAATTAACTGCTAATTATGGATAACCATTAAAAAATTACTGTAGAAGTATACATATATTAATTGGTTGTAGATGAGTGCTATATAATGCTGCCAGTGTGAATTTGTTCAATCATGTTTCAGGTAAGCTGGCCCATTAATCACCTCTCAATCTTGGCAAAAGTGTTACATGATCTATCTTCACTAGGTAGAGAAAAAAGCTATATCACATTTTCCCACTGAGTGTATTCTCATCCAAAGCTCACTCAAACAAGCATCGCTGGCAATGTCTAACATCTCTTTATAAGATAAAGGTTGGAAATCTGTGAAAATATTAACTTCCCTAGTGATTTACCTAAAACCACCATCAGTATTTGTGGTGGGCAGCCTCTAAAATGGCCCCCAATGAGTTCACTCTCCTGGTGTGCACACTCTTGTGTAGTCCACTCCCACACTGTATTATGATTGGCCTGAGAAAGCAATAATAGCATATGACAAGTGATGGTATGCCTGCAAGATTAGGTTATAAAAAGACTGTGGCTTCCATCTTAGATCCTCCCTGCCCCCCCTTACACCCCACCCATTCATTCTGGGGGAAGTCAGCTGCCATGTCTTAAGGACACTCAGACAGCCCTGTGGCAAGGCTCACATGGCAAGGAACTGAGGCTCCAGTCTTGAGGAACTCAGGTGTGCCAACAACCAAGTGCATGAGGCTGGAAGGAGATTCTCCAGCCCCAGACAAGCCTTGAGATGGCTGAAGTCCCAGCCAGCAGCCTGACCGCAACCTCAAGAAAGAGCCTGAGACAGAACCACCCAGCTAAGCTGTTCTTGAATTCCTGACCCACAGAAACCATGCAATAATAAATGTTGTCTTGAACTGCTGAGTTTTGAGGCGATTTGTTACATGGCAGTAGGTAACTAATATATAGTATTTTGGGTTTTGCTTATTTTAACATCAGAGAGTGCTCATGTATGCTTTCCTCTTGGAAGCAATGAGGCACACAAATTCTTTACCCATCTCTAATATTTTACCAGAAATTCCTTAAAGCAGCATTTGTCAAACTTGAATAATACACCAACTTTTAAAGGAAAAAACCCAAACACTAAAAAAACAGAACCAAACATGTGACCTTATGATTTTGTCCCATAATGATTAGAAGAATGAATAACTTTCAGCCTCAAAACATACAATAGGGAACGTTGAGTAAATCAATATATAAATAACTCTGGCCATATTTTATCTTCTAATAATAACTTTACTAATTTTATTGATTTTATAAAAATGATTCATGCACAATGTTAAAATTAAAAACTACTAAAACATTTCTGAAAAGTTGATAAAAATCACAAATCTAACAACTCAGAGATAAATTACTGTTAACATTTTGGTAAACATCCTTCAAGCACACATAAGGACATCTATCTCTTCTTATACACATACACATTCATATATTCAGTTTTACATACTATATATGCTACCCTGAAACCTAGCAGTCTCATTTGTTGTGACATCTTTAAGCAAATAAAGATCATCATTGTTAACAGCAGCACTGTATTCCAATGTCATATGTACTTATCAAAAGTTATTTGAGGGCTTCCCTGGTGGCACAGTGGTTGAGAGTCCGCCTGCCGATGCAGGGGACACGGGTTCGTGCCCGGTCTGGGAAGATCCCTCATGCCGCAGAGTGGCTAGGCCCGTGAGCCATGGCCGCTAAGCCTGCACGTCCGGAGCCTGTGCTCCGCAAGGGGAGAGGCCCCAACAGTGAGAGGCCCGCGTACCGCAAAAAAAAAAAAAAAGTTATTTGATCAGTTCTTTTCAAATAAATTCAGGTTTTTTTCCTAGTTTTTCACTATTTTACAGATATAATTTTCATCCTTATGCATACAACTTTTTACATGTTTCCTCTGCTCCTGAATTCTTTGGAGTAGGATTTAGTCAAAGAGCATAAAACATTTTAACACACACACAAACCTTCAGAAAGGGTGCATCAAGACCATGTGCTTTTAAAGAGCATCTAGAGTACAGCAGCTATCTTTCACATCTGTTTTAAAACAACACTTAATAATGGGACAGTTTGTAAGGGCTGAATAATATTCCAGTAGTACTTAATGACTAGGGGCAAATGATAAGCAAATGTTTTAATAAACAAGATACAAAATTGTTTTTACACTGCTGTCCCAGGTTTGAACACTAGTTCTTAAAAGCTACTACAGGTTCCTTCCTTGTCTCTCTCTTCCCTCACTTACTGGTCAGTTGCAAAAGATCCAAGATCCAGTGTGGGATCCAAAGGCCCTGAGGGATGGAGCCACTGTTTGGATGGGCCTGGATCTCAGAACCACTCCTCTCCCCATTTACATTGAACTACACATAGTGAAAAGTAAACCACTGCATTAAGTCACTGAATTTTGGAGATGTTTATAAGCACCGATAGCCTACTGTAATATATTAGGCTCTTTCTGTGGGATGATTTATTCCTGGTTTTTATTTACTAACTTGTATCTGTAGTTCCTAAACATTTTACAATGGGCTTGTATTATTTTTACAGTCAGAAACAAACATTATTTAAAAAAATAAAATACACACATGCACACAATATATGCTATGATATGGCAGCAATTTCTTTGGATTTACATAATTTTTAAATCACCAAAACATTATGATTTTAAAAATAAATATTATATGCCATTAATTTCTTAAGAAGCTGAACTATGTGGCTAGTTACTATCTCAGTATGCCACAAAATTTCCCTTCATGCCAGTGTCAAAGAGCAGCAGAAGCCCTGCAGCAAGACGGAAACAGTGGTCAAGTGATTTGTAAATGGCTGGCTATATGACTATGACCTTGGGCAAGTCTGGGAAACATTCCACTTCCTACCATGTCAAGTGAGAAAGCTGAACTAGATGACCTTTAACATCTACGAACAGTTCCTTGCACGTAGCATTTTCTTACTTTCTTATGATGCACCTAGTGCTCCTATAACTCTCCGTCCCCCAGAAACCCACCTGCTCGTTCTCAGAACTCAGTACCTGGCCATTTCTGGAAAGCAAAAAGCACTAGTCCAATTAACCATGGGCCAGGAAGGGACTGAGATAACAAAAGAATCTGTCTTGTTCGCAGCTAAAGCAACAGTTGCTTGAAGAGGGATAGTCTGATTCTCCTTACCTAAATTCTCACTCCAGCAGGCTAGTCGTGACACTACTTTTGATTGCTGGGCAATGACCTGCACACCCCTCTATGAAACACTATCCTCCTGCCTTAAAATGCCAAAATGAATTTAGAAGACCACATATATGACAGTACCACAGAGAGTGGGAATCATCTATTTAAAAGCTGAAATGAATGGTAACTACACTTATGGTGATCACCTTGTAGTATATTCAGATGTCAAATTATAATGCTGTACACCTGAAACATATAAAAAAAGAAATATAGGTCTTTCTGGAAAGGACAAGGAGTATGGAGTTGAAGCAGCACAGGTGATCTGAAGCTGCTCACGAATTTCGTGAAGTCTATGGTAGAAGTTAAGAATGACAAGGCTGTCCCTGAAGCTTGAAGCCTGGACATGGCAGTGCAAACTGAGGCCCCTGTGCCAGTGCTACAGAGCCCTTCCCTAGCAGTGAAAGTAACACCAATCTCCTTGGACACACCCAGTGGCAATTGCCTAACAAGTCATTCCTACAGCTATTACTACACCGCTATGGAATTACCTTTTGTTGCACGCACAGTCACGCTTCCCAGCATGGCCCAACCCTGGAGGCTGGGCAGGATCCACTCCTGGCAACCAGCCATAGACCCAGAAGCTCAATCCCACCTCTCAACGACGAACTTTTTTGCCTTTTCTCAAGCAGGGGCAAAGCACCTTTCTTATTAATCTCTCTAAACCATAAAGGACCCTGTTGATGCTGCATACACATGACTCAGGAAGGCTACTTACATGACTTTGCCTAAAGACTTTCTGGTAGAGCCTACGCTGAGGAGCAGTGCGAGCCTTCTATGGGTGGAGGCTTCTCTGGGGTAAGCCTTCTCTGGCCAAGGGGTTTTAACGTTCCCCTGAAATAAAGAGTCTGACCCCGTTTTTGATGTTTGACTAATTTTTCCTCCCAGTTTTATTGAGTTATAATTCTTATTTAAAAAACCTGCACATAACTAATGAATACAATTAGATGAATGTGGATGTATGTATATACTCATTTTCCCCATAGCCAAGTCCTTGTTCTTTCTCTTTTCCTTTTCCTTCTTTTAGGTTGGGGTTCTGTTTTACCTTGCTGTTGTTGATTCATTTATATTTTTGAATTCTATTTTTTTTATACAGCAGGTTCTTCTTCTTTTTATTATTATTATTTTTTTTTGGTATGCGGGCCTCTCACTGTTGTGGCCTCTCCTGTTGCGGAGCACAGGCTCCGGATGCACAGGCTCAGCGGCCATGGCTCACGGGCCTAGTCGCTCCACGGCATGTTGGATCTTCCCAGACTGGGGCACGAACCCATGTCTCCTGCATCGGCAGGCAGACTCTCCACCACTGCACCACCAGGGAAGCCCTCTTATTATCTATTTTATACATATTAGTGTATATGTCAATCCCAATCTCCCAATTCATCCCACGACCACCACCCCCTATATTTTTATTTTTTTCTAATAAATCTTTTTCTAATTTTATTTTATTCTTTATACTTTGTTATTGGTCTGCTCCTTTTGACTTGTTCCCGCCCCACCCCCCTTTTTTTCTTTTTTCTGTTGTGGTTTTGTTTACCTTGTTGCAGTTGTTTCAATTATATTTTTATTTTTCCTAATATATATATATATATATATTTTTTTTTTTTTTTTTTTGCGGTATGCGGACCTCTCACTGTTGTGGCCTCTCCCGTTTTGGAGCACAGGCTCCGGACGCACAGGCTCAGCGGCCATGGCTCACGGGCTCAGCCGCTCCGCGGCATGTGGGATCCTCCCAGAGCGGGGCACGAACCCGTGTCCCCTGCATCGGCAGGTGGACTCTCAACCACTGCGCCACCAGGGAAGCCCCCTAATATATTTTTTTATCTCTCTAATTTTATTTTATTTTTTATTCTTTGTTATTGTACCGCTCTTTTTTTTCCTTTTCTTTCTTTCTTTTTTTTTTTTTTTTTGCTGTGCCACACAGCTTGCAGGATCTTGGTTCCCAGGCTGGAGGTTGGGCCCGAGCTCCTGTGGTGGGAGCGTCGAGTCCAAACTGCTGGATTAACAGAGAACCTCAGACCCCAGGGAATATTAATCAGAGTGAGACCTCCTGGAGGTCCTCATCTCAGCACCAAGACCCAGCTCTACCCAACTGTCTGCAAACTCCAGTGCTGGATGCCTCAGGCCAAACAACCAGTATGACAGGAATACAGCCCCACCTACCAAAAAAAAAAAAAAAAATGAAATGACAAAAAGTATGTTACAGACGAAGGAGCAAGGTAAAAACCTACAAGACCAAATACATGAAGACGAAATAGGCAACCTACCTGAAAAAGAATTCAGAATAATGATAGTAAAGATGATCCAAAATCTTGGAAACAGAATGGAGAAAATACAAGAAACGTTTAACAAGGATCTAGAAGAACTAACAAGCAAAGAAACAGTGATGAACAAAACAATAACTGAAATTAAAAATACTCTAGAAGGAATCAATAGCAGAATAACTGAGGCAGAAGAATGGATAAGTGAGCTGGAAGATAAAATGGTAGAAATAAGTGCTGGAGAGCAGAATAAAGAAAAAAGAATAAAAAGGATTGAGGAACATCTCAGAGACCTCTGGGACAACATGAGACGCACCAACATTTTAATTATAAGGGGTCCCAGAAGAAGAGAAAAAGAAAGGGTCTGAGAAAATATTTGAAGAGATCATAGTTGAAAACTTCCCTAACGTGGGAAAGGAAATAGTCAATCAAGTCCAGGAAGCGCAGAGAGTCCCATACAGGATAAACCCAAAGAGAAACATGCCGAGACACATATTAATCAAACTACCAAAAATTAAATACAAAGAAAAATTATTAAAAGCAGCAAGGGAAAAGCAACAAATAACATACAAGGGAATTCCCATAAGGTTAACAGCTGATCTTTCAGCAGAAACTCTGCAAGCCAGAAGGGAGTGGCAGGACATATTCAAAGTGATGAAAGAGAAAAACCTACAACCAAGATTAGTCTACCTGGCAAGGATCTCTTTCAGATTCGAGGGAGAAATGAAAAGCTTTACAGACAAGCAAAAGCTATGAGAATTCAGCACCAGCTTTACAACAAATGCTAAAGGAACTTCTCTGAGCAGGAAACACAGAGAAACCCACTTTCTACAAGAAACCCACTTCAGACCCAGGGACACATACAGACTGAAAGTGAGGGGATGGAAAAAGATATTCCATGCAAATGGAAATCAAAAGAAAGCTGGAGTAGCAATACTCATATCAGATAAAATAGACTTTAAAATAAAGACAGTTACAAGAGATAAGGAAGGACACTACATAATGATCAAGGGATCAATCAATCCAAGGAGAAAACATAACAATTATAAATATTTATGCCCCGAAAATAGGAGCACCTCAATACATAAGGCAAATGCTAACAGCCATAAAAGGAGAAATCGACAGTAAGACAATAATAGTGGGAGACTTTAACACCCCACTGACACCAAAAGACAGATCAACCAGACAGAAAAGGAATAAGGAAACACAAGATTTAAATGGCACAACAGACCAGAGAGACTTAATTGATATTTTTAGGACATTCCACCTGAAAGGGGAAGAATACACTTTCCTTCATGAAACGTTCTCCAGAATAGATCACATCTTGCGTCACAAATCAAGGCTTGGAAAATTTAAGAAAACTGAAATCATATCAAGCATCTTTTCTGACCACAACACTATGAGATTAGAAATCAATTACAGGGAAAAAAAACAGTAAAAAACACAAATACATGGAGGCTAAACAGTGCACTGCTAAATAACCAAGTGATCACTGAAGAAATCAAAGAAGAAATCAAAAAATACTTAGAAACAAATGACAACGAAAATACGACGATCCAAAATCTATGAGATGCAGCAAAAGCAGTTCTAAGAGGGAAGTTCATAGCAATTCAAGCTCACCTCAAGAAACAAGAAAAATCTCAAATAAACAATCTAACCTTACACCTAAAGCAACTATAAAAAGAAGAACAAAGAAACCCCAAAGTTAGTAGAAGGAAAGAAATCATAAAGATCAGAGCAGAGATAAATGAAATAGAAATGAACAAAACAATAGCAAAGATCAATAAAACGGAAAGTTGGTTCTTTGAGAAGATAAACAAAACTGATAAACCTTTAGCCAGACTCATCAAGAAAAAAAGGGAGAGGACTCAAATCAATAAAATTAGAAGCGAAAAAGGAGAGATTACAACTGACACCGCAGAAATACAAAAGATCTTAAGAGACTACTATAAGCAACTAGACACCAATAAAATGGACAACCTGGAAGAAATGGGCAAATTCTTGGAAAAGTACAACTTTGCAAGACTGAACCAGGAAGAATTAGAAAATATAAACAGATCACTCACAGGTAATGAAATTGAAACTGTAATCAAAAATCTTCCAACAAACAGAAGTCCAGGACCAGATGGCTTCACAGGTGAATTCTATCAAACATTTACAGAAGAGTTAACACTTATCCTTCTCAAACTCTTCCAAAAAATTGCAGAGGGAGGAACACTCCCAAACTCGTTCTACGAGGCCACCATCACCCTGATACCAAAACCAGACACAGATATCACAAAAAAAGAAAATCATAGACCAGTATCACTGATGAACATAGATGCAAAAATCCTCAACAAAATACTAGCAACCAGAATCCAACAACACATTAAAAGGATCATACACCATGATCAAGTGGGATTTATCCCAGGGATACAAGGATTCTTCAATATACGCAAATCAATCAATGTGATACACCATATTAACCAACTGAAGAATAAAAACCACATGATCACCTCAATAGATGCAGAAAAAGCTTTTGACAAAATTCAACACCCATTTATGATAAAAACTCTCCAGAAAGTAGGCATAGAGGGAACCTACCTCAACATAATAAAAGCCATATATGACAAACCCACAGCAAACATCATTCTCAATAGTGAAAAACTGAAAGCATTTCCTCTAAGATCAGGAACAAAACAAGGATGTCCACTCTCACCTCTATTATTCAACACAGTACTGCAAGTCCTAGCCACGGCCATCAGAGAAGAAAAAGAAATAAAAAGAATACAAATTGGAAAAGAAGAAGTAGAACTGTCACTGTTTGCCAATAACATGATACTATACATAGAAAATCCTAAAGATGCCACCAGAAAACTACTAGAACTAATCAATGAATTTGATAAGGTTGCAGGATACAAAATTAATACACAGAAATCTCTTGCATTCCTATACACGAACAACGAGAGATCAGAAAGAGAAATTAAGGAAACAATACCATTTACCATCGCAACAAAAAGAATAAAATACCTAGGAACAAACCTACCTAAGGAGGCAAAAGACCTGTACTCTGAAAACTATAAAACACTGATGAAAGAAATCAAACATAACATAAACAGATGAAGAGATATACCATGCTCCTGGATTGGAAGAATCAATATTGTGAAAATGACTATACTACCCAAAGCAATGGTTAAAAAACATAAAGGAAACCAATGTAAAAAAAGCTAATAAGAAAAGAGGGCTTCTGGAACAGTTCCATAACAGAAGACAGCTGGCTTTGTTGGGGACAGCGGGTGGCATGAGGGAGGAAAAGGAACGAAAGGAAAAGAGAAGATTCAGAAAGATATCCTAGTCTAGGAAAAAAACAGTGGTTCTCAAATTTGGTCTCCGAACAGCAACATCACCTGAAAATTTATTAGAAATTCAAATTATTGGGCCTTACTCCAAACTGCTGAACCAGGAAGTGTGGGGTGCAGCCCAGCAATCTATGGCTTAACAAGCCCACCGGCTGCTTCTGATGCAGGCTGATGTCTGAGAACCACCAGTCTAAAAGGCTTCACACTATCACTGGCAGTAAGAGAGCTGGTCCCTCTACAGGTAACTGGGAAAGTTAGTTCCACATGTGCAGTTTCTCTTTCGTCAGCTCATCTAACTTGGCTGTAAAATTTTTGATCCTGTTTCTGTTGCTGAGCAGCTCCTTTCTGGTGGAGTTAGTTATCACTATAATCTTTAGGCTTCCTCACTAACCAATCCTATGGATGAAAGGAAACTGTGTGGATAAGATACTTACTTTATGTTCCATAAGAGAGCAAGTTTAAGGATCTTGTACTGTCTAACATAATACTAAAGGGAAAAAAATTTTTATATTTCAGTAAAAGAATCTCTCCCTCAATTCCATTTGGGGTTTGATGGTCTAGTCATTAAATACTACTTAGTTTTAAACATGCCATTTTTAGTTATTCAGCAAATGGCAAGCCAAAGCTAACAGAAACATGGTCTTCCAAATACAACTAAAAATAAAATATGGTTTAGTTCGGTGGTTAATGGGTAAGACAGCTATTTCATTTTTTTTTTTTTTTTTTTTTTGTGGTACGCGGGCCTCTCACTGTTGTGGCCTCTCCCTTTGCGGAACACAGGCTCCGGAAGCGCAGGCTCAGCGGCCATGGCTCACGGGCGCAGCCACTCCGCGGCATGCGGGATCTTCCCGGACTGGGGCACGAACCTGTGTCCCCTGCATCCCCCTGCATCGGCAGGCGGACTCTCAACCACTGCGCCACCAGGGAAGCCCAGCTGTTTCTTTTCTTGTAGGAGGTTATATTTATACATTACATATCCCAAAACCTGAAACATGGCTGGTTAAGCTTTTTTGGTTTAACTTAATGTATGCGCTGGCTCACACTAAGCTTGAATATATTTAGTATTTTTTATTACTCACAATACGACACAACTTTCCAGTTTTCCAACCTGGGGATGATTCAAGATCCACATTTAGCTGTAACATTTTTTTAAATTCTCAGATGTCATTTTTAAGGAATTCATGAAAAGCAAGAAATGCTTAAAATCCATGATGTATATTCAGGTTAGAGAATATAAATAGTAGGCTTTGATATAGATAAGTAACTTGTTCATCTGTAGAGTGTCATTGTCTAAGTTGACAGTCTCAAAACCTCATTTCATAGAACAAATTTCATAGCAGTATCTTGGGTTACTGAAATCTTTGATTTTCCTTCCAGTTCAGGTAAAAACAATTACAGACTAGTTTAATTGCTACTAAAATGTCTCTTTACCTGAGAGTTGAATTTAAAACAATTACATTTTATTTTATTCGTGAAACAATATATAATTAGAAAATAGCTTGCTAAAGAAATTATCTGGTCTATCAAAAGTAAATGTAAATTTTAAGGTATAAGAAAAATTACATTTACAAAAAACATCAAAATGCCCCCAAAAGATATGAATATCAATGTAAAGACATACCTCATAGAAATGAACATTTTTATGTAAAATTATAAAATTTCTATGTAAAGTTGTCTTATAATTTTAAAACAAAAGTCTTAAACACAAGCATTCTATCCCCCAGGCTAAGATATCTATAACTGCCAAATATAATTTTAATTGTGATTTTTTTTAAAAAAGCGTAATCACAAAAATAAGCTCTGAGATCTGCTAACACATTACTTAAGGGCATTATTTCCCCCAGTATATTCTAAGAAACAAGAGTTCCATGGGATATTAATACATTTTATTAGAGAGACTGATTGATTTCCCTGGTCTATGTGACATATTTAATTTGCGATACACTGAGGTTTTTTTTTTTTTTTTAAGGTCAACCCAGTACTTAGCAATACTTCTCAGTCTTTGCTATGCTAATATTCATTATGAGCCTTTAAGAGAAAGAGTGCAGAAAATAGTTTCCCAAACATATTTGGAACTATTTTTCATGGGAAATCTTTTAGAACTAATGATCTACAGAACATACTGTGGGAAATGCTACTCTGGGGCATGAGGTTTCTAATGTGAACATGAAAGTGTATAGTAACACTTATACAGGTTAACTTTGAGGATAAAAAGGAGTCATATTAGTTCTTCAGGTCTAATCCCCATGTATGTTGTTTGAATTCTTTTTCATTTGTGCCAAGTTGTCTTTCACTAAGCCTATCTACCACCTCACCTTAAACAGAGTATTAGTTTAAAGCTAATTCTACACAGAAAGTGAGTTGCCTACCTTTACTAGGTTTAACCCATCTGCACTTCAGTATCTTTCTTGTTCATAGAGATTAAGGGGAAGCAAGTTATGATCCCAGGAACTCAAAATAGAAATGAAAAACAAATGAATACAATACAATGAACCTACTGTTCCTGCTGTTTATTACTTATAAAAATGCATGAAGTATCTGCAGTACATATATTACAATGTTTATACTACATACATTTCAATATAGCACATGAGAATTTTAAAATTAAAATTTAATTTATTTTAAAAATAACTATACTTCAAGAATACTGCTCCTGCTATGAAGTTCCATTCCCCAGAAATGGGCTCATCTGATTAGCACAACTGATCTGCCATCTGGATGGATCCCAAGTAAATTTCAAACTGGCATTTGGCAAAATATCCCTGTAGCCAGCATTTTACATAGAATACAAACTAAAGATGCATTCCGGGATTGCCCTGAGAACCAAAAAATTGCATGGTAAGATGAATATATACAACTTATCCTCTTTATGCTAAATTTACAAGATAAGCAGTTTAAATAATACTTCAAATTCTGTGCTTCAATTCTGCTTACATTCATTCTGTGTAAGTCTGTTGGTGTCTAACACTGGATTAAGAAAGACTGCCATCTGGTAGTTATAGCAACCCTTTACTAACTTGGTCGGAAGTTGAAGACCATGAGCCTCAAAGAAATGCAAACCAGGTTTATTACTATGAATATATCAAAATCTTTTTAAAAATAGTCACGGAATAGCGCTTTTCACTTAAAGAGAAACATCATGTGTGCTTTCACACTCATGCATTATATAATCGACCTACAAAAGTCAAGTTTTAAAAGGGGTTAAAAGGATGAATGAATTAAATAAGCAATTAGGTCCACATTCCCTTCACCCACAAGGCTGCCACTGTCCCTTTTATAAAGCCTAGGGATGTGAGCCAAATTAGTCCTACTTGTTGGCCATTTAACTCTAACTTCCCTTAATCATGTGTGTTCTTGGGTACCCATTTTTTCCTCTCAATGAAGTTTCACAGGTAAGCAATGCTTCAGATGAAGAGTAAATAACAGTATAAAAACACTAAAAACATGCATACAGCACATGAGCATACCCAAAGCGTTTTCAAACTCATCACAATCTTATTAAACCATGAAGGAAAGTCAGAGAGGTAGAAAGACAATGAGTATCTCAGATTCTATAATTTCCTAGGGTTACACAGTTAGGGGTGGTAGAGCTGGGAAAATTGAATCTACACCACCTAGTTAGAAATTTTATTTTCTTTCTAGTATATCACAGTTCCTTTCCTGAAATAACAGTATTTTACAGTTTACACAGCTTTTAGTATTATCAATACAATGTGTGTACATGTATAAAAGGGCTTTGCATTTTTGAATTTGCCCAAACCTCCCTGTGGCCCACGTCCAGGCTAGTTTCACTTCTTGAACCTCTTTGATCTTCCTTTTCTCCCCTTATTTTTATTTTCAAAGTCAATACCACTTGCTTGAGCCTAAGTGAAGGCAGCAGAGTAAATGCAGCATCCAGCCTTCCAGAGCACTCATGAGTTATGACTATATCTACTCTAATTTATAGACAAGCATGCCAACACATGAACTATTTCCCTTGCTCTCATTCTTAATGCAACAATGTCAAGGACACAGCCATTAAACGATGGCCTAGGATTATACAAGACTTATCCAGCTCAATACGCTTATTCTATCCCATTATTTTACTTCACCCCCTTTGTCTATAAAAAGCCCCTTCCTTATATGGCCAGTCTCTGAAGTCTAAGATTTGATATTCCTGGCATTCAGAGTTCTCTTCTTGTATCTCTTCTGAAGACATCTGAAACATTCTTTGTTGATTGATTTTAGAAGGGATGCTCTTTCACAGGAGGCTTTTAGATTATCTGTCCTGCTCAACAGGCTGTCAATAAGCTTAAGTCTCTCCATTAATGTCTGGGCCACTCACTAGGTACTAGACAGGGGAGGAAAGTGACCTGGAGTGAGGAGCACTGAAGTCATTCACCAAGACAAAGGAAATCAACTTAAAGATCAGTCAACACCATTTGGCAAGAGAGCCCTTTATAGAGAGCACTCTGTTTCAGACTAAAGTACACACACAGTTAATGGAAAACATGAGTAGAGAATAATAAAGCAGAAAGAACAATGGCTCTGGAATCAGAGAGATTTGGGATGGGATCCTGATTTTGCCACATAGCTGCCACTAGCTGACCCAGGGCAAAGTCACAATGTATCTGAATCTCTTTTGTCATTTATAATTATCAATCTTGAAGAAGTGATGTTAGGATTCAAGATTTTATGTAAAGTATCTAGCACAGTATCTGGTACATGGACAGTGCCCAATAAATAGTAGCTCTAAGTTAATCTTTTTAATCACCTACCTTCAAGAAAAAGCTAGTCAGGAGATAACAACCATTAGAGGTTGTGGGCAGAGTAATTTTTTTTTAAATTCCTCATGAAAATAAATAAATACATACATACATACTTCATGAATTGGGAGAGTTAGAGAACAAGGAGAGACAGTGGCTGCTTGTAGGCAACAGCTCTCAAAACAGCACTGTAATACAAAGTGGCCCAGCCAAGTCAGCTGGAATAGCTGTAGCTAAGGCATCCTGAGGGAGCATTTCCCTGAACCTCTGCAAGCTCCCAACAGTAAGAACACAACATGAACTCTCTTGTCCTTATAATAGCATTGTCCAATAGAAATAAAATGTGAGTCATAACTGCTTTTATTTTATTTATTTATTTTTTAAAATAAATTTATATACTTATTTATTTTGGCTGTGTTGGGTCTTTGTTGCTGCACGTGGGCTTTCTCTAGTTGCAGCGAGTGGGGGCTACTCTTCGTTGCGATGTGCAGGCTTCTCACTGCGGTGGCTTCTCTTGTTGTGGAGCATGGGCTCTAGGTGTGCGGGCTTCAGTAGTTGTGGCACGTGGGTTCAGTAGTTGTGGCATGCGGGCTCAGTAGTTGTGGCACACGGGCTTAGTTGCTCCGTGGCATGTGGGATCTTCCTGGACCAGGGTTCAAACCCTTGTCCCCTGCATGGGCAGGCAGATTCTTAACCACTGCACCACCAGGGAAGTCCCCATAACTGCTTTTAAATTTTCTAGTAGTCACATTAAAAACGTAAAAAGAAGCAGGGTAAATTAATTTTAATAATATATTTTATGTAACCCAATATATCAAAATATCATTTCAACATGTAATAAATATTAAAAATTGAGTTATTTTACAGTCTTTTTCTTGTACTAAGTCTTAGAAATCTAGTGTGTATTTTACACTTAACAGTACATCTCAATTAATTCTAGCTACATTTCAGGTGGTCAGTAGCTACATGCAGTTAGTGCTTGCTGTATTGGACAGTGGGGCCCTACAATCCTGACACCAAGCCTGGGCCCAGTCCACAGAATCTACCCCAATACTTGTTACTCACTATCCCACTAGGGACCTTGAAAGCCTTGTTATTAAAAGATCTCACTTTTAAAATGTAAACATCTCTGGAAAAGCAGTGAACTAATTAACTAACATTTCAACAGAGATTATCTGATACAGGTTAGCCACCTGGAAAGTCAAGAGGAAGAAAGCAAAAGAAAGCAAAAACAGGGGGTGCTGAGAAGGGAATCTTAAGGAAACCAAGGACATATTTTGCCTAGTTCACAGGTTAGCCTAGATTCATGCCACTTAATACATGGCACAAATCTTCTCTAGGTTGCCTAGCCCTATATTTCTATTATTATATCAAAAGCTCACACAATCAGTTATGACAAAGATCTACACAAGAATGTAACTACCAACACCTGTAGGGAGCTGTAAGAAATTGGTAAAGGAATGCCAATCACGTCAATTAACACCATTTCATGATTGCCAATGAGCACAGTGTATTCCAACCAGGTCAGTGCCTTCAAAATTCCACAAACCTTAAAGAACTTTTAGTAAATAAGACCTCTGTCAGGGGTCATTAGAATAATGAAAAAGTCTGGACAACTTGAAAAGCTGGTAACTATAAGAATCCTCTATCTCAGGTGTCAGTGATAACAATCCATGCATTTGGACAATTATGCCTTTAGTTACCTTGTTTGTTAAAGTTCACCTATAACTGTAAACAACTTTCAGTCAGGTAAGAAAATGTGTCATGTGGTTTGCTCTTTTGCAATTCAAAAACTACTCTCAAAGTCTGTAATGCAAAGTGCAACCAGATGCTATTGGCAAAGAACTGAATCTTCAAATGTGACTGATTTCCAAGAACATTACCACAGATGTGGGCTACACGTTGGGTGCACACAAAGCTTTGAAAAGTTCATATCTAATCTAATCATCTGTTCAGAACACTCTATGCTTTCCCACATTTCAGTGAATTATAAATTTCTCAAAATGCATAGCAAATCAGAAATATATGTATGATTGAAAACTCCCTCCTAAATAGATTCAGAATATGCTATACAGCTAATGACACAGAAAGTCCCCGTTCTATCTAAAAATACAAATTGATGTTAATGCCTGAGCAAGAAGAAAAGGTCACTTGCATTGTAACATAAAGCTCAGTCACCAAGTGGCAGCTTTCCTTCCATTTAGAAAAGTTTTCCTCAGTTCCAATTACTACACAAGTTTACAATCATCAGTATACTATCACTCTGAAGACAAGCCTTCTGAAGTAGATGCAAAACATAAATTCCAAATTGCAAAATCCCTTGTGGTAAAAAGATAAAGAGGTATCTTTAATAATTGAGATTTTTCTCTTAAATAATTGAAACAAATTTTAGAAACATTTGCAAGTTCTATTTTTACTGATTATTGAAATAAGTATACTGAAATAAAATTGACAAAATTCATTTCTATTTCAGCAATGTAGAGTATGAACTATTTCACATCATTCCTTTGTGAACCTTTCAGATAATGGTCCTGAATTAAAATCTCAATTAAACACAATGCTTAGGGACTAGTTTGTTCTGGACAAACACTGAATCCCAATCAGTTTAGAAAACAGGATAGGCTTCTTTACTCTATTTCGACATTTATTTTAGGCATACCTACCTCCTTCCTTATTCCTCTCACAAGCAGGGATTTGGGAGTGGGGGACATAAGCAAGCAACAATCATTTACTCAACACAAACTTATTGAGCACCTCATAGGTACCAGATACATAGGACATACTTCACATACATCATCTTATTTAATCTTCATAGCAACTCAAGAGATAGGTAATTTTATCCCAATTTTACACATGAATAAAGTAAAAAGGCTCAGAGAAGTGAAGTAACTTGCTCAAGGCCAGCAGGATTCAAAGTGAGATCTGTCCTATTTCCACAACCCAGCGCTGACTCTTCCTTTTCTACCCCAGCTCTCTTCACCTACGCACACCAACTGCAGCTGCCCTCTAAAGTTCCCATTCAGTAATACTGGCATTTCTTCAGCCGTACTAGTTTCTGTAAAGGCGAAAAATTGTTAAAACAAATATGATTGAGAATTGTTTTTTCCTCTATGGAGTTTTTCATTTTCCACTCAATTATAGAAGAGCATAGATAGAGATAGATGGCAAGACTGTAGTCCCCCCAAAATAAATTTCTAGTGGAAGAATCCTCAACACTGATGTGGGACAAAAGAGAAAGATGTTCTAGAGCTGTGCTGTCCAATTTGGTAGCCACCAGCCACATGTGACCACTGAGTACTTGAAATGCAGCCAGTATGAACTGAGATGTACTAAAATGTAAAATATGTACAGGATTTCAAAGACTTGGTATATTAAAAAAAGAGCAAAATAGTTCATTAATCTTTCACTGAATCAATATTTCAGTGAATCAACACTTCATTAATATTGATTACATGTTGGATATTTTTAAATTGTGTTCAATAAAATTCACGTTTCTTTTTTTTTCCACGTGGCTACTAGAAAATTTTAAATTACACTTGTATTTTGGGGAAGGGGACAGCAGTAGTCTAGGGCCTTCATATGAGACTTCAAATAAAACTGTGTACAAAAGCCATCCCTGAACAGAAGGCCCAAACCCTTATGACTAAACCTCTTAAAAGAAAATGTAGTGGGTTATCAAAACACTTTGGAGAAACCCATAATTAATTACTCTGATCATAAATGGTAAATAAATGTCAATTCTTATAGTAACCAGCCAAACATGTGGCCTTCTCACTTATGTTCCTCCAATATCTAAAAGCCATCATTCCAACTTCTGGTTTCATATACATTCGTGAATACATTTATCTTTATTGCTTAAGACTTGTGCAAAATATTACAGTTTTCCCTCTGAATGTTGATTGTAAGTACACTAGACCAAAGAAGATACTGGAGTCAAAGTGTGCTGACTTTAGCACCCACGTAGAAGTCATTGCTTCCAATACATCCCTGAAACTCCCCTGTGTGCTTAATCATTTGGTTCTCTTCCATTAAAGGACCCAAGGAATTTCAGGTAATTGAAGCATCTATTTAAAAGACATTTTATTCTCTATAGACCAAAATCTCAGGGAGAAACACCAATAGAAGCTTTTAAAAAATCAATAATTAACTTAAAAGAAATATGACATGGTTTTCATAAAATTGACCTATAAGGTTTTAAATACAAATACTGTCATCATGAAACACAGCTAGCCTCCAAGTAGTTTAAATCAACTTAAACACTGAACTCAAAGTTCTCCAGTAAGTACTCTGACCTTGTACCTACTCCTATTAACATTGGTTTAAAATCAGAGCAAAACACATCTTTTATACCCATAGTAAAATCAAAAGCAATTATATTTTATTTACACACCCACCATAATAATGAGTCTTTTCAGTTCCTGAGAAGGATAAGGCCATATGGAGTAAATATTTTGAAACAACCAGGTTATCTTGAACACTGCCTACTGAAACTGTTGTCATGAAACCAAATGCTATAGCAAAACACTGAAAAAAATATCTGATAGATTCCATTCAAAGTCCTTGGTATGATCCAACATATGATAGCTAAAAATCTTATTTGATAACTGAGTTTAATCACAAAATTATACTAAAACATTAACATTTCTATGACCAATTTCTTCCTTTGCTGTGCCTTATGTAATGGGACACTTAGTTGAAAATAATGGAAAATTGGGGCCATAAATTCTATCATCTATTTTACTGAAACAAATGACCTAAAACTTTTTCTTTTCATCAGAGGGTGGAACTGTTTCTCATTTAAATATGTTCTTTTCCAGAAAGAAAGAAAAAAAAAAATCAAGGCAGCCAAATACATCTAGTTTGAATTTTCAATATAATGTTCCTAAACATGTCAGTAACACTTACCATGTACATGACTTGCTTCAGTGGTGAGTATGCTTAAACTGGAACAATATATAGAAGATCAGCATAGCTTTTTGTCAAGATAACAAGAAAGTTCACGACATGGTCCAGATTTTTAGAAGAAAAACTTCTTTACAATACAATCCCTAATTCAATGAAAGATTAAAACAAAGAAAGGTACCAACTATTTCTTGAAAAGCAGCTTCAAATCCCTAAGAGATAAAGGTCTCCCATCCTGCCTAAACCCTGCTCTAAGGAAGGTCAAGTGGAATTCTGGTGAACTCCCTCACCCCAGAATTGCATGAATGGGTTAAGATGGCTGGTAATGTGATAAAGTAGAAAAAGCACTAGACTGAGAGTCAGGAATCACAGTTGTGAGTCTACATCAGCCACTCTGAACATGTCATTTCACTCAATCAAACGAAGTCCTTCGCCCATAAAAATGAGGTGAGGATTTCCAAAATTCTATGAGTCTAGATTTCATCCTCCTCTTTACTCTCCCAAATTTTGCCTCTCCAAATGATAAAGTTTACAGAGAATTCCCACTTCTGCTCATAATAGAAAGTCTGAATGATTCAACAAAGGCAGAATTTTAGCATCCAATGAAACCTACAAACCTGTGGAACCCCAATTTCTATTACTGGGGAAAATTCCTTTTTATTGGGTCCTGGGGGCAGAGCTAGCAGATCAGCTAGCACCAGTTTGCTGATCCCTGCCTCTCCCATAATTATCACCCCCTCTCCCATCCACCAACATATAATTTGCACAGCTGAAGGGTGAGGTCTCTTCCAATTATAATGCAGCTAAATTCTTCACTTTGAAATATGTATCAAAGGCCATAGGTTCTGTGTCCCTTGTCTCAATTCCTGGGTCTTGAATGTCAATCATAATCTTTGTTGCATAATACAGACCTGTATAGAGGGTTTCAAATTACATCTTGATTAGGAACAGGAATAACAGATTTTGTATCACCCAAAATCTTGATCTTAATTTTTCTGATCCAGGAATACAGGAGGGGGAATGGGAAGTTATTGTTGAATGGGTATAAAATTTCAGTGTTACAAGATGAAAAGAGTTCTGGAAATTGATGTTGGTGATGTTTACCCAACATTATGAAAGTATTTAATACCACTGAACTGTACACTTAAAAATGGTTAAAATGGTAAATTTTATATTATGTGTATTTTAGCACAATAAAAAGTATTGGCACACACCCAGGATTCCAAGATGGCATCAGGGGCTTCCCTGGTGGCGCAGTGGTTGAGAGGCCACCTGCCGATGCAGGGGACACGGGTTTGTGCCCTGGTCCGGGAAGATCCCGCATGCCGCAGAGCGGCTAGGCCTGTGAGCCATGGCCGCTGAGCCTGCGCGTCCAGAGCCTGTGCTCTGCAACGGGAGAGGCCACAACAGTGAGAGGCCCGTGTACCGCAAAAAAAAAAAAAAAAAAAAAGATGGCATCAGTTGCACCAGTGAAAAAGAAACTCATGGATGTTAAAATAGGGGAGCTGCCAAGTTGGATGCTGAGGCAGGATTCTGCCCCTAAGGGCATTGCTGGAGTGTTCCAAAGAGGTTACCAGTGGTATGACAACAGGTATGTCAACGTGAAGAAAGTTAACACTGCTGGGGTTTCTACAGTACTGGCAGCTTAGGTGCTTTTCAACTACTGCCTTTCTTAGAAGGAACTCAAACATGAGCAGCTCTGCAAATACCACTGAAGAAGGCCCACTGCTGAGGACACACTGACCATGACCTTTGCCCGACACTCCTCCTTGAGGAACCTGATCACTGCTGAATCTTTTCATACCCTAATTGAGAACAATGACCAGTAAAAGATAACCAGTACAAAAATTTAAAAATACATTGGAAAACTTTTTAAAAGGACCCTTCCACACACAGCACAAATATGAAACTATTATTTACAGTATCTGCATAAGAATGACATTCTATTAAATACCATCTAAAGACGAAAAGAAACCAAAGTCCAGTATCAGAAAGTTTAGAGTCAGGTAATCCCAAGGCTTGGGAGAAAATCTTATGACTTGGTGGACAGCCAAAGGCAGAGTCAACAAAATAATGCCAAGTACTAAAAAACTAAAAGTAAAGTTTTAGAAGCAGTCCAGTCCAGCTGGCATAACAGGGTAGATGCACAAAGATGGGAAAGGCTGACCATTCTTTTCCTTAGGTACTAGAGAATGTTTTTGCATGGGAGCACTTCTCAGCTGGAATTTGCTTTGTTAGCACATATCATTTCATAAAAGTTACTTGTCATTGCCTAGGGTAAAATATGAGTGAAAGATGATTACAATTAACCACCTCCCACTTTCCATACCTTTGCCTTAAGTGGAGGGGAAGCTAGGAAAGCACACTCTTTAATAAAAAGAGACAATGAATCTAGAAACCACACTTATGAGAAGAACAGGGCTGCCTATTTCGTCAGGTTGTTTTGAGCCTACAGCTATTATTTATTTCTTTTGCAGCAATTCATCCACCAGGTGTAGGCAGGCAAAGCCTTGATTCAGGATTTTAAAAATAAAGAATGAAAAATATCTCTAGAATAATATACAAGGAAGAAAGTGTAGTAGTTCAGGGATGGAGTGACAACTTTCACTTTATACTCTTTTGTGCCTTTTGGATTTTGTTTCATGTCCTCATATTTCATACTCAAAAGTTAATTTCAGATATTTTAAAATGAAATTGATTTTGTAAAAATGTGACTCAAATAGTAAGTTTACCTTAGAAATCAAGTTAATAAAATCATTCTTGCTTTAAAAAAAAAATCAGCGAGTGTCTTGTTTCTGATTTTTAAACTTTCATTATATTGTAATGTCTATAAAATATTTTTTAATTTTATTGAGTTGCTTTTGAATAGGTTATTTTAAACATTACTTAATACTTAGGATTTTTAAGCATGAAAGCAAGTTTTATACTGCGATATTTTAGAAGTCAGTTCTGTCAAATCTGGTATTTTCTTTCAGCCATTTATAAAATCACTGTGTCCTAATATGACACCCTCTTTGTACATGTTTTATTAAAAGGAATTACAAACAAAAATGGCCAATCATGCCTGTAAATAAGCGATGAGAAACATCAGAGGAGCCAAATCTTATATTAGTTGTTTCATTAAACAAATGTGCAAAAAAGTCTTATTGGATTGGATTCTCCACTAAATTTACACAGAAAAAAACAAATGACTTTGCACATACTTCTTTTGACATTTCTAATTGTTTCTTACAGGTGCTTACCATGTGTTACTTTAGAATTTACAAGATAAACCACTAAATGTAATAAAGGGGAAATTTCAAGATGGCCCAATGACTTCCTGTAATGACAGCGTACAATACTTAATATTGCAATGCCCAATACTACCTTCAGCTCTTTTTTATTATTCCACTACACAAAAGTTTAAAATGAAACACAAAAGCGCACAGCATAGGGAGACAGTTTCATTTGGAAACAAAAATACTATTCTTTTGCCAAAATGATGACTATTCAACCATTTCCAAATGCACAAATGAAAACATATCCAAAGATTGGAAAATTGAGTAATAGCTGACAAGCAGTAAAAATTAAAGAAGATTACGAAATAGTCACATTTCTAAAGTCTTTTATGTATAGTAAGGAAAAGATACATTCAAGACTTGCTGAATCTACCTAATTTCTAGTTTTACAGGTGTATCTTGCCTCTGTCATAAATCAGAGTATTCGAAATGGAGTAAAACACAATATTTAAATTTCTATCCCTGGTGATCAAATGTTCTCTCAACATCTGAACTGTTCAGCAAGTTGTATGGATTTCTGTCTCCAAAACGTCCCATTCCTCCCTTTCTAACCTCAAAGCCATTGCCTCAGTTCATTTGCTTATCTCTAAATGCTTCCTAACTTGCCTCTCTGCCAACACTCTCTATCACCACATTCTTCACAACAACAAATCTCAGACACATCTGATTATGCCTCTCTTTAGCTAAAATAAGTGCCACAGAATAAAACCTAAATTTCTTAAAATAGCACCCAAGGCCTTCATGATCTGGTGCTCTCAACCTTACCTTCCTGTTTTCTCTCCCACCACATCCATCCACAGATCCACATGCCTTTGCATAGCCTATTATTTCGGTCAGTAATTTACTCTCCTCGTCAACATTTAAGAGATCCTCTAAAGCTCAACTCAAATTCCATCCTCCTCCATGAATCATTTCTTCCCATTGGAATAAACATTTCCCTTTTCTGTGCCCACCTGCACTTCCTTTAAATTGTTGCTATAGCATTGCTCTCAGGTTGGTGCTGGAGTCAGTTACATAAGTGTCTCTTTTTCCCACTATGGTTCTGGTCTGGTCCTCATATGCTTCCCTTAAAATGCTGAAAACTTATCAAGCCACTCAAATAATATGGACCTCTGTTCTCCAGACATTTTTATTCTAATAAAGGAATATATATATATATATTCATAATAAAATTAGGGGGTAAATTTTATGGTATGCAAATTATGTCTTAATAAAAAAATAACATTAGGGTAAGTGGTACATGAAAGTTAAAGACAATCCTTTCCTGTACTTCCTCAACAGGCAACTCTTTGATGGTAATAATGTTTTTAAGAAGGTAAATATCATCGTGGGTTGTCTAAAAAAATTGTTGGGAATTGAGTTCTCCATATTTTTAAATTACAGGCATGGAGAAAAAAATTAAGCCATCTTTAATGACTTAAGACCTAATAAACATTTATAAACTGGTTCCTGCTCTCTGAAACCCACATAAATGATAATAATAGAGGCTTCTTTTGCTTATCTAGGTCATCTCCATAAAATTGGGTATTTAAAAACACTTAGATTCACCCATGACTTGCCACCAAATAGGATCACAAACTGCTTCCTGATTTCCACCTGAATGATCTAAGTATCTTAACGCTGCCTCCTTAAGCAAACGAAGCTAAACCAAGTTTAGTGTGGTAATTCTTGCTTCATCAACTTTCTACTGGGAAAACAGTTTGATTTTAGGAATAAGATCCATGTAAGTTGTTTCAGTTGTTCTTGTGTACATATGGGTGCGCACATACACTTTTTTTCCTGGTATCTTCCTTTAAAAATTGAGATATAATTCACACACCATAAAATTCACTCTTTTAAACTGTACAATTCAGTGGTTTTTAGTATATTCACAATGTTGTGCAACCGTCAACATTATCTAGTTCTAGAACTTTTTCATCACCCCAAAGGGAAACCCAGTACACATTAAGCAGACACTTCCTATTTCCCTTATCCCCTGCCCCTGGCAACCACTAATCAATCTGCTTTCAGTCACTATGGACATGCCTATTCTGTGCATTTCAAACAACTGGAACCATACAATATGTGGTGTTTCGTGTCTTGCTTCTTTCACTTAGCATAGTGTTTTCAAGGTTCAACCACGTAGTAAAATGTATCAGCATTTCATTCCTTTTTATGATTGAGTAATATTCCATTGCATGGATATACCACATTTATTTATCCATTAATCAGCTGATAGACATTTAGGCCGTTTCCACTTTTTGGCTATTATGAGTAATGCTGCCATGAACAGTGGTGTACAAGTTTTTGTGTGAACATGTTTTCATTTCTCTTGAGTGTATAATGTAGGAATAGAATTGCTGGGTCATAATGGAAACTATCAATATGTAACTATTTTTAACCATTAAACCATATTAACTTTTGGAGGATCAGCCAAACTGTTCCATTTTACATTCACATACACATTTTTTTTTTTTTTTTTGCGGTACGCGGGCCTCTCACTGTTGTGGCCTCTCCCGTTGCGGAGCACAAGCTCCGGACGCGCAGGCTCAGCGGCCATGGCTCACGGGCCCAGCCGCTCCGCGGGATGTGGGATCTTCCCCGACCGGGGCACGAACCCGTGGACCCTGCATCGGCAGGCGGACTCTCAACCACTGTGCCACCAGGGAAGCCCTCACATACACATTTTTAAGGGCAGTAACAACACTTTTTATTTTCACATTTTGCTTAAAAGTAAATTGTTCTGTCCCTAGAGGAAAAGATTTCCTTTGGGACTAAGTGTCCTTAGAAGTCAAAGTAAATTCTAGATTTTACAAGACAGATTAAACCCCTCCAAAGAATAAAGATGTATACAGCAATACATCAAACCCTTACTATAGCAAAGTTTATTCTAGTCATCAAAGGCATTAAATATGCAAATATTTTTAAATGAAAGAGGAAAATAATGACAACTCCCAGTTTTATACAGTCAGCCAATAACTATGCACTGACCTTCCACTCACAGAAACATCTACTCCAACATCACTCATAGACATTTCAAACTTAATATGTCTCATGGGACTTCCCCGGTGGTCCAGTGGTTAAGAATCCGTCTTGCTATGCAGGGTATACCAGTTCGATCCCTGGTCAGTGAACTAAGATCCCACATGCCACGGGGCAACTAAGCCCATGCACCACAACTACTGAGCCTGCATGCCACAACAAAGAGCTCATGTGCTACAACGATAGATCCTGCATGCCACAACTAAGACCCGACACAGCCAAAAGATAAATAAATAATTTTTAAAAAAAGATAACAAAAAAACTTATGTCTCAAACTGAACTTCTGTTCTCTACTACTCCCCAAAACTGTTCCCCCTGAAAACTTTTGCCTACATCCCAAACCTTGATGTCAAGTTTGACTTCTTCCACTCACCTATACCCCACATCCCAGTCAGTAAATTCTATTGATTCTATCATCCAAATACATTCAGAATCCACTCAAATCTCACCACCTCTAACAGATACACAATCTTGCACCAAGATTATTGTACCACTATGGTCTAGTGTCAAAACACAGCCAAAATAATCCTTTTAAAACATAAGTCAGATCGTGTCCCACTTCTAAGGGTCATCCAGTGGCTTCCCAACACCAAGTACCACATGCTTGGTATTCCCTCTGCCTGCCATGATAGTCCCCTTGATATTACACAGTCATCTCAGTACTCGAGGGGGATTTGTTCCAGGACCCTGGCGATACCAAAATCTGTGGCTACTCAAGTCCTTTATACAATATAAAATGGCCTAATATTTGCATATAACCTTCACACATCCTCCCATATACTTTAAATCATCTCTAGATCACTTATAATACCTAAGCCAATGTAGATGCTATGTAAATAGTTATAAATACTATGTAAGTAGGCTCTGGCACACAACAAATTCAAGTTTTGCTTTTCAGAACTTTCTGGAATTGTTTTTCCCAAGTATTTTTGATCTGTGGTTGATTTAATCTGCAGATGCAGAAGCCACAGATACGGAATACCGATTGTACGCGTTCTCTTACCTTCTTCAAGTCTTTGCATACATGTCACCTTCTTAGTGAGGACTTCACTTAGCCACTCTATTTAAATTTGCCATTGCCCCCTAACACTCCCTTTATCTTCCTCCCCTGCTCTATATTTCTCCATAATATTTATATTAACAAAATATATACTTCACTTATTTATTTCTCTTTACCTCCAAGAATATAAACTCCATTAAGGCAGGAGGGTTTGTCTGTTTTGCTTACTGCTGTATTCCCAGCACTCAGAACAGGGCCTGGCACATAGTAAGTGCTCAATAAATATTTGTTGATTGAATAAATGAACAAGTGAAAGGAAGCATAAAGCTGCTCAGAAGAGCTAAAAAGAGGCCAGAGAAATATTTATGAGGAACTAGTATACTAAACATAATAAAGTTGTGATGGGAATGGAAAGCACCATTTCTATAAAAATATGCTACAATGTTTCTATAGTTGGCTTTAAGAAAAACTGCTATCCTTGACTATTTCATTGTTTTCAAAAAGGGTCCATCCATTGTCCATTGCCAAGGGCCCTTAGCTTCTGAAGAACTGAAAAAAACTCTGGGAGGTGACAAGTTCCTAGAATGATGATGTCCTTTTCTAAACTGCCACATATACACGGAGCCAAGGACTTTCATGGTCTTGGCTTTCTATTAGATCTATTCCCAGGACCATCATATAGTACAATCATAGGTTTCTTGGCCACCTTCCAGCTAAAGCTACTAATTGGTAAACTCACCTTCCTTAGAACTACAATCACAGCATCTTCAAACTAAAATGGATCTTAAAATGATCTCAACCCCTTACATATTTTATATATTTAAAAAACTACAGTGAAAAAGAAATAGTGACTTGCTCAAGATAACTTGAATAGTTACACTAAGTATTTTTCAAATAGTAAGTGATAAATACTATTAAATCTAAGAGAATTCAGACACTTGGAACAAATTCTCTAAAATCCAAAACCAGACAATGTTATTTATAAAAGCTAAGTTGAAGTTATACCTCATAGTATCAACAACTCTATCTATCCACACATTAAAGTTAAAAGTTATAACAGAACCATCAATGAAACTTTGGCATTCAGCAAACAGTAAATGATGGATAAATTCGGATTTTAAAAAAATGTACACCTCTTCCCCAAAGGAGGCTTTCCTTGTCCAGTGTTGGAAATGATGAGGATTTCTAAATTCTTTTTCAAGTAACAACTTTCCTAAGCATTACTGGCTTCAAAATAGCAGTAGAAGGATGTTTCTATGAACCAATCATTTTCACATGGGGTTCAGAGAGAAAATCTGTTAAAAGGTACATGATTTTCACCACACCTACCACTCTCTCCCCCTTCCCCGACAATATTCTAACACACCTCCTAGGGAAGTGTGTCCTCAGCACTGTTTCTGATACGAGTATGTTGCAGCCTTCAAGTGCCTTACAGTGAGACGAGATTGTGAACCACGATTATAAACTATCTCCTGTCATGCTACACAAAAAGGATTACTATTTTCATGGACAGTAATTTCTTGCCAAAACCCTTTCCATGGTCTGCATCTAGTGAAATCCTACTGTGCCTTTAAAGGCCCATCCTTATTCCTCTTTCCTGGGGACCTTTTTCTGACCATTCCATCCATGGTGCTCTTTTCTTGACCAGATGACCTATGGCATTTGTCATCTGTACCTGTCATTTAGCATTCATCACACACTGGCAAGTAACATCTTTTGTACAGTCGTCTTAGTTGTTGCTGGCTATTTTTACGTTTGACTGGATAGAGTCAGAATCCCAAAGAGTTACATAATTGATATTCCTACGGGTGTTTTCTGGACAATAACGCTTTATGCTCTTACATATGAAGGGAAAGAGTCAGAAGTCCCAAAAGAGTAACTGGGTTTTAGAATACACAGCACAACCATCACTGAACTATAATTTTAAAAGCTTTGGGTTATACCAAAATAATGATTTCCAACCTTTTAAAGTAATAAGGATGGCTTTTAAAAACAAAATATGTTTTAAAAAACCAAAAACATATTCAATATTATTCAGGTGTTAAATTTCTTTTAACTGAGAATACATGCTTTCAAAAGTATAAGTACACAATGTCAGGTATGGTACTCATTTGGTCTACAGAGCATACCTGATGTGCACAAGAAGCTGAGGTTCCTCCAGGACCAGACTGGCACATGGTTGAATGTTACTGTGCTGTGGACATGGAATATTACTGACACATCAAAAAGTACTACTACCTAAAAGTATTTAGGAGCAAGCAAAATATAGAAATACTAACAAATCCCTCCCTACCCCAACCCTGCTCCTACCCCCAAATCCAGAATAAATTCCTTCAGCAACTTAACCCTTCCTCCCAAGAAGTAGCAGATTTTAAGCAATGTGAAACAATTCAATGTTTCAATAATAAACTTTTCTTGTGGTTTCAAGTTAATAAATAATATAGCAAAAGGAACAACAACAACAAAAGAACATTATAGACAAACCAAATAGCAAATATTGAAAGTCCATCTCTCATATATTTCCTGATTCTAGTAAAATCTCAATCCCATTTACCCATTTCATCACCCTCTTAAAACAAACAAACAAAAACCACCAATATTTTCCAGCAGAGGTAGAAATATCATTCTAACCTCAGTTCAAGTCCTTTGTGCAGTCACCAACAAGAATGAGCTTAAATAAACAGCAGTAGAGCACAGCGTTTAAAGGAATTAGCCCTGGGCTCAAGTCTTGGCTCTGTCACTTATTAACTGTATGATCTTTGGCAAGTTACTTAACTAAACTTCAGGTAATTTATGTAAAGTGCTTAACATGACCCTTGGCAGGTTTAAGGGGCTGAGAAAAGTGGTTACTGATTAATTAAGTAATTATATATAATAGATATATAACAAAGATATTCTTCTTATCATAACAATTTCAAAGTTTCCTTTCAATTCCTTCTTGTCTGGCTCTGACGGGTCTATTCCAGGTATCATAAACCTCCACTCTTGACCTATAACTGGTTCTACAACCTCCAATTCTACCCATGGCTACTACCATAAGCAGTTTCTGGAAGTTAGGGAAAACATAACAAAAACCAAAACGGGAGGCCACTTGAGCAAGCCAAAACAAGAACAAAATCCACTTTGAAACAGTGAATTCACTCAAGTAGGAATCACTGCCTTAGAACCTGAGACAAAGAAAAAGGCAAAAGAAAAAAACAAACCAAATTATTCGAATACTTTTAAAACCCTTACTTCCAGTTAAACAAATGATTGACGATTTGAAGCCCAAACAAATTTTAAACAACATTATTATTGTCTGCAGGACCATCAATAACCAGCACTACTAATGAAACATGCCTCATTAAAATACCTTTCTTTAACACTTTTAATTTAACAATGATTTAACCATTGCTAGACTATTTTTTAATATTAAGTCTCAACAATTTCTTCAAGTTTCTCCTTTCCCATGCATTCCAACAAGCAGTGAATTAGTTCTTCATCATGTGTTTAGGCCTCCTGCTGGGAAGCATAATTAAAATTAAGCAAGCAACAATTCCACTTGGTGCTAAGATCCTGTCAAATCCTTCGATGAAGTTGAGTCTGGTTTCTCCAGGAGCCAGCTGAAAGTTCTGCAACAAAAACTTGGGGCTGCTCAACTCGATGCTGGCCATTCAGTAGATGGCACTCTTTCCTTTGGGCCCAAATTAGAAAAGCACCAAGAAGCATGTTCTGTGACATTCAGGTGTGATACAAAACAGGGATTCCCTCTTCAAAGCACTTAACTGGTCGTCACAATCCCTCCAGAAACCCATTCATCAAAAGCTGATGGTCCAACCAGACACTTTTAAAGAGCCCAAGGAAGTTCAGATTATAAAACATCAACTACAATATAAAATCACCTAACTCAAGTGATTACCAAGTAATCAGCTTCTCAGAGCCTTTTCTATGTCAAGCAGATACACTTTTTATTCAGGCATAAAATTTTCCTTTCCTATTACATTCTGCTACAGAGGCGACAGTCTTTCAGTGGCTAGTGACCAAATCTTGTCTATCAAATATCTCATTAAGGTATTTAACAATAGCAAAGTGTTTAGAGAACTATGATTTTGTCATTATTAACATTCACTGAGATCAATGAAAGATATATTACTTTTGTATTACTTTCAACATTTTTGGTTGAAAAAATTCATGTAATCTTTGATACCCACTTAAAAAGAACCAAACATCCTAATACAAAATTACTGTACATCTAGTTTTGCAAAAAAAACGGGTTTAAATAATATGGATTTCTGATTCATTAATGATATGTCTTTTACTTTAATACATAATGGCTCCCAACTATTACATGACAAGGTTTCTTACACTTCTGTTTCAGAGATCTTTTTTTTTTTTTTAATTTAAAAAGCAGACAGTTGTGGAGAGAGATGGAAGGAAATTCTTTTTAGTGCAACCTCCAGGTGAAAGCCAAACTTTTCAGCAGTCACAGAGGAATCACCTTAAAAATTCCACCTTTCTCTAGGAAAGATAAAACTCAGTCCTAGCAATAAAAGTCAAAGGAGAAAGGCAAGGTAAAAGGAACACTGTTTTAAAATTTAAAAAAGAAAAAAAAAAGCATTGGGAGTAGGGACAAGAAATAAGAAAAATATATCGATTTCATTGCCAATCTCTTTCCTCTGTACACTCTCACCCTATGCACTTAAGCCCATTCACAACTCCACTTGAGCTCTATCACCCTTCCCCAACCACTTCCTTAGATATTAAAAGGCTGAACTTACAGAATCTTTTTCTTATGTACTAATAAGACAAATGAGATTAGAAGTAACAACGCAGCTTACAGTTGCTGGCTCTAATTTATGTAGGATTATAAGTAGAGTGTTCTTAAAGAAGAGTCCCTGGGGAGGCCTTGATCCCAAAATATACTCCTTTAGACATACCAAATAAACCTAACTACCTTCTCCATGAGGATACTGAGTAAACCTATCTTTTTGCTATGGCATTTAGTCATTCCAGCAGATCAAAAGATGACAGGACAAGAATACTGTATGGAAAAGGGAAAAGGAAATGCTGTCTTTGCACAGGATGAGCTGAACCATTGTGGAAGAACTTCACAGAAACATTGCTGATGGTGACAAATTAAAGGCATATACTAAGTCCCCAAGACACTGATAAAACTCAGCACTTCTCCAACCTGACTGCTTTCTACATTGTTGGAATTCCAGCTCCCCTAGCAGGCAACCAACAATAGCCATGAGAGCTGAATTAAACAGGCTCCTGAACTCACACATGCACTGTCCTTTCCTCTTCCATCCAAAGTAAGCACTTCCTTGGTGGGGGAGTGAAAAATTACAAGAACAAATTCAAAAGGGTATAAGAGATAGCAAAAAGAATAAAGTAACAATTTCATGTACGTTACTTAGAATTAAGTTTTCATATTACTTGCCTTAATGCACATTGTGAGCATCAAATTTTTTCAAATTGTTTTATTAATATATACGGTGTGCTTCTTGAGACATTGGTTTTAAGAACATATGTTGTTGTTATTGCCCTTAAGTTTATAAAAAGTATTTTTACCCCCTGGCTGGCTGGTTGTGGGAAACTTTTTTATCTTATGGACGTCAGTATGCCTATGGCAGAAAAAGTGAGCTGCATAACCCAAGGTTCAAACTGTAGTCTTGTTTGAGGAGGTAGCAATCTTAACTGCTAGTTAATGTACTGCTATACACCAATATCCTTAGGCCCAGTTTCAGGCAATTTAAAACAAGAGGTTTCAAAGTTCATCTTATATCAGGGAGCCTTACCATTTCCAATCAAGCTTTAACTAAAGCCAACTTTTAAACAAGTAATTGTAAAGTATATGGTGGTGAAACAGATCAGCTTGACATCAGGTAAAAAGCTCAACTTAGATCTAACCTCATTATAAAGATATAACTATATGTCAAAGCCTAAACATCTTTCATAATAACATTTCAGCTATGGCATAGTTAAAAACTAGTCTATACAATCTTCCTAAGAGGAAAATTTACAAAAACAAGAAGGCTTTTAATATCAGGGATGGGTTTCATCCATTTTATACCTTTTGGTGACCATGCAACTACTTTTTGAGTTATGCTAGACAACTCTGAAAGCCACATTCATTCTTTAAGGTTTCTAGGATACTCTTTATTAAATTGTTCCTTCAGTGTAGTAAGTCATGTCCTAGAAACCTAAAAGAGATTATTAACGCAGCTTTTCAAAGATACCCAACAAAAAATAGTTTAAAGAAACAAGAGACTGATTCTCATTATCTATGCTATCGTCTAAGTCTTTAGGGTAAGTTAAACAGTACTTTCTTGACATTCAAGTATGTTTTCAACTGTGCAATTAACTTACTTTTGAACTTGATTTTGCGATTAGTCCACATATAACAGACCAACATTAAAATACACATGAAATAAACAAAAAACCCACACACCTTTTTTTCTCCAACACTTTGTTAATTTTCAGTTAAAGCTGCTCTATGCATGCTGTTGGTATTCAAATATTCACTGCATGAATGCCAAGTGAGTCATTTCTAACTAACCTGAAGGCAAGAGCATACCCCAAGTAGTATGCTTACACTCATGTGTGTCCATAACTAGCTACTGCCAGAAGAAAAAAATAAATTCATCTAACTATTATACATAAGGGATATACAAGAGGTAACAGACTTTTTTTCTTTCAAGCCATAGTCAATGAAAGGCTGATAACTTATATAATTTAGAGAAGATTCTTAATATACACAACCCATTGCAGTAAAAATTTGAGATTGTCTTGGCTTTCGGCCAAGACAATTTAGTCACTAGCAGGACCTGAAAGACCTCATAACAATCGCATCTAGAAATACTGGGGCATGGACCCCAAGATCAAATGACAAAGCATTAACATAGAAGACATGAAATAAAGTATCAGGGCACCCATTTTGAATCTCAATGACAAGACACAGTCTATGACTGCTCAATTAATTTCAAATAGGGTGTCCATGTTTAAAAGAAAGAATAGTACTCTTGATTAAACATTTAAAATGTTTTCTATTCAAATCTACAAGTTTAATATTTCCAACGGAATCTGAAACAGCACTGAATTTTAATTATAGCAAAAGCATATTAGCATTTTTAGTATGAGAAACAGATTAGTAACCTGTGTCTTCAGTACCATGTGAGTTTTCTTAATTCAACGTATGCTTGTTTTTAAGCATTTTTTCCTAATATTACGTTTCACTAAATTGCCAACAAAGGACACATTAACTCTCTACAATAGTTATTCTAAACATTACGTAAAACAGCTACTAATTTAGGTTATAATTAATTTGCTTGACGTATCCACTACCCTGGTGAAGCAGCAACACACAGTTCCTTGAGGAATGTGAGTGACAAAGTAAAAGCCACAAGTGACATCTTTCCATGTCAGGCTAATTTTAAGAGGCAACTCGGGTGGAATTTCAAACAAACTTAAGTTAAAATTCACCTCAGGTTAATATGGTGGTGTTGGTAATCAGAAGATGAGGCCTACCGATTTAGTGCAGAACCAGAATCCCTCCAAGGACCCTGCTGGACCATCTGGAGCCCTACACATCTGGCAAGCTTGAAAAACAAAAAAGACTTTAATCTTTAGTAATTAAAAAGATAACATACTACAGCCCAAATTCTAGCATCCTAGCTAAACATATGTTGTGTGAAAAGAGAATCCTCTTCCAAAGTCAAAAGGTGATTCTACTTAACGCAGATTACCACCATTCACATTTAAACACAACTTGGTGGTACTAACACAGGAGGGTGTTACTAAACAAGGCATATGCACACCTGTAGTCTTGGAGATACTGTGAAGGTACTTCATTGATTTGCTAGAATTACCACAAGTGTAATAGCAGCAGGGACTACTAGTTATGCGGGCTCACTCTCAAGCCAGGCTCTGGGTTCAGAACCAGCCCGTCTGTGCCCAGTAGCTGTACAAAATACTTAACCTCTCTATGTCTGTTTAGGCACTGGGTTGTCATGAGGATTAAGTAAATTAAATCATATAAAACTGTGCCTGGCACAGAGGTAGAGCAAATAAATATTGGCTGTTACAAATATCTGCTGAGTCTTCACTTGCTGGGTTGCATGATATAGACACCTTCAGAAAAAATGTCATCTTATACTGACGATGATAAACACATAAAACACTGAGTACCAGACTATATTCTAAGCACTTCCCATATAACAACTCAGTTAAGATTTCGATATTATCATTCCCCAACATTTTACAAACCCAATTTGTTCAGAGTTGGGTTTTTATGCTTTTATGTGACTTCTTCCTTCAACAGAAATGCTTCTTATACTCTGACGACATACATAAGTGCTGCCCTGTACTGCTAACCAACTACTTTGAGATAGGAGAGATTAAACAGCTAACAACCTGTATAGGCTTGAGTGTGACAAAAACACTCAGACACGACAGACCTACTTCAGGAGGCCTCACAACCCCAGAGGTTGGGCCCCACCCTGTATTTAGGATTTAGGATTGTGTGTAGGAGGTCGGCTGATGCTGTGTCCTCTTAGTCTCAAAAGACGTTCTGGTTTTACAAAGACCAGATCCACACTTCAAACATCATTGAGCAGAAGCCACATTCATCCCAGTGTAACATTATTGAAAAAGGGGGTTAGAAATAGCAAAGAGTACAGTATAATTTTCTCATTCATTTTCGGAATGTAAAACTTATATTCTGAAAATACAATCCTTCTATTATGCAAAATAGTTCCTAGATGGCATATGATCACATATGTAATATGTCAAATGTTTACCAACAAACATTTCCTTCTATCATACCTGTAAAAAGCTGCAACATGTTGAATGCCTCATACCCAACTACCTCAAGAACTCTTAAATTATGTTTAACATTCGAAACAGATACACCATTTTTTTCCCTTAAAAGCAACTATTACCAACATGCCAACATTTGCGGTCAATTTAAAGAGTTTTAAGAGCACAGACTGAACTCTTTGGAAAAATGAACACTTAAATATAGCAAAAGTGGCCATTTTTTTTCCTGGTCTTCCCTCTGCAAAGTTAATCTGCTCAATTTAAGCAGAAGAAAATGAGTGAGTTACAGTGTAATTACAATGCAATGGAGACTCAGATATAAAAACTTTATACATAGCTAAAAAGTAACTTAACCCTATAAATGAATGTCCCATATCTTAATTACACATTTTTAAAAACAGTCCAGCATCTTATTTAAAAACGACAAATTATGCTGTATTCTTCGTTTACTCTCTTTAACAGTCTCATTAGAAGTCTTCTAAAGTCAAAATTAGGATGTACCCAGTATGATGCAGTTGCACTCCATTCCAAGAAAAGCAACCATTTCATACTGCTAAATCTAACATGTCGTACAATTTAACATAACCGTGCCTGCACGTTTATGTAGCTGATTCCTACCCCCTCCCCCAAACCTTATCAACTCCTTCACCAAACTTGCATATAATCCTCACTCAAAGCCTCTTGGTTGGGCTTCCCTGGTGGCACAGTGGTTAAGAATCCGCCTGCTAATGCAGGGGACATGAGTTTGACCTTCCTGGTCCGGGAAGATCCCACATGCCGCGGAGCAGCTAAGCCCGTGCACCACAACTACTGAGCCTGCGCTCTAGAACCTGCGACCCGCAACTACTGAGCCCGCGCGCCACAACTACTGAAGCCTATGCACCTAGAGCCCGTGCTCTGCAGCAAGAGAAGCCACTGCAATGAGAAGCCCGCGCACTGCAACCAAGAGTAGACCCTGCTCACTGCAACTACGGAAAGCCTGCACGCAGCAATGAAGACGGAATGCAGCCAAAAATAAAATGAATAAAATAAATAAATTTTTAAAAAATGTCTCTTGGTTGAGTTAAATTCCATTTCTCTCTATACCCCTCTAGCAGGTCAATTGCAACAGCACATGTGCCAAAGAAATGAGTGGTTTTACTCACGCTCCCATTTTAAACGGGCACCTACTTGCAATTAAATCTCTGCAACAAAAAAGTTTACCTGAGGCCATTCTTGCCATTCTAATAGAGGCCTAGCTTATTCTACCTGTCTCTGTGGTCTTGCCTCAGCTATAATAGCATACCCCCAAAGAGGCTGGACACCAGCAAAGCGGACCTGCTGCCAACTCTGCCTGTCACCCCGGGCAGGAAGCGCAACCTAACATGTATACGTTTGTAGGGGTGGGGTGGGTGTGGGTCGGGGGGGATGGGAACGCAAATTACAGGAGAAAGGTTTGGTTGAATACTTTCAACTTGTAACAGAAGTTGTTTAAATGAGAAAAACAAAACTAACCAACACTCCCTCCCTTACCTCCACCCTTTCCAACCGCGGGAACCTACCACCTTCCTGGAGCGCACCTTCAGTGCTTAAAGTACCCCGGGTCACTGACGCTTCAGCCAGCTCTTGATTTTTAGAACTCCCAGTCCTCCGGGAGAAACCAGAGGACGCCCGAAAGACTCGGGCCCACCCCGCGGCGTCCCGAGATCCTCCCCTGCAGGTCCACCCTCTTCGAACCAACCCGAGGCTCCCATTCCAGTCCCGGAGGAAGAGGGGTCCACCTGAGGCCGCAGGGGCAGCCAATAGGCAGTCCCCTCCACCCCGCGAGCCTTCGCGTTCCCCACCCCCGCGCGACCCCCTGGAAGGGTCCCCGCAGCCCAGCCCGCGCGGGCGCCCGCCGTCCCCGCCGGGAGGAGCGGCGGGAAGGCCGCGCCTTCTCTCCCCTCAGGATTACCTCGCAGCGCGAAGCCGGCTTTGTGCTTCCCTCCCTCCTTCTCCGCGGCCGCCGGGGCTGCAGCGGCCGCGCGATCCTCCACCGCCGCCTCTTAAGCGCCGCACGGCTCCAGAGGGAAGGGCAGAAGGGGAGGGGGCGTGAGAAGGGAGGGACCTGGGCGCCGAGCCCTGTGTAGCAGGAAGCGGCGACACCTGGGTCGCTATGCCTCTAGCTCTCGCTCTCTGTTTTTAAAAAATATAATTTAAACCCCCTTCCTCCCCCTCCCGCCCAGCGGCCCCGCGACCGTTACCGGCAGGCGGCTGGCGCTCTGGCGGGACTGGCCGAGAGCCCACCGAGTGTCCCTTGGCCCCGCCCCTAAGGCCCCGCCCTTAGGCCCCCGGCTCCCCTGGCTCCACCCCCACAGGCCCGCCCCTCGCAGCCCCCAAATGCTCATGGCCCCGCCCCTCGGAATCACAGTACGTTCCTGGCCCCGCCTCCTCAAGGCCCCGCCCCGCGCGGCCCCTCGCGCCCCTCCAAAGCTTTGGTGCGGCCCCCTCCTTACCTCCCTCACCCTGTCTCTGAAGCCGCGGCCCCGGGCCCCTACTGGCCTGGCCTCTGGGAGGGCCTGGTGTGGGGCAGCTGCCTAGCATCTATCTCTTCAACGTCCTCCCCGCTAGGCAGCTTCGATTAGCGGCGTCCCCTGAGGGTCGGAGGAGTAAACGACCCCGACGGAAACCAGACTACAAGCGGGAGGAGGGGGGCCTCGGCGATGCCGCCCTCCCTAACCTGAGCGAGCCACCCCCCCACCCCCCCGCAAACCCAGCTCCCGAGGCTGAGACACAGCTTTCAGAGTCAGCTTCAGCCGCCCACACCGCCTGCTGGGTCTTCAGCGGGAGGCCACTGCTAAGGTTGCACCTCCGCACGACCCCCGTAGGAGGGGCCTGGGTATTCTCAGCACAGTTGCCTTTGGGGGCGCCTCTTTCCCCTGCTCACCTCCACTGAGAGGCCGGGCAAGGGCCCTCTCCATGAGCTCCACTTGCATCCGTCGAGGGTTTTCACCCCGACGTTGGCCCCTGGCCTTGACACCTTATGAGAGCTGATCTCTTGGAGGTGAAAAGTCAAGGCACCGACAGCCTTCAAAATGAATTCGGGGCCGGGTAAACTTTGCACCCAGTAGCAGGGATGTGGATCCATCCACAGGTGACGCTGGGCCGCCCATCCCGGCCGCCCAGACACGACCTACTCTAAAAATAGACCTCCCAGCAACGCACACCTTTCTCTGCTACCCACGACTTGCACATCCCTCCCGCATACATGTCCTCCACAGTCACGAATCCACTACCAAGCACACCCTCCGAGCGGCATTCCGGTTATTCATGGTCCCTTGGGTCAACCCCACCCTAACACACAACAACAAACTTCATTCCCCACGCTTATCTCCCTGCGTTTCCAAGGTACTGGCGACAGTCCCCTTCATTTCCTTCCTCTTCTGCAGACTCTCTTCTTCCCCCTCAAATACTTCATGCCATCCCCCTCATCTTCATTCCCTCCCTCTTCCCTAAAAATGTGCTAATTAAAATGTAGTTTCCTCTTCCCACATACGAAGTGTGGGAAATGAATCTTGGCTTGACACAAACTGTGATTCATTTATCCTCGTTTTCTCTCCCCACTGGACTAAAGCTACAGAAATTTTAGTCTACCACCATCTCCCATATGCTCAAAATCTAACCATGCCTTATGGTTTTTAAATACCCCTAAAGGATCGTGGGTAAGGCTTCCTGGCTTTGGGAAGAAAATATTTAGAAAACGCTCGGCCTGTCATTTTATGTGGCGTTTTAAAATATCTGCAGTATTTGAGAGAGATACTGGGAGTGGCTAGATGTTTTCTTGCATTTAAAAAGCAAAAAATGAAAAAAGCTTGGCACACATCAAGGTTAGCCTTTTTATGAATAGCCCCCCAAAAATGTGTTAGGGGTACATATCAGACAATAGTCTCCACTGTACAGGACATTTGCCAGTCACAAATCTAGACCCCCCTCAAAGGAAGACAAATTAACATAGTCCATTTTAAGCATGTCTGATGAGCAATCCTTTCCATGATCACTCCCTTTCCCAGTTTCTGGACAAAATGGATAAAAGATTTGCTTACCCACTGAGGATCCAAGGCTTTCTTGTGTCCAGGGTAGTAGACGTGTGTATCTTCTAGGTGTGGGTTCTGCAGTGCTGCACGGAAACCCACTGCAGCCTCAGACCGGCGGTGGCAGCGGCAACAGCAGCAGCGGCGGCGGCAGCAGCAGCAGCAGCAGGGGCGGCAGCAGCTTCTCCCAACGCTGAGTAGTAAAGTGAGTGACTTTGGTAGAGACTCCACAATTACCATTAGGCACTTGCTTATGAGAGAGGAGGTGGAATCTTTCTTAAAGGAATGGGTTTTGTTTTTCCTCTCCACTATTGCTTCATAAAAGGCAGAAAGGGTGGAAGCAGGGAGTTTTTTTGGACTGAGTAAGGCAGTACAGCTGTAGGAGGTCAAGGTTAAAATTAACTGGGTGATCGAGGGACCAATTTAGTGTGAGTCAATGAAATGCTAGAAGCATTAGTTTTAAAGAGCCCTGCTAACTTCAAACGCTGGGGTCCATGGCAAAAATAAAGCCATGTGTCTTGAAACTGAATAGTATTTTGTGTTAATATTTAATTTCCAATCATTGCACTACAATGATAACTGTATAAAGGGAGGTTATTTAGTATTTAATACAAGAATGTGAAAAGAATGATACATAAAATAAAACTGATTTACATGATTGGGAACAACAGAGTCCAGTCTTACTAATACTTATAAGCATATCTGGAATTTCAATGAATGTCAGTATTAGAAAATATATTATTGTAAATCAACTATACTTCAATTTTTTTAAAAAAGAAAATATATTATTGACAGATACCACTTTGTACTTATAAAAATCACAATATTATTTATAGAAAAATCAAAAAAATCTAAAATAATTTAAGAAAATAATAGCAGGGTAGTATTTCAGTGGCAATTCAAAGTTCAGCAAAATTAAGGAGCTCATAAGTCGATAACTTTAAATGCATGCAAATTTACTGTTTACACTATTAGAATGTGATGTGTCCACATATGAGGAAATTGAGAGTCTGCATTATAACTTTAAATTTTATTTTAGACAATATTCCTCAATTTAAGCACTCAACATTTGTGATTTTTTTCTTCATAGGTAAATGAGGAGGTGTGGTCCCAAAATATGAATAGAGAAAAATATGGAAAATATTCTGCAATTGATGTTTTTGCACAGCCTTTGTTAACTACCTGTGTGATCTTGAGCAAGTAAGTAAACTCTTTTGTTCCATAGTTCCCTATTTTGTGAATTGAGGATGTTGGATTGAAATTTTCCTTTAGCATCCAATAGACTATGATTTTATGAGATTTAAACTTTTTTGTGTGTGATTTAATGCATGTATCTTTCGGTCTACACTACTTTTCCTGAAAACTTGGATTAAAAATAAATTTTTATTTAAAATGTGCCGCCAGAGTTTGTTATTTACCACCATTCCAAAATTATTTTGCAAATCAAGTATCGTTTTTGTAAAGTGAAAAAACAGTTTCATCTGACTTATGATTTTGTACCCAACTATGACAAGTTTTCCTGAAGCAGGACCCTACAGTATTGCTAAGGATACTAACTTGGCTGGAGCACAAAATGTATGTTTAATAGCGATGAGGACATAGTTAAAAAAACTGGTGTATCATTGGATGGTAGAGTTGGAACAGAATTTAGAGCTCACCGACTCCAGCCCTGTAATTTCACAAGTGGAAAAAATGGAAACCCAGAGAAGCAAAATGGGGACACAGGGAAGTTAACTCAGTCTCCACTCTTCCCATACACATAAGTCAAATAAACAGCACGTATGACCATATACACTGTTTCACACACCCACACTGGGGGCTGAGCAAGACCTGTCACAGCAACAAAAAAGTAGTTTCACTCAGTGATACTATTTGTGTACATGTAGTATAAACTAAAGAGATATATCAAACAAGTGCTTATAATGTGTGTAAATATTAACACAAGTTTTGCCTTCAGGCTTGGAGATGTTTATGCTAGAAAGTAAAGAAATTTGTCCAGGGGAATTTTTTTTTAAGTGACCTCTAAGGAAACTCACAACAATTATTTGCAAACTCGTACTTACCTTCCACACAAATGACAGGGCCTTGCGCTTGTTTCCTTGCACCCATTGGTGCCTCTGTTCCCATTAGTCTACATCCTCAAGCATACCTGTCAAGAGGAAAAGTTCATTTTGGAGCCAGGCAGGGGAAAGTACTGTAGAGGTTTAATTCTGGCCTTCAGAGATGCTTTTTGGAAGTTGCTTTTGGGGCTAGATTCTAACATTTTTCCTTAAATCCTGGTTTGGTATTCCTGATAAGGAAACTGGCACTAACCTAAACCCATCCTCCCTAGTTTCAAAGGGGCATTACCTTAGATTAGATGACATAGCAAAATTAGTGTTTTGTATACCTGGCAAGACAATTTGTCATCAACATTTTTTCTTTAAAAAAGCCTCCTAGGGACTTCCCTGGTGGTGCAGTGGTTAAGAATCCACCTGCCAATGCAGGGGACACGGGTTCGACCCCTGGTCTGGGAAGATCCCATGTGCCACGGAGCAACTAAGCCCGTGAGCCACGACTACTGAGCCTGCGCTCTAGAGCCAGAGAGCCACAACTACTGAGCCCATGTGCCACAACTACTGAAGCCCGTGCGCCTAGAGCCCGTGCTCCGCAACAAGAGAAGCCGCTGCAATGGGAAACCCACGCACCGCAGCGAAGAGTAGCGCCTGCTGGCTGCAGCTAGAGAAAGCCCGCGAGCAACAGCAAAGAGCCAATGCAGCCAAAAAATAAATAAAATTATTAAGTAAATAAATAAATAAAAAGGCCTCCTATAGGGAGAGAATTGAAGGAAATTAGTTGCCCAGTTTCTTCATCTGTTTTTATCTTGCTCTTCTGCAAGGAAGGCATTTCATTTCATCTACCAGGTGGTAATGGACATGAATAAAATGGCTGTTATTTCTATAATTCAAAGCAACCCCTCAAAATTAAATGCATTTCTTTGTATCTTCCCCAAAGTACTGAGCACAGTCTCTTATATAAAGGCACTTAATAGATACTTTAAAAAATGAATACACAAATTAATGAAATGAATAGCTCCCAAAATATCCAGAAACTGATTACAAAGTGTTTTTGTTTGCTTGTAATTTGGATTGTCTAAAACAACTGACTCCATCCTCTACTTCCTTTTTCTAACACAGTCATGACCTAAGAGAAACAAATTCCTTTCTGGAGAGCTCTTTAGGCATGCCTGATTTGTATCCTCCAATTAAATTGTAGCCACAAATCTCCACGTGAACTCTGGGTAGATCAAGCAGTAGTGGGACAGTCTCTCTGCCAAGAAAGCACTGGGTTAAATTTCAAAATTCCAGTGCTCTAGTTCCAGTTTGGAAACCAACTGGTTATGTGACCTCGAACAAGTTTCTCGACATGCTTGTGCCTCAGTTTAGCCATCTTTTAAGTGGCCGTGGTGTCTTATAATACCTGCTGTCCCTACTTCATAGGGTGGTTATGAAGTTCAAATGATAATAAAGGAAAAAAATGCTTTGAACTTTTCAAAGTACTTTGTAAATAGAAGGTATTATTATAGGCAGATGTATTTAAAATCAACTATCTAGTTCAAGGGACTTTACCCTAAACAACCTGTTTTACTACTTACTGGTTCGGAAAGCAAACAGGTTAGTCTCTCTCCCTGTGTGCGTGCGTGCATGCATACACACACACACACACACACACACACACACACACACACACGCACCCTGCTGCTCCCAATTTAACAACTTATCAGCTTTGAGGCTTTCCCCTTGGGTCGGGAATAACATCTGCAATATGAAGAGCTAAGAATTTATATAGAGATCCCTCTTCCATCCTTTCCCCCCAAATGTACCTTTTTAAAGCTCTCGACCGAAAAGTAAACTCAGTGAAGCACAACAGCCTTTTAATACTTCCTAATGTCATGTATTCAATAAGTGGGGTTAGATGAACCATTCATTTTGAAACTTGGCCATGCTACATACGTTTTGATCACCCTTTTGTGTCGAGCGAGTCTGGAAAGTAGTTGGGGAACAGAGCAGGAAGGACTGACATGGAACTCACGCTAATGAGTTCTCCGCTCCCCAAGGAGATATAATTGGGGCTCCATACTCAAGGATTCATCAACATATTTTATTAGCACTATGTGACCTATATGGTTTATTTTAAAGGAATTACCTCAGTTAAATGCCTGATAGGTCCTTATACAAGTGTTTAAGTAATCAGGCCTGATAAGTTTCTGTAACGTTTATAAACTATCACCCTCAGAGTCCTCCTTCTTTTTCCTAAAAGTATTTCTTGTCATTTATTCATTTTCCATTTGGTGAGTCTTTTAAAATCATCATGGCTAAATAAATAACTGCTAATACACAAACAACTAATAAACAATTGCTATAAATAAGATACTCCAAATTAGAGGCCCACACACAGGTAAGATAAAAACTCACAAAAAAATCAACTTACCAGTTTCTGTGGAGAGAAATGTAAAATGAATACAAAGTATGCAATTGCTATGTTAAACCTAAAATACATCATTTACCTATAAATCTTAACATCTCATGCCTTAAAATTTCACCTGCTAATCTTTAATATATATGACATGGTCTAAAACTGGGTGTTTTAATCCTTATGACACTATTTCTAGAATGTGATCAGGAGCTACCTGCAACAAAATCACTTGGCGTGTTTCCTGAAATTGTGGTTCCTGGACCCTATCCTTGAATTAGAATCTTTTAGGATGTGGCCGTAGATTGAGGGTTTTTGCCAAGCATTCCAGGTGATTCTTATGTGCACCAAATTTGAGTACTGCTATCCTACAGAAACAATGGACTGTGTGTAGAATCTCAGAGACAGGATGAGAGAAACATAGGTGGCTCCTTGTTTATTATGTGAGAAGGGTTTAGAGAAGGACTAACACTGGCTCCACCCTTTCTATAGTGTAAACTTGGGCAAAATTTTTAATCTCTCTCGGTCCTAGTATCCTCATCCATAAAATAATTCCTGTTCAACCATGTTGTTGTGAGGATTATGTCACACAACATGTCAATCATAACATATGGAGAGCTTCTGCTCTAGAGCCTGGTCCATAATGGAACTGAAGTATATGTTCATTCCTTCTCTCCTTGTTCAAAAATGGGTTTCCAGGTGGTTTCTTCTTGTCCAGTGTTTTAGTATGCTTGGTAGAGGAATACAAACTAGTAGTTTAATGAGAGCTAATATTCTGAGTACTTATGGTATGCCAGTGCTAAATACTTTATACTCATTATTTCATTTCATACCAAGAATAAATCCTTAAACATAGGGGCTATTATTATTTTTGGTTAAAGAAACTGAGGATTGTAGAGGATAAGTAACATGCCCAGAATCTCAGAGCAAAGAATTAGCAGAGCAGGGATTCAAACCCAGGCATTCTGGCTCCAGAGCCTGTTTATAATGCCGTATGTTTTGAATAGTCTCTAAGTGGCTTAGATTCCAACATAGGAGCCAGTCTCTTAGAAGGAAAAAGCAACTGCAAAAATGGAGTTTATAAACCTGCCAGAAATACAGACAAATGAATGCCATCATTTGCCTATCTTAGAAACCTTTGCCAGTTGCCTATAACAGAGGATGGCACATAGTAGGTGTTCAAAAGTATTGAATAGATGTACGGCAGACCTTTCACCAGCATACTATTTAAGCAGGTGACATATCTAAGCCCAAGTTTTAAATTTTCCAGATTTTCTAGATCAGCTTATATTCTGACATAATGCAAGTCACTACATTTCAGAGCTATGGATAATCTTATCATTTGCAACAAATAGTTCTTGAGCACTTGCAATGAACTATGCACAGTTTGGCACTTAGAGGATTATTAAAAAAAAACACAGCAACAAAACCTTGAGACATAGCTAGCCTATACCCTAAACACCCAGCTGGAAAATAAAACACAAATGCATGAAGCAATCAGACTGCAAAATCACTACATATGAGCTAATAAATGTGAAGCTCCTAGCAAACAGTAAACAAGCAATACATTTTATCAAAAATATTATTACCAATATTATATTATCAATTATTATCCATAATATTATTTTCTATTTTAATAATCATTGTCATAATTATTATAGTTTTATTAAAAATAAGAAGAAATAATAATTGTTATAGCTACCATTTAATGAGTGATCATGTGCCAAGTATTGTGCTTGGTGTTTTATATGTATATATATATTTAATCGTCTTATCAATCCTGCTAAATTAGTACCATTAACCATATTTTTTAAATGAGGAAACTGAGGCTCAGAGATGTTAAATAACTTGCCCAAGGCACATATTTGATACGTATTCCAGAGTCAAGGTAAATAGCGTACTCAAAGAATCCAAAAGGAGTCAGGGAAGAGAGAGATCAATTCCTGCTGGAGAAAACAGGAAGTATGAAGGGCAGAACTGTGACAGGGAAAAGATGGAGGAGAAGGGCCTTTGATGACAGAGGTGGCAGGAGCAAAGGTATGTGTGTGAGTTTCCTGAGACAGGTCCCCCAGCACTTTGCTCAGGCCATGCTCATGGTGAAGCACGACTTGGGTCTCTTCACTGAGCAGACAGGAAAGTGTAAAGAATGTTGGCAGAACAGCAAGTAAACCTGTCTGCCTGGAATGAAACGTTTGTGTGGGGCAAAGTTAGAATACATGTAGTCCCCAAACATGACCCTGAAAACTCAACCTTCATTTATGGATAGCCTGTTTAAGTAGCCCCATCTCGAGTTACTTTCCATTAATATACTCACCTCTTTTCATTCATTGAGGCAATAGCATTTTTTGAACTCCTATTATGTGCCAGCCACCAGGTGCTAGGGATAGAACAATGAATAAAGCAGACAAAAATCCTTGTACTCATGAAGTTTTATTGTACTGAGAAAACACAGATGTTAACATGTAAACAAGTTGACAAGTCAGGTTATTTCAGATGCTAAGGACTATAAAGAAGAGAAAACATACCATTGACAATGACTAGTTAAGAAGGATGAAGAAGGCCTCTTTGAGGAGGTGACATTTGAGCTGAGACCCAAATGACCTGAAGTTGTCAGCTGGAGAGAAAAGCAAGTTCAAAGGTCATGAGGCAGAATAATCTTGGTATGTCTGGGAGACTGAGAGAAGGGAATGGTGGTTGAACACTGTGTGCAAGGGACAAAGCGCCCCAGAGGTGGCCAGAGTTCTGGGGGTGGGGGTGGGGTGCTGGGCTGGATCGTGCAGTTCTGGGAGATCAGGGTGAGAGTTTGACTTTTGGGAAGTTTTAAGCTAAGGAGGGATAGGGTCTCATTTACATTTTTGGAATTTTGCTCTGGTTGCTGTGTGGAGAATGGGCTCAAGAGGGAAGTGGTTAGGGGCTGGGAGGCCAGTTAGGAAGTTATCAAAGCCATCCATGCAATAGGAAATGGGGTCTCTTTGCAGGGGTGGCTGTGGAGATGAGGAGAAGTGAATGGACTTGGGGCACGTTTTGGGAGTAGAGCTGACATGACTTGAGAATAGATTCATGTAGTGGGTAAGGAAAGGGAAGGAAAGAGAGAAATCAACCCAGAATGACCCCTAGGCCTTTGGCCTGAGCATCTGGGTGGAGAGGGCACCATTATCTAAGACAGAGAAGACTTGAGAAGAAAGAGCATGACAGGTAAAAGTGAACACTTCTGTCTGGTCATGTTCGGCTTAAGATCACCCTCTTTCTTCAGAATGCTTGTTCCACTCTAACATTATCTTGTTTATTTTTTCTATTTGTTCATCATTAATTTCCTCCCTGTAAGAATCTTTGAAAGAGCAGGAACTTTGGTTATCTTGTTCATTGTTGGATCCCTAGAGGCCGGAACACTGACCGGTGCAGAGTATGTGCTCAACAGCTATTGGGATTTGTTGAGTCCCATTCAGTGGTTCTCAAACATACATCAGAACCACCTGGGAAGCTTATTAAACGTTCAGTATCAGCCCCTGCCTGAAGCCCTCCCCACCAGAACTCGGCTTTCGTGGGTCTGGGATTGTACTCAGGAAACTGCATATTTAGTTAGGACAGGAGATGGGCAGTGAGCTACAATCTAAACCCGTGGTTGAGGTATATTAGTATTCATTCAAATATTTACTTTAGAAACCACATTTCAGCACCATCCCAAAAGACTGAAAAGTGTGGCTTTAAGAATTCAATGGTATTCTCAAGTGCAGTTAAATCATAAGGTGTTCATTTTAAAGCTTTTGAGAGAAAACCATTGAAAGAATGCTGGGGTCCCTCCCATCTCATTTGACTTATGTGCTCTAATTGGAAAGGGTCTCGTAGGACACTCCTTCATGTGAAGAAAAATGGCTACCTGAGTGTGGAGACAATCCTCCTCTTCTTCCACATCTCCAAAGTGTGTCCCGCACCCATTGACAGGTATGTGAAATGCCTTTACTTGGTGATTATAGTAAATGTATGTTTTTGTCTGCACAGCATCTGTTCCCTTTTCCGCTAAGAGTGCCTCAGTATTCCTTTGTGGAACCTTTTTTCATCCCGTTCTTGCAGTGGGACCCTTCCCTTTCCCTGAGTGAGGGGTTGGCCTCAAGCTGGACCAACCAAATGTTCTCTCCCTAGCATTTAAATATTGAATAGAATGACACAAAAACTTAAGGAGATGAGTTCATTTTGAATGAGGTCCCTGAGGAGAATGTGATTAGATGCTGCTGCAAAGATCTTGCTTGACCTGGCTCCTGTCCTTTCCAAGACCTGATTCTTCAGCTTTACCTTCAATTTTATGAGCCGTGAGCCTTATTCTTCCAATAAATTCCTTTTGCCTAAGTGAATTAGACTGGTCTCAGTTGCTTGCAATATAATCTATGACACAGCAATTACAAACCTTGCAATCTGTCATTCGAGGTAAAACTTTCAAAACAAACCCTTCCTGAAAGCAGTAATACATTGACCTAAGTTTTCATTAAAGTGTAAACATCTTATAGCAGAGACTGAACAGACAGATGAGAGTGAAAGGGCTCCGTGGCTTGACATTGGTTCCACCACTGAGGTACGAAAGAAAAGGATGGCTGGGACATGACACATAAATCCCACTTTACAAATTTGCCCTGAATTTACACATGAGATAAATAGCTTGCTGGAAACTCTCAACACTTTTATTTCATAGTTCCTGCTCAGCTCTCCCAGCTTCTGAATTTCTATCTTCAGACTAAACTTTCAGAGTAAGCCTTTCCAAAGCAGGGCATAATTACTGGGACACATAAACCTAACACATCAATTTATGAACATGAGAACTCATAATATTAAATTTAGTTCTCATTTCCTTCTGTGGCCCCTAGGGGGAAAAAAGAACATCCTGTCCTTTTAATCATTTCTGTTAAATCCTAGTCATTCGTTGACCTCTCCCCTCCCCCCATTTAAAAAAAGACCTGTAACTCTTTAAGACTCTTAAGAAATTAATAATTCATGTGTTGTAAGCAATATTTTCTTGAACAAGTTTCTCACACCCTCATTCTTAGTGATTGCTGGGATTAAGCGACAACAAACAGGATGCTGAACAAAGCCAAGAGCGTGCTGAGTGTGAACCACATCCACGGAGGATAAGGAACACGTTATAGTTTAACAGGAGTGATAAAAATGACATCTAATCACTTGCAGAATATACGCAGTGTTAGTGGAGGTCAAATGTAAAAAGCAGTCTCATTAATTTAAACATTTTAATTTTTTTTTTTTTTTTTTTTGCGGTATGCGGGCCTCTCACTGTTGTGGCCTCTCCCGCTGCGGAGCACAGGCTCCGGCCACGCAGGCTCAGCGGCCATGGCTCACGGGCCCAGCCGCTCCGCGGCATGTGGGATCTTCCCGGACCGGGGCACGAACCCATGTCCCCTGCATCAGCAGGCGGACTCTCAACCGCTGCGCCACCAGGGAAGCTCTAAACATTTTAATTTTTAACAGTGGTTGCTATTTGTGAAAACTAGCCATAACAATATTTGGCTATAAATCTGTACGGAGTCTGCATGGTCATTTTCCTCTCAGATGAGAGGGGTGGATCACCACTCTCATTATTAAAGCATAAAATAGTATTACAAGCATTTGCTGAACACTTACTATATTCCAGGTACTATTCAAAGTGCTTTATAATATAGGTATCTCATGTAATCTTTACAACAGCCCCATAAGGTATTATCCTATTATTCCTGTTACAAACAAGGGAACTGAAGCACTGAGAAATTAAGTAATTTGCCCAAGATCAAAGAGCTGGTAAATGGCAGAGGTTGGGTTTTAAATCCAGGCAGTAAAATGACTACAAAATCTGGGTTCTCAGCCCCTTCTCTTACCGCCTCCCAACACTGCTTAGCCAATTAGTGAAATAACACCTGGTGTTTCCTTCCACCTGTACTTGAGGCCCTTCTAACCCTCACTTTGAATGTTTAAAACTACATTTTGAAAACTATGTGAACTAGGTAACCAAAATAATTAGGCTTTCCAGATGCCAAATTACTTGGATATTAATTGTTAACTAAATGGTGGGCCTTTCCAGCAGCCTTGACAGAAATTTACTTACCCAGATTTTACAGTAAGTAAAATAGTAAGAATTTAGAGATCTAAACCAAGTCAAGTCTCCAAATGCATGAGCAAGGCCTTTGATTTTCAGATTCTGTTGAAGGGTTTATAAGCTGTTACAGTGGATTTGGGATGGAGGAATGGGTGGTGATCTCTCACAGAAAAGTGGGTTCTTTTTCTGATAGGTGGGTTTTACTTCTTTGCCAGAGAGATAATTGAGAGACCAGCCTGGGACTTGCATCTGTACTCACCTGGGTACAGAGTGAGGGTGACACATACATTAAACAACTTATTCTCGAACATTCAGAGGCTCTGCAGATACAGCGTAGATTTTCTGAGCCGGTCTCCCTGCAGTCTGGCCATGGCACAGCGTGCTTCAGCCCAGAAGGTGGGTAGTTTCTTGAAGACTCTTCTTACTCTTTTTTCTTTTCCTTGAAATGAGTTGTAGAATTGATCCAATTCTGACTGCTGTCTAAAAGACTGACAGAATTTTTACAGGATGTACCTCTAGTTGGGCCTGGCTTTTGTTTTTTCTGGGAGTATGCCAGCTCCTCTTCTCTCATGCCATTACTTTCTTTACATACAACATTAATACTCTTATTACTGCATTAGGAATCCAAGGCGTTAAAAAAAAAAAAAGAGAGAGAATGTAGGGTGACACCAAATGGTCCTGCCCTTGGTGACTTTGCTCTTAGAAGAGACAGGAGGAGGGAAAGAAAGGAAGAGATGGGAGGGCGAAACAAAGGCATGACTCCCTGCCTCTAATCATGTATTTGTTGTGGGGTATCAAGGTGGAACCTAGGTGAGCTAAAGGCACAAACAAAGGAGTGCAGACATATCTCGGAGATATCATGACTTCTGTTCCAGACCACCAAGATAAAGCTAATATCACAATAAAGAAAGTCACGTGAATTTTTTGGTTTCCCAGTGCATATAAAAGTGTGTTTACATTATACCCCAGTCCATTAAGTGTGCAATAGCATTATGTCTAAAAAAAGGTACATACCTTAATTTAAAAATACTTTACTGCTAAAAAGATGCCAACCATCATCTGAGCCTTGTCAGTAGTAATCTTTTTGCAATAGTAACATCAAAGATCACTGATCACACGTCACTATAACATATATAATAATAATGAAAAAGCTTGAAATATTGTGAGAATTACCAAAATGTGACACAGAGACATAAATGAACAAATATTGTTGGAAAGATGTCATCAATAGGCTTGCTTGACGCAGGGTTGTCACAAACCTTCTATTTGTAAAAAAAAAAAAAAAATTGCAGTATCAGCAAAGTGCAATACAACAAAATATGTCTGTAAAAGGGATTCAGAATTATGTAGCTGAGTGCTAGAAAGGCTACAGTCATGGAAGTATGTGTGTTCAATGGAAAGGTCAGTGGAAGAGTCACCATGACGCTTGGGTTCCAACACTAGTTAGTTGTGAACTTGAGCAGGTTACTTAAGGATTCTTAGCTTCTGTTTTCTGATCTGTGAAATGGGTGTGGGAATCAAATTATACATTTGTAGACTTGGAAACGGACTCAGAGGTCATTTGATCCAGGCTCTGATCCACTGCAAGAATTTTGTCTACAGTATTTTTGACAGAAAACCAATCACCCAACCTCCCATGAAAGGGCACTCATAATCTCTTTATTCTCCTTAAACTGAGCTAAGTTCTGTGTACCTCAGGAGGTACGTCAGGACCTCCATTCCTTGGCCATGGTTCTTTCCTATGAAGTTCTGAGTTGGCAACTTGGATGGCAACAGAGATAATACAATACAGTGGAAAGAGAATCGGATGAGCCTGAGTCTGGATCCCAACTCAAGCACTTACCTAGCTGTGAAATCTTGACCATTGCATCAGTTCTATGAGGCTCAGTTTCCTTGTGTCTAATGGAGAAATTGCAACCCACCCTGCAAATTTGTTGGGACAAGTAGAAATAATTTATGTAAAAGGCCTTCACATAGAGAGTGCTTAATAAAAAGACCATTAAGAGGATTCTTCTTCTTAGAATATAATAAAATCAATATCTGTTGAGGCCTGAGGAGTTTATGGCATGTCCTTGTTACAATGGTTTGTTCTGAGATTTGTTAGCTTTTCCTCTTGTTCCAGTCCTAAATAAATAACTACTTCCTATATATTTCATTGCATTTCCCTTCCCAATAAATCTTCTCTTCCTTGTACAATTAGAAAAGGAGAAAGGAGCTTGAATTCAGACTTAATGAAATTGTAGGTGAGTGTATGCTAACCATTTAGGGAAAAAATCCACAGTAGAGGTGGAGATTAATCTTCACTCTGAAACAGAGCAGCTTCTGAGTTTTGCTGTAAAGAAATTATTTGCTTCTGAAACAAAGCATAGTTGCTTAAATGTGCACCGGGAGGAGAGATTGTGGCAATATAGAGAGCATTTTACTGGGGTGAAAGGAATTCTGTGAGTTAACCCAGAGCTGTGGATCCCACAGTCAGTCAAAACCTCATAGAGAGTTTCCTTAGGAGCAGAAGCTTTAAAGTGTGTCCTCTTAAATTTGGTCATAACTGTCAAAAATTAAAACATATGACTCTTTGATTAAGTAAATCCACTTAAAAGACACTACCCTACAGAAATCCTTGTATGAGCATTTGAATGAGATAATTACAAGGATATTCACTGCCATGTGGTTTCCAATAGCAAACAAAAGAAACAACAATCTAAATCTTTAAATAGGAGAACAGTAAAAACAATTTTAATGGATCCATAAAACAATACTATGCAGCACTGATGAAGCATGCTGTTGACCTTGATATACTAACCTGGCATGGTGCCCATGATATATTGTTAAAGGAAAAAAGTAGGTTGTAGAATAACATGCTGAGAGTAATGTCATATTTGTATATATACATACATACATATGTGAATGTACATATATTTGCATGTGCAAATAGGTATAAATATATGTTATATGTTTTAGAAAAAGGTTTAGAATGTGTACGTGAAACGGTTAATGTTGACAGTAGGTATTTACTTCTGAGAAGTGGGATTAGGAGGGTGAGAGACACTTTGATTTTTTATTTTAAATGTTATATATTTGAATGTTTTTACATGTGTAAATATTATTTGTATCATTTTGAAAAACAATGACATGAGAATAGCTGAATTCAGAAACATATATTTAAGCTCTTAGTTACCTTTTCCTAAGTTTCAGGAGTCCTCACTCGGAGAATACCTTTTCAAGGGAAATGGATAAAGTTAATCTGTTTCTTTTGGATGAAAAGAGTCTCAGAATTGAAAAATCATATTGTTTAACTCCCTAGAAATATACCCTCCTATCCGAGTCCTCAAGTCAAGGTGGGTATCTGGAATCCCTGACATCCCAGGGTTTCTTCACACTTTTCCACTGCTTTCTTTGGACCTCAGAGATGGCCAAAATTTTAACTAGAGTGCCAAGTGTTTTCCTTGAAAGGAAGTGAGATTTGGTCATCAGATAACTTTCCACAACCTGATGTGTACACTTGGGGTTAAGTGCTGGTTACTATGAATAAAGCTCTGTGGCCCAGGAGCTCGCCTTCTCAAGTTCAGCACTGGAAACTTCCGTCACCTACCATTTGCTAGATGAGAGTTCAGTTGATTAAAGAACGATGTTAATGAACACTTAGGTTTGAGTTTTTTCCCAAGGGACCAAATTGCCTCACACACAAAAAATACTCTTCACTAAATCAGACTTCATCACTAACTCCAGCTGGTTGCATCTTGAAACTATTCCACTAGTTGTAAAGGTTAGGGAACTAGAGGGTGTGTGTGATTGGTTAGTCATCAATTTGTTCATTCAGTTATTCATATATCTCTTCATTCAATTGTCAGCAGTAAAATATTGTAGTTAGCAGTCAGCTGGCGGCTTTGGAGTCAGAAATACTTGGGTTTGAATTCCTGGCCTGACACTGGTTATAGAATCTTGTCAAATTACATAACTATCCAAGTCTCCATTCCTCATCTATAAAATAGGGATAGTTATCAAAATGTTGTTGTGAGGATGTTTAGAAGAGCATTTAAAGGGCCTAGCACAGTACCTGGCACATATTATACACACAATCAAAATTTACTACTGTCATTTAAAAAAATATTTATTAAGCACCTAGCGTGTGCCAAGTTTTGTGTCAGATTCTGAATTTTTAATATGATTAGGATATGATCCTTGCTTTTAAGAGGGTTAAGTTTAGATCAGAGGTGAATTCAGGGACTTCCTGAACTTGGATGGGAAAAAAAAATCACATATCTATTTTTCACTAACCTCTTAACTGAAATTTAACATTCTTTTAATTATGAATTTATACAACAAATCACAGAGGAATTCACAATATGTGTGACTTTGTCACCCACAGAAATCACAGACATTGTCATAGCACATTCTAGTTTTGCAGAAATTTTATTTAGTACATCATTACTTCAAAATTGGAATAGTTATTAGACCCACTGCTGCCTCTGGGAATTGTGTGAATAAAGAAGCATAACATAGCTATACCTAAAATTTTATAATTTGAAAACTATATATTAGTTTATTTACTTTGTGGTCCTATGTATTGTATTTTATGCATTTAAAAACATTGTTTTGAAATGCATACATAACATACATTTACCATATATGAGGACATGGTAAATGTATGAGGCTGTCCATAAAAGCACTATTAATCACAATGAAAAGCAGAACAAAACTACATCTTCATCAATAGAAGAATGGATAAATCAGTGGTGGTATATTCATACAATGAAATACCACCCAGCATTGAGACTGAATGAACAATTGCTACATTCAGCAACATGGGTGAATCTCACAAACATAGATTGAGAAAAAGAAGCCAGATGTAAAACGGAGCATACTGTATGATTCAATTCATAAGAAGTTTAAAAACAGGCTAACTAATCTCTGGAGTTAGACATCAATATAGTGTTTACCCTTTTGTGGGGTGGTGGCTGGAATGGGTATGGGACTTTTGTATTATTTATTGATCCAGATGTTAGCAATGTCAATGTGTTCACTTTACACAAATGAATTGAGCTATCCATCTATAGCACTTATTTATAGTTGCTGTACTTTGGTAAACATTTACTTTTAAAAAGAGGGGTCCATAGGCTTCACCAGTCTGCCAAAGGGATTCATGGCACAGAAGAGATTAAGAAACTCTGGTCTAGGTGGAGACACAAATCCAGAGAAATTACTATAATACGAGGTTTCATACACACCCTAGACGTTCTAAGCCTTTCCTGATCCCAGTATTCTATTGATCTCTTAAGTATAATTCATACTTTTGAAACCAAGAATCCTGTATTTGTACATTGAAAGTATGGTCACTGCAGCTGTAGGAAAGGAACTACAAAGTACTGTGAAAACACAGAGAAGGGAACCATTAGTTTTGCCAAGGGTGGTCAGAAAGTAATCTTTCTGTGTCAGAAAGGGTGGTCAGAAAGGAATCTCATGGAGGAGGTGACATTTGAGTGGAACCTCAAAGGATAAGTCGACTTTCAACTAAAGGGCTTCCTGTCAGAGGGAGCAGCATCAGGAAAAACATAGGAAGCATGCTGTTTGAAGAACATTGAGTCATCTGGTGTGGCTGGATCCTGGGAAAGATAGTTGGGGATGGGGGATGAGGGGGACAAGTGGGAGATACATGAAAGACTGTGTGTCGTGCTAAGGGGAAGCAACCAATGCTGGCTGTTTGTTTTTACTTTTTGTTGAAGGAAAAGACATAGAGAAGTGTGCCTAAAACGTAAGTATACAGCTTGATAGATTTTCACAAAGTGAACACATCATGATATAGGACATTAACAACATCCCAAAAGCCCCTTTCATGATCCCTACCAATCCCAACAATTGCTCCTCACTTTATTGAGGTATGATGACATGTAAAAAGCTATACATATTTAATGTATACAACTCAATGAGTTTGGAGATAAATATACACTATGAATCCATCACCACCATCAAAGCCATAAGCATATCCATCACCTCCCAAATCTTCCTCCCACCCCCTTTATTATAATTATCATTCTGTGTGTTGTAAGAAAGTTTAACATAAGACATACTCTCTTAGCAAATTTCAAGTGTACAATACAGTATTGTTAGCTATAAGAACTATATTATATAGTAGAGTTCTAGAACTTATTTAATCTTGCAGAACTGAAACTTTGTACCCTTTGACTATCACCTCCCCATTTCACCTTTCTCTAGCAATCACCATTCTACTCTATGCTTCTATGAGCTTCACGATTTTAGCTTCCACATATAAATGAGGTCATGCAGTATTTGTCTTTCTGTGTCTGGCTTATTTAGTTTAGCTAATGTTCTCCAGGTCTATCCATGTTGTCACAAGAGGCAAGATTTCCTTTTTTTTTAAAGGTTGGTAATATTCCATTGGGTGTATGTATCACGCTTTCTTTATCCATTCATCTGTCGACAGACACTTAGGTTGTTTCCCTGTCTTAGCTATAGAGAATAATGCTACAAAATGAACATGGGAGTGCAGGAACTCTTTGGGATCCTGATTTCAATTCCTTTGGATAAATACCCCAAATTGGGATTGCAGTGTCATATACAATAATTCTATTTTTAACATTCTGAGAAAGCGCCGTACTGTTCTCCATAGTGGCCGCACCAATTTACATTCCCACCAATAGTGTATGAAGGCTCTCTTATCTCCACATCCTCACCAGTACTTATCTTTTGGGGCTTTTTAAAGAAATAGCCATCCCAACATGTGTGAGGTGATATCTCATTGTGCTTTTGATTTGCATTTCCCTCAAGATTAGTGATGTTGAACACCTTTTCACATACCTGTTGGCCACTATTGTGACCTCTGACACCATAGATTGGTTTTGCTGGGTTTTGTGCTTTATTTAACATATGTACTCTTTTGTGTCTGGCTCTTTCACTCATGTTGATAAGTGAAACATGATGTCATTGTATGTAGTTATGGATCATTGCCACCTAAGTTTTAAGCAGGAGAGTGGCTTGGGCTGACCTCTGTGTTAGAAAAATCACTCTAGCAGCTTGGAGGAGGGTGGGGTGGAGAGATAAGAAAGAAGTTCCATGCGGGAGCTAGAGCACTAATCGAGGTGAGAGATGATGAGGGCTTGACCCAGGGCTCAGGCAGTGGGAATGGAGAAGAGGCGGACAGATCAGAGTCACCCTGAGCTCTGGAGAAGCAATTCAAAACATATGTGCCATTTACAGTGTCCTTCAAACACAGAGGAGAGAGCTCAGAACGAGATCAACATTAATTGACCACAACATTAGTTTGGGTGTTTGTCAAGATTTAAATGAAACAAGCTACATTCCTCTAAGAGTTATTGTCATAGATGACAAGGATGAGACAGACCAAAAGCCAAAGCAATGTGGATAAATGAAGCCTGTCCCGCGAGACTTTAATGACCTCAACTGATATTGGAGGACTTTTGTAGTTGAGCTATTTTTCTTAAATATTTTTTGAGTAGTGGAGTTTCAACATAGAATTTAGATTAGTTAGAAAAACAAAATCAGGATTGAAGAGACAGCAGGGATAGGGGAGAATTTCAGCAGAAATTTGGGAGAAATGAGGCTGATGAGGGTATGAGATGGTTATGTAGGGTAGAGAGATGGGGAGATAGTTGATGAAGCATGAAGTGAGAGCATCTATCTTATTGTTATGCTTCTCAAACTCAGGTATGCACACCCCTGACAACGTGTCAGGAGGAACCTGAGTCATCTGATAAATATGGTACATCTTGCTGGAGTGTCTCCAGGGTTGAGGAGAAGGATGCCATGTATATGAAAGCAAACAATAGGTTATGGAGTAGAATACAAATTTTATGTGAAGTGTCAAGATAAAACACAAGACTTCGAATAATTTTCTAGCCAAATTGCTTTGACTGGGGACTTCCCTGGTGGTCCAGTGGTTGAGAACCTGTCTTGCAATGTAAGGGACACCGGTTCGATCACTGGTCGGGGAACTAAGATCCCACATGCCTCTGGGCAGCCAAGCTCACGTGCCACAACTAGAGAGCCCACACACTCTGGATCCTGCGTGCCACAGCTAGAGAGAAGCCGGTGCACTGCAACTAAGACCCGACACAGCCAAAAAAAAAAAAAGTAAATAAAGCATTGCCTCTGCTTTAAAAAAAAAAATGCTTTGACCTTCAGGCCCAATGCTCCCCTTTGCATTCATTACATGGAATTCAGAGGAAAAGTTTTAAGAAGCCTCATCTCCATCATTCCCAACTCCATGCTGCACTCCAGGATACTAGGACCTCCACTGAACTCAGTTCCAGATTGGGTGTTGTTACTCATTCAGTAACATTCCTCTCTTCCTTTACTCATTCATTCCAACAATATTAAGTAAGAGCTTACCACATACTAGCAGCTGAGAGTTGTTTTTCTCGTATAACATTGTAAACTCCAAAAAGGACTGTGCCTTAAAACAAACAAACAAACAAACAAAACTTAGAGTCCTCTTAGCATTTGTCAAATCTTGCATATATCAGATGTGCTATTTGTTGACATGAAATGAAATGAGATCTTTGCAAAAACCCGTGGAGGAGTTAGGAGAGAGACAATAAAGGAGAGAGAATGGGATGCATATATGTGAACTAACTGCTAACCATATGAACCAAACATATTGTTTCATCCATGAACAACTCTGAGATAGACTTTAAATTATATCTATTTTATAGCCATGGAAGTTGAGGTTGAGAATGAATAAAGTAACTTGTTTGAAGTAACACAGTTAGTGACAGAGCACAGATTCAATCCCAGGTTTGTCTGATGCTAAAGTCCATGGAGAACATTTATGGAAGTGTAAAATGCATATCCCCTTTGACCCAGTAATTCTACTTGTAGGAATTTATCCTCGTGATCTTGTGATTTATAATAAGAAACATATATTTGGTCTACGTCCCATTTCTGGCACACAGCTCCTAAAACTCTTGGAATTTCCTAAGTGATGAGAGAGATAAAGATGTCTTTTGTTCTGTTAATGAGGTGACTTGTGTATCAAGTCTGGCTGCCAGAGGAGCAAACCATGTGATTAGAGGGTTGGAACTTTGAGTCACAGCCCCTTCCCTTTCCCCACCTTGAGCTTAATCACCAATGGACAATAATCTTCATTCCTCTGTAATGAAGCCTCCCTAAAAACTCAAAAAGGATGGGGTTCAGAGGGCTTCCTGTTTGGTGAATATGTGCAGTTTCGCGGAGAGTGGCACTCTCAGAGAGCACGGAAGCTCTGTGCCCTTTCCCCATACCTTGCCCTGTGCATCTCTTCTGTCTGGCTGTCCCTGAGTTGTACCTTTTATAATAAACCAGTAATCTAGTAAGTAAAATGTTTCTTTGAGTTCTGTGAGCTACTTTAGCAAATGAATTGAACCCAAGGAGGGAGTCATTGGAACTCTGAATCTATAGTGGTCAGTCAGAAGCACAGGTCAGAAGCATCTGGAATTGTGTCTGAAGTGGAAGTCTGAGCCCTTAACCTGTAGAATTTGATGCTATCTCTAGGGTAGATGGTGTCAGAATTGAGTTGAATTGTAGGACACTCAGTTGGTGTCAAAGAATTGCTTGGTGGTGTGGGGAATACCACACCCCGCCTCCACATTGTAAATTGGGTGCAGAATCGATAATCCTGTGGATATACTGAAATAGGTGCTCAAAGATACAAACACAAGAATGTTCATTTCAGTGCTGACTACAATAACACTAAACTGAAAATAATAATCTAAATATTCTTTATTGGTGAATTGGTTGAATAACTTAAGGAATATCTGTACAGAAAGAGGCATAGTTATATATACTGATATGGAAGGCTATTCAGGATACATTGTTAGTTGAAGAAAAACAAGTGTAGAACAGCATACATTATTTGATTATATTTTCTCTTTTAGAAAACAAATGTATAAATCATATATGCATGCATGTACAGGCACCAAAAATTCTGGAGGACTACCCAACTTTAACAAAGATTCCTCTGGGGAAGTGATGTGAAACTCTGCTCAAAGAGAGAGAGGTCTCTTTTTTTCCACTTTATTTTCTTTATAAATTATGTGAAAGTAAATTTTAAAACGTGACTATGTATTACTTTCATAATAACAGGAAACAAGTTAATAAATTGCATAAAGATAAAGCCTTTTTTTTTAACACTCCATGATGCATGGAGTAAGTAAAATTCCCAAGGACAGGGAAGCAGGAGAGAAGAGAGTTGAAAAAAAGCAGAAGGAGCTAAGAGGCAAAAGAATCAAGGAAAGGAGTAATGTTAGCATTAGGGAAGCTCATGCCAAGGCTTTTATTTTTATTTTTTACTTCTTATTGGTTTCTATTTAAACAATGGAAATCTAATGTCTCATGGTTCTGGGAACTACAAGTCCAAGATCAAGGTATCGGCAGGGTTAGTTCCTTCTTGGGGCTTTGAGGAAGAAGCTGTTCTCTGCCTTTCCGCTAGCTTCTGGCAATCTCTGGTATTCCTTGGCTTGTAGATCTCTGCCTTCATGTTCACATGGTATTCTCTCTGGGTGTGTGCCTGTTTCCAGATTTCCTCTTTTTATAAAAACACTAGTCATATTGGCACCCACCTTACTCTAGTATGACCTCACCTTAACTAATTACATCTGCAAGGACCCTATTCCTGAATAAGGTTACTTTCTGAAGTACTGGAGGTTACTTAGGACTTCAACATGTACATATTTCAGCCAGGAAGGAGGACATAAAATTCAACCCATAAAAGCAGATATAAAAATTTTTGTGATCAGGGGCTTCCCTGGTGGCACAGTGGTTGAGAGTCCACCTGCCAATGCAGGGGACGCGGGTTCGTGCCCCGGTCCGGGAAGATCCCACATGCCGCAGAGCGTCTGGGCCCGTGAGCCATGGCTGCTGAGCCTGGGCGTCCGGAGCCTGTGCTACGCAACGGGAGAGGCCACAACAGTGAGAGGTCTGCGTACCGCTAAAAAAAAAAAAAAAAATGTTATCTGTGTCATGTGCAAAGATTTGAACTTTAGGATTTTGGATTTCTCCACTTTAGAGATAAACCAATTTTTTCCTGTGAAATAATCAACACACTAGTTTTAAAGTTTTGGTCAAAATCATATTTTATGCAAAGGAACTCTGGGAATATTGAAAAAACTGGAAGAACAGACATCTCAAGTTGACTGGAGATCAATATGAGCTGAGTGGAAACTTGAGATACTGAGAACAATACATAAATACTTGGTTCTGGTTTTCTTTCATTTGCTGTCTACTTACCCTGCTTTAAAGCAGGCTAATGCTTTTCGCTGCCTTAATGCTCTGAGATTTTACCAGTGAACCTTCACAATTTTACTGAAGTATAATGAGACTATAATAACTGTATGTATGCTTGTAACAAACTGTACAGACTTAGACACTTCCCATCTCTCTCTCTCTCCTTCCCTCCCTCTCTCTCTCTCCCCTCTCTTCTTTCTTATTTTTTTTTTAATTAAAAGAAACGTAACTGTGGTAAATACACATAGCAATAACCATCTTAACCATTTTTAAGTGTACAGTTCAGTATTGTTCAGTATCTTCACATTGTCTGCAGCCAATCTCCAGAACTTTTTCACCTTGCAAAACTGAAACTCTATACTACCCATTAAACAGCAACTCCCCATTTCCTAGTGCCCCCAACCCCTGGCAACCACCATTCTACCTTCCATCTTTATTAATTTGGCTTCCTTATATACCTCATATAAGTGGACTCTTACAGTATTTGTCGTTTTGTGCCTGGCATAGCGTCTTTAAGATTTCTCCATGTTGTAGCCTGTGTCAGAATTTCCTTCCTTTTTAAGGATGAATAATATTCCATTATCTATATATCACATCTTATTTATCCATTCATCCATTGATAGACACTTGGGGTGCTTCCAGTTTTTGGCTATTGTAAAACATACTACTGTGATCATGTGTGTACAAATATCTCTTCAAGATCCTGCTTTCAATTCTTTTGGATATATACCCAGAAATGGAACTGCTGAATCACATGTAATTCTCTTTTTGAGGAGCTGCCATACTGTCACAAGGCTTTTAAATTGTTATATACTTACTGCTTGGTTAGAAAGATAGAAGGCAAGAAGGTGGCTGTTTTTTCAATATATAAACCACACAACACCCAGGGAAGTAGCCTTGCCATCAGTAGAATCAAGACATTTTTTTTTTAAAGAACTCTATGACACCTACAGCAAATGTAGGAGTATTCTCTAGACTGTTTCCCTGAGAAGTGGAGAAGGAAAAGCAGTTGCTGACTAAGTTGCTTAAGGATCTAAGTATTTTCTACTAGGAAATATTTATCCATTTGGTAGAGCTGCAAGTTCTGGGGAGTGCTCTCATTAGAAAACAGTGATGATTCCAGGAAAACTTGGAAGAATCACCATGGTGATGGAGAGTGACCCATTTAAAGTGTAAGGCCTATTGTGAATTGAACTTCAAAAGATGTCTGTACAAAAGTTTCTGTTTCATTTTTCGTTGGACAAACGATAGGAAATAAGGTAACATTATTATTATTATCTCCATCTCTCTTGCAGTCTAATGTACTAGGGAGATCCTTCAGCGTCTAGTCCTGGCTTGGCTACTCCGTGGCTGCCAGTGAGTTGAGCAGACCACTTAAACTCTCCAACCTCAGAGGGTTGACCTAAAGTACCGCTAACATCCCTTTAGTTTGTGGATTTACTTCTATGCATATTTATAATTGATTTTTTTAAAATGTTGGGGGTAGGAGTTTATTAATTAATTTATTTACTTTTGCTGTGTTGCGTCTTTCGTTTCTGTGCGAGGGCCTTCTCTAGTTGTGGCAAGCGGGGGCCACTCTTCATCGTGGCCTCTCACTATAGCGGCCTCTCTCGTTGCGGAGCACAGGCTCCAGACACGCGGGCTCAGTAGTTGTGGCTCACAGGCCTAGTTGCTCCGCGGCATGTGGGATCTTCCCAGACCAGGGCTCGAACTGGTGTCCCCTGCATTGGCAGGCGGACTCTCAACCATGGTGCCACCAGGGAAGCCCTGTAATTGCTTTTTGTTTGCTACTTACTTTCTCTGGAACTTGGCTGTTAGGCAAACTCAATCAGACACAGTGGAAAATGAAGAAGTAAGCCAAAAGATGCTGAATGGACAAGCACAACATCAAAGTCCATGTACTAAAGCTCCCTCACGTTATTGCTTTCCTGGGACCTCAGGTGCACAGGGTTGTGTTGATCACACTCATGGGTTCACGCAGTTTTTCTTCCTTAGTCTGGACAAGGCCCTTCTCTGTTTATCTTACTCTATTATTTTCTTCTCCTTCATCTCCTATCCCCCTTCTCATTTCCAGCACTGTGCTTGATGGTATAAATGGACTATTGTATTTAATTCTAATGGCAATGCTATAAGGTAGGCAATGGTGTTACCCCCATCTTACATATGGGGAAACTAAGGCTTATGGAGATTAAGGGTCTGGGGAAGAATTTCATCCAGATAGACAGATCCAGAATCTACACTTCTAAACACTACACCATCTAATCAGAAAACTTGTTTAAAATACAATTTGTCTCTAAGTTATTCTGAACTGCATGTAGGAAACTCCCCCTTCCATTCTTCAAAGAAAATGTTAACAGATCTATTTTGAGGCACTTTGCTTTTCCTCATTCATCTTTTGCAGAACTTGATCACCAACTCAGGTCACCAACTCTTTGGATTTCCTTTTCCTCCTTTCCATTTCTCTTGAGAAACTTGGAGTTATGACGGTCAGCTTGGCCCTTGACTCTATTGCTTGCTGGGGACATAACTGAAATGCCAAAAGATAGCATTTTCTCTCCATAAACAGAACACCTTTCCTCTCACGTTGTTCTCTTTCTGCATGTCACTTGTAAGAAGACGATTGCTGATGTACAGAATATGCTCTTGAAGTCACCTTTCTCCCCTGGATGAAGAGTATAGGGATTTATAATAGAATGGAGTGCATGTCACCTTTTAGGTAAATCCACCCCAAATTGATGGTTAGCTAATGTGATGGCCACTTGACATTCCTGGCATTCTTAACACAACTCTGATATGAGAAGGTACCAGATCGTTGGGGTAGGCTGCATTTTCTTTGCGAGCCCTCGTGGGAGGGGAGGACGCTCCTGAGGGAGATGCAGGGGCAGAAGAGGCTACGGGCTTTGTTGATTAGGAAGATTCTTCCCACAGTAGTCTGAAGATGGATTACCAGGGTGGGGAGGTCAGATCATAGTTGAGAGGAGCCCAACGACAAATATTAATGATAATGATGGTGATGAGCTTTGGATCCAAGGTTTAAGGTAAAGACAGAATGGGAGAATGCCTTTTGAAGGGGGTGATTGAGAAGATCTACAGTGGGACCATATAAAGGTGCCCAGGTCTGGGCACCTTGAGTGGTTCAGGATTTTACCCATATGTGGAGACAGAGGACCCTGGGGCGGCCCTCCTGACTGGCGCCAAGCATCCATGAATTCAGGCCAGGGCCACACCCTGTCCCTAGAATCATCTCTTTACTATCTTCTTCCCGGTTTTAAGGCCATGCTGTTATATAATTTGGATATAACAGCCAGAGGTAATTTTCTGCTTGAGACAATCATATTTTATGTTGGGTAGGTTTGACTGGGTAAAAGTCTTCTTTCTTCAAGTGAGCATTTTATGCTGTTCCTTGTAGAAAGTCCTTGTGGAGACATTTTTGCAAACGATGGAATCCAGCTCTTCCCCTAAGAGAGTGATCCCTAAGAATTCCCAGACCTTGCAAGAAAATCATGCATCCCCAGCCCTAAAGTCATTTAGAGTCCCATCAGAGCGTTCTAATGCAATTTTTATAAAGTGTCTTTTATTTTGTACTTGGTTCCCCTGTAACAAATGAGTCAGTGATTTTCAAAAAATTTTAAACGTATCCAGAACCATTTTGGTCTTTGTTTTGAACAGCCACTCAGAAGCCAAAACCGGTAACCCTGTCCTGTCTCCCCACTGCTTTGCTGTAAAGATAGTTTTCCTCTGTGCGGATCACCATGGTTCCTCTGACAGGAATGAGCAACTCTCAACCAGCCAAACTGTTGACCAGGGGAAAGAAGCACCTCACAAGTCTCTGTAAAATATTGCCCAGGAATTATCTTTAACACTTGTGTGCTCTGTTCCGGGAAGGTCCGAAAACAACAATAGTTTAAAAAAGAACTTTAGGGCCGATCTCGGTTCCCTTTGTGATTCACGAGGTATTCTACACTAGGGTTTCTTTGGAAGCCTCTTCTTGTGAGTTTAAGTAGGGAAGCCGACTGGAGCCTCACCATTAAACGGTGGTTGGGTACAATAAACCCCTGAGGACTAGTCAAAGACGGATTCACTTGATGCCAAATTCTTTTCTATCACCCAAGAGTGGCCAACGAGACCAAGGGTGGGAGTGGGAATTCACCAGGGTTTTCAACAAAGCGTTCCAATAAATTAAAAAACAAACAACCTTTGTTAGAATGAAAAAAAAATGTGTTTGTAATGCTTGTTGGTTAGAGCGCCCTCATGTGTCTCAGAGTGGTAATATCATTTCAGGGTTTTCAAAGGGCATAAAATGCTCTTCTAGTCATGCCAACACCATTGAATGGCATTCTCTTCCTTCCCATTTGTTTCCAGGGCCACAAATGAAGCTCCTTCTTCTTTAGGTGTTAGAATTTCCAGTGTAATGATTATTATTTTTTTTTTACCAGAGGCTGAAAACATAAAAAATTTCAGTTTTCAGAGTCTACTTATATGCATGTTCAATAAATACTTGCTGAATTAGTGCTCATTTAAATCTCAGTTTCTGCCCCAGAGTGAAAATAATCCCAATGCCCATCATCTGGTGAATGGATAAATAAATTGTGGTAACCCATACCATGGGATGCTACTTAGTAATAAATAGGAAAGAACTACTGACATATACAACAACCAAAGAGTGCATATTGTAAGATTCAATTTATGTGATACTCTGGAATACAGACATATCAAATCAGCGGTAGTCAGGGGCTGGGGGAAAGGGGGTGGGATTGGCTGCAAAGGGTTACAAGGGCACTTTTGGGAGAGATGGAAATGTTCTATATCTTATTTGATGTTGGTTACCTGATTGTATACATTAGTCAAAACTCAGAACTGGCATTGGTGGTATGTTGAGTATAGCTTCTAAAACTCATCGAACCGTACACTCAAGAAAAGTGAAATTTACTGCATATAAATTATACTTCAATAAGCCTCACTAAGATTTTTTCAATTCCTTAAAGAATCACCATGGACTTCTTCCAATCTACAAATCCTCAACGCTTCTGGGTTAGCCTCTTGGCCTCCTTTTCTTTGCCCATCTGTAAAAGACACCAGGATGAACTCTTATAAGTCTGCAAGTTCTAGCCCAATTCAAATCCCCAGTGGGGCCAGAATGCATTCCAAGCAGTCTGCTCCCTGACTCTGCCATCGTGCCGGAGACGGTGTGTGCAGTGACACGAAGCCTCCCTGGTATTTGGATATTGAAAAGGAAAACGTCAAAGTTCCAGGCCAGTGCTAGCCCTGCTAGCAACAAGCAGGAACCCACCAAGGGGAACTGAGATCTGGGCCCTGAGGGCAAACTTGTACTGTCAGTTTGCTGGCTTCCCTCCCTGACAGACAACAGCCAGTTTTTCCTGGGCAGAAGCTGTGCCTTGTTCAGACCACCCATTAGTCACAAGACTGAACAACATTCCACCCCAGGCAGCACCCAACATCTGATTCTAAAGCAAACAGCTTTGGTTCAGTGGTTCCCAAGTGTTCTACCCACCCTCACCCCCAACAGTGATGACCCACAAACGTTGATCCAGGCCAGTGGTTCTTAAACGTCACTGGGCTCGAGAATCACCTACCTTGCTAAGACACTAAATCGTATATGCTCTCACCACACACACACACACACAAAAGCAACTATGTGAGGTGATGGATGCGTTAATTAAACTGATTAGTAATCAATTAGTAATTTGATCAATTAGTAATTTGATTAGTAATCATTTCACAGTGTATACAGTTACATTAAATCATGTTGCATACCTTTTAAAAATCACAGCCTAAATATAACCAATTTTCATTTGTCCATCATACCTCAATTAAGCTCAAAAAAAGAAGAATCACCTAAGGAGTGTATTTTCTAAATAACAGTTTCCACTCATACCTGAGATTCTAGTGCAATAGGTCTGGGAGTGGTCTCTGAAAAATGTATTTTTAAAAATTGAATATTATATAAGGTTCAGGTGTACAACATAGTGATTCATATTTTTATAGCTTATACTCCATTTAAAGTTATTATGAAATAATGGCTATATTTCCCTGTGCTGTACAATAATATATCCTTGTTGCTTATTTATTTTATACAAAGTAATTTTTTTAACTATTGGAGTATAATTGCTTTACATTTTTGTGTTCATTTCTGCTGTATAAAAAAATGAATCAGCTATACGTATACATATATCCCCATATCTCCTCCCTCTTGCATCTCCCATCCACCCTCCCTATCCCACCCCTCTAGGTGGTCACAAAGCACCGAACTGATCTCCCTGTGCTATGCAGCTGCTTCCCACTAGCTAGCTATTTTACATTTGGTAGTGTATATATGTCCATGCCACTCTCTCACTTTGTCCCAGCTTACCCTTCCCCCTCCCGTGTCCTTAAGTCCACCCTCTACGTCTGCATCTTTATTCCTGTCCTGCCCCCAGGCTCTTCTTCTTTTTTTTAAGATTCTATATATATATGTGTTAGCATATGGTATTTGTTTTTCTCTTTCTGACTTACTTCACTCTGTATGACAGACTCTAGGTCCATCTACCTCACTACAAATGACTCAATTTTGTTTCTTTTTATGGCTGAGTAATATTCCATTGTATATATGTGCCACATCTTCTTTAACCATTCATCCGATGATGGACAGTTAGGTTGCTTCCATGTCCTGGCTATTGTAAATAGTGCTGCAATGAACATTGTGGTACATGACTCTTTTTGAGTTATGGTTTTCTCAGGGTATATGCCCAGTAGTGGGATTGCTGGGTCGTATGGTAGTTCTATTTGTAGTTTTTTTAAGGAACCTCCATACTGTTCTCCATAGTAGTTGTATCAATTTACATTCCCACCAAAAATGCAGGAGGGTTCCCTCTTCTCCACACCCTCTCCAGCATTTATTGTTTGTAGAATTTTTTTTTTTTTTCGGTGTGTGGGCCTCTCACTGTTGTGGCCTCTCCCGTTGCGGAGCACAGGCTCTGGACGCGCAGGCTCAGCGGCCATGGCTTACGGGCCCAGCTGCTCCGCGGCATGTGGGATCTTCCTGGACCAGGGCACGAACCCATGTCCCCTGCCTCGGCAGGCGGACTGTCAACCACTACGCCACCAGGGAAGCCCTTGTTTGTAGATTTTTTGATGATGGCCATTCTGACCAGTGTGAGGTGATACCTCATTATAGTTTTGACTTGCATTTCTCTAATGATTAGTGATGTTGAGCATCCTTTCATGTGTTACAAAGTAATTTTTATCTCCTAATCCCCTACCCCTATCTTGCCCACTGGTAACAAGTAATTTGTTCTCCATATCTGTGAGTCTGTTTCTGTTTTGTTATAGTCATTTGTTTTATTTTTCAGGTTCCACATGTAAGTGATAGCACAGAGCATTTGTCTTTTTCTGTCTGATTTATTTCACTAAGCGTACTACACTTTAGATCTATCCATGTTCTTGCAAATGGCAGAATTTCATTCTTGTTTATGGCTGAGTAATATTCCATTGTGTGTGTGTGTGTGTGTGTGTGTGTGTGTGTGTGTGTGTGTGCATGTGTATCAATCACATATTCATCATTCATTCATCTGTCTGTGGACACTTAGGTTGCTTCCATATCTTGGCTATTGTAAACAGTGCTGCTATGAACACGGGTGCACGTATCTTTCCAAATTAGTGTTTTTGTTTTCTTCAGATATATACTCAGGAGCAGAATTGCTGGATCATATGGTAGTTCCATTTTTAGTTTTCTGAGGAACCTACATACAGTTTTCCATAGTGGCTGCCCCAACTTACATCCCCACCAACAGCATACTAGCGTTCCCTTTACTCCACATCCTCAGAAACTGCATTTTTAATAAGCACCTCAGATGATTCAGATGTAGGAAGTCTAAGAACCACACTTTAAGAGATGATATAGACCAAGAAAACTTTTATTTTTAGGCTTTTGTTTTTACCTCAGAAAGTTGAACAATTTCCTTTGGAAATATATGACCTACAAAGTGGTTGAACAGCACTGTGATTAAGAGTGGGGCTCTGGAGTGGAGTTCCTGACTTCAAAGCCCACCTCCACCTATTTTTACCTGTGAGGCCTCAGACAGCTTACTTACTCTCTCTACAGCATGTGTGTAATAGGGGGTAAGATCAAATAAGCTGACACTTGCAAAGCATTCAGAACAGTGCCAGAAAGCATTAGATAAACATCAATTATCATTCTGTCTGGATCAATAAAGACTGAGGGGAATACTGCAAACTGTGAACAAAGAGAGTTACTTCAAGGAGCTTTTCATTTAAAGCTTGGACGTCTCCAAATACTTCAAATGATAGAAGTAACTATAACCACTTTATGTATGCCAACTTTCCTGCATTCTTAATTTCTTTGCCCTGTTTTAAATATTAAACATAAGCTGAAAAAAAAAGCTGACTTTAGCAGTACTCTTCTTTGATTGATAGCTTAAGACAACTCATATATTAGCTTACATAATATATGTAAGTATAAGTTGTACGTAATCTTTGGTGATTCTTAAACAGAGATGCAAATCAGAATCACGTGTAGAGCTCTTGAAAATTACAAAATTTGACTCAGTAGAAATTGGGGTGCAGCCTAGGGAATCTGAATTTCTAAAAAGTTCTCTCCGTAGTTTGGCTGTACATTCCAAACTACTGTTACAACAGGTGAAGGCTAGGATAATCTACCTTATTTTATATCTTAAGAAAAAGACCAAACATGTCAAATACTTAGCCAAGGTCACTCAGTGAATTATTTGTGGAGGCGGGAGTTGGATTTTGGTTGGTATTTCTAAGGTCAATATTCTCTCCACTACAGTTTATACTGTAGAAGTCACTTGTATAGGGAGGGATAAGCATAGTAAATTTTTATTTGCTTATGACATAATACTCTGATCTGAATTTTAAATTAGAGCTGCTGATCTGGGATTCTGAATTCCTTTTAAATTCCACCTTTCACCCTCTTACCTGCATGTCCCCATTTACCGATTACGCCCATTAAATCCCTGGAAGTGTAAAAGAGAGTCGGCTCCTGTGGAGCCTGGGTCAAATCCCAATGGGAAATATACTCATGAACTTGAGGATCCTTTCTTCTTCTCCACTCTTAGAGCATAAGAAACTCGAAGACTACGGTTTCGTCATGGACAAATCCAAGATAAACTGGCACACAAAGTTAGGAAATGAGGGTCCCCTAAGATCATGATCCTAAGACCATTATCCTATAAATCATCAACTGACAAGTTACTGGGACATGAATCAGGAGAATATCCCAAAGGCCATTCTAGTGGTTAAAGGTCGTGGCATTTTGGTGGCCTCTACTCTGGGCTGAGGTTTTTGTGGGCCTCTTTTTCATTTTGGGACATATGTGTGAGCTATAAAGTCCCTCAGAAATCATTTTCTTTCATGCATTATCAGAGAAGAAAATCTGTCAGTCTGGGTGGGAAGGGAGGTGGCCACCAGTCAAGTGAAATCGTTCTGCTGAACTTGAGCCAGGGCACCAAACTGGGGCAGTATCATTTCACTTGCAAAATGGCCCAGCAGGCTGGACTCCCTGCCTGCAGACCTTCACACATCACCAACCCCTTGAGAATAAAACAGATCCTTTATTAGTTACTTCTTGGCATCCATTGGCTGCTTTCCTTTTACATTTTCTGTTGCCCATATTTCAATATCCCGCCTTTGCATTCTGTTCCTGCTCTTGTTAAAATACTGTTGTTGGTTTTTTTTTTAAAAAAAGATCCCTTTTAATCAGATAGCTCCTGCTGGCATGAGCTGTCAGAGGTATTCATTTCAGTGGACTCTGGCATTATGCAGCATTACCGTGGCAACAAGATTTAGAGGCACAGTCCTGGCCTTGAACTTGTCATAGTCTCCAACGATGTGAACTCAGCACATATTACTCTCCAGCATATCAAGTTGTCATGCCAACCCCAAACAATAAAATCCATCTCTCTCTTCTAGGGTTTTAATTCAATAACTTTTCAAATTGGTTCCTTTTGTAATTCAATTGGCCTGAAATGTAATATATGAATGTGTGTGTGTGTGCAGGCACGTGTGCGTTTAACCAGTCACGAATGGTCTCCCACTAAATGATTGGAGATTGGAAATACAATTTAGGACAAAAAGTTCATCAAAAAAGCAAAGAATAACCAGTGCCGGATCTAACAAAAGGAGCCTGCAATTTTGGAAATTCTGACACAGAGGTAACTATACAAAATCTTAAGAACTGACTTCTGCCCTTAGTATGTACGGGACTCCATCGGCACTGCTGCATAACACATTCAATACCCAGGGTAACTGCACCCCCATATGTATTTAGAACTCCTTTGATTAGTTTTTTTAAACATCTTTATTGGAGTATAATTGCTTTACAATATTGTGTTAGTTTCTGCTGTATAACAAAGTGAATCAGCTACATGTATACATATATCCCCATGTCCCCTCCCTCTTGCCTTTGATTAATTTTGAGTACAAACCAACTTCAATTCCTTAAAAGCACTCTTATTTTTATACTTACATTTTATTTTCCTCTAAACTGGAAAGATTTGTAGGAAGCTGTCCCCTTAGAAAGTCTCTACAGGCAGACAACCGTTTTTATCATTTTAACCTCACAGAGTAAGAAATGGAGATACAGAGAAGTTAGGCAGCATGTCCACAGCCCCATGGCTAGTAAGTATCAGGACTGAGGTTCAAACCCAGCATGTGGTTCCAGAGTCTCAACTTTGTGTACTGCTTCATTGGATTCTGGTTGACTGTTTGAGCTTCTTTGCAAAGTTTTATGTAAGAAACATCGATTATCTAAAATCACAAACTCCTTGAAAGCAGAGACCAAATCTAACACTTCTATGTCTTTCTTAGTTTCTAGTTGAGTGCCTTTCACATAATAGTTATTCAGAAATATAGTTAGCTTGGTAAAGGTTGATCTAGGAGAATCCTAGAATACCAAATTCAAGGCCATTTTGAAAATAAGTTTAAGTTGTAACAGTAGGGGCTACCATCACCTCCAACCCTTAGCCTTCTAGAGACCAGACTCAACTGAGAACAGAACCTGTGTTTCATGGTGTGATGGATATTTTTTTGGCCTCACCAGAGACACTTTCTACCTTTTCCTTCTGTGTTCTCTGCCCATGACATGGGACTTTTACAGACTATACCAACTGGGGTCTGTTGCCCTCTGGCTTTGCACCGGGCTGAAAGAAAATGAGAGAAAGGTTGGGGTATTTATTCCATAGCTTGCTCCTTGCCAAGGCACAGTTTGGTAATATTTGCTTCCCTCTAACGAAGACCATTGGTTCTACTGAGCGGCCCTGTCCCAATGCTATAGCTCTTGCTGGGATGTAATAGCTTTCTGCTAGTATTAGTTCCACGATGCTTCACCATTCTTTATTGGTGTCCTGTAACTGAGTGAGTTTTTTTCATGTTTTTTAAACTGAAGTATAGTTCATTTACAATCCTGTGTTAGTTTCAAGTGTATAGCAAAGTGATTCAGTTATACGTATACATGTGTGTATTATATTTTCTTTTTTAAAAAATATTTATTTATTTATTTTGGCTGCATCGGGTCTTAGTTGCGGAATGCAGGATCTTCGTTGTGGCAAGTGGGATGTTTTAGTTGCAGCATGCAGACTTCTTAGTTGCAGCATGCGGACTCTTGTTGTGGCATGCATGTGGGATCTAGTTCCCCAACTAGGGATCAAACCTGGTCCCCCTGCATTGGGAGCGTGGAGTCTTACCCACTGGACCACCAGGGAAGTCCCTATATATATATTCTTTTTCAGATTCTTTTCCATTATAGGTCATTACAAGATGTTGAGTATAGTTCCTTGTGCTATACAGTAGGTCCTTGTTGTTTACTTATTTTATGTATAGTAGTTTGTATGTGTTAATCCCAAACTCCTAATTTATACCCCCATGCCTCCCCACCCAACTATCCCCTTTGGTAACCATAAGTTTGTTTTCTATGTCTGTGAGTCTATTTCTGTTCTGTAAATAAGTGCATTCGTATCATTTTTTTAGATTCCACATATAAGTGATATATGATATTTGTCTTTGTCTGACTTACTTCACTTTATATGATAATCTCTAGGTTTACCTGGGTTGCTGCAAATGGCATTATTTCATTCTTTTTATGGCTAAGTAATATTCCATATATATATATACTACATTTTCTTTATCCATTCATCTATTGATGGATATTTAGGTTGCTTCCATGTCTTGGCTGTTGTAAACAGGTGCTGAAATGAACATTAGGGTGCATGAATCTTTTCGAATTAGAGTTTTCTTCAGATGTATGCCCAGGAGTGGGATCGCAGGATCAGATGGTCACTCTGTATTTAGGTTTTTAAGGAACCTCCATATGGTTTCCCATAGTGGCAGCACCAGTTTATTACATTACCACCAACAGTGTAGGAGGGTTCCTTTTTCTCTACACCATCTCCAGCATTTGTTATTCGTAGACTTTTACATGATACTTCATTGTAGTTTTGATTTGACTCTCTCTAATAATTAGCAATAGTGAGCATCTTTTCGTGTGTCTGTTGGCCATCTGTGTGTCTTCTTTGGAGAAATGTCTATTTAAGTCTTCTGACTGAGATTTTATTAATAGTCCCTCCAATAAATACATCATTTATCTCCTGACAGGATCCTGGCTCTTAACCCTGTCATCTGGTCCAGTGCTTCTCACATGAGAATCACCCACAGATCATGTTAAAATGCAGATTCTTATTCAGAGGACTGGGATGGACCTTGAAATTCTGCATCTCTAACAAGCCCTCAAGTAAATGGGTGCTCCACAGGCCACACTTTCAGCAGCAATCTACTTTCAGTAGAAATCTAGTAGATGGTCTATAGTTGTCATTTGATAGGTATTTTAAGTTGAATAAAAGAATGATTAAATGAACAACTTAAGAGGCAATGCTGCGTTTGTTAACACTGGTGGAGGAAGCCATGCCCTTGCCACACCTGTCATGGAATAACTTACCCCTGAGGTCCCAGTGTGGTTACAGCAGACCCACCTGGTCACACCAGGAAGCTCATGGTTGGCTGGACATCCTTATCTTTGTCCTTCTCATTGCCAGAGCTATCCTGGTGATTCTCATCACCCCTGGTTAATACTGTTTATGAAAAATAGCAACTACCACAACCAACCTCCAAGAAATTGAATTCACACACATGAATTTTTTTTCTTCACAGATAAAAGTAAAATATATATTTTCAACATCAGAATTGATCCCCCCAAGGGACAATCCTTGCTGAGTGAAAGATGGTAAAGAAGTTAATGGTTTGCCAAACAGTAATTCTTATTTGCTCAGTTTCTGTACAGTCTTGTACAAACAAGTTCTATGGGCAAAGGTAAGGTCACGCTCTAAGAAATTATTCAAAACAAGACCCAGCTCAAGGCAAAATACACCTAACTGTGCCTGTAAGCGAATCAAGCTTTCAGGAGATCTGAGTTCCCTTTTACATGTAGCTTAGCAACACACACTTTTTGAACACCTACTAAGTGCCAGGTGCTTTGCAGGCCATGATTATGTACACAGTAAAATCTTACTAATTTCAAATTTGAATAAATTGAATATTGTAATAATTCAGGCAGATGCTAACCTGCATTTGATTAACTAACAATGTGAAAGGATTTACTTTGCCAATAATAGGTCAATAAGTTTGCAAAAATACTGCTTAAGAGAATAAATGATTTTCAAGACTTCTTAATTGAGCTGTTTGCTTTTTTCATGTTGAACTGTTTATATATTTTGGATTTTAACCCCTTATCCATCATATCATTAGCAAATATTTTCTCCCATTCAGTAGGTTGTCTTTTTGTTTTGTCAATGGTTTCCTCTGCTGTGCAAAAGCTTTTAAGTCTAATTAGGTCCCATTTATTTATTTTTACTTTTATTTCCTTTGCTTTAGGAGACAAATCCAAAAAAATATTGCTACGATTTATGTCAAAGAGTGTTCTGCCTATGTTTTCTTCTAGGAGTTTCATGGTTTCCGGTCTTACGTTTAGGTCTTTAATCCATTTTGAGTTTTTTTTGTGTGTGTATGGTGTGAGAAAATGTTCTAATTTCATCCATTTACGTGTAGCTGTCCAGTTTTCCCAGCACCACTTACTGAACTTCTCAAGTGTTTTAGGAAGGCATGTTTAGGTTTTGACCATGGAGTCACTAATTGATAGATTAATAATGTTGATTGTTGTGCCAATTAAAAGCATTCTGCTAAATGCTATGTGATATCCTAGATTATATCTTGGAATAGGAAACTGTGAAATCTGAATAAAGTGTCGAGTTTAATAGTAATAGATATGTTAATAGTGATAGTAATGTGCCAAGGTTGGCTTCTTAGTTTTGGCAAATGTACCACAGTAATATAAGATGTTAATGTAAAAGAAAAATCTGGGTGAAGCATATATGGGAATTCTCTAGACTATCTTTGCAACTTTTCCATAAATATAAAATTATCCAAAAATTTTTAAGTTTATTAAAAAAAAATCTTGCACATTCATGAAGTCTGATTCTCCAAGAACTCCTAGTAGCAACAACAGAAACTGTTTATTGAACCCATACACTGGTTGGCATATTGCAAAATGTCTTACTCATGTGCTCACGAACTGTTATGAAGTAGGTGTGGTTAGTTATCTTCATTTTCTAGAAACTTGCCCAAAGACACACAGATACAAACTGATGGAGACAGGATGTAACGAGCTCTGTCTAATCCCAAAGCCTGGGCTCTCAGCAGCTCCACCACTCCACTGTTTTGCTTCTCTTAGTTTGAGTTTCTCTGCGTAAAAGAGAATTATCACTTATTCACATTGACACCCATCTTTCATCTGAGTTGGTGAAACATGAACCCAATTATTTACACTGTATCTTTAAGTAAACCAGAGTATCACTTTGAAAGTAACCAAACTTAACACACGGTCAAGTTGTCCACCTTTCTGCTTTGTTAAATTGGGCTCTAATTTTTCTGGAGGAGGGGGCTGGGAGGAGAGGCTGAGAGATGCATTATTCCAAGGAGCTTAGGATGCTTGCAGAGCTAAGTAACTGGCCCCTTCCCCTTGGCTTCTGTCTTCTTTTGCCCATCATATGCTTACCTTGGGACGCTGGGCTTGATGCCCAGGATTCTCTGAGCACTTTTTAGTCAGCCTTTGGCCATGGACTGTTTACTCAGAAATGGAAAAAGGTAGCATGCCATGGCATGATACATGGTCTAGGGTCAAGAATGCAGCTCTATATGCAGAGAGAGAGAGAGAGTAACTGGTTCCCTTAATACAGTTACTGGAGAGGCCCTAAAATGGTCTTTGTTCCCAAATATAACTCCCACAGGTCCAGCAAAGTGCCTGTGATCAACTAATTCATGTTAAATGCAGTGCACCGTCTGTCATGGCACACATTCTTCTCACAGCCCCTCATGGTTTTGCTTAGGTACACCTCTTCACACATTCCATGGGTCTGTGCATCCTAGCTGGAGTTAAGCCCGCTTTAATCCATCATTCATTCATTTGTGAAGGGACAAAAATTATTACACAGTAGAGTTCCCACCCTTTCCCCCCTCTTGACAGCCAAAGATGATTGTGTAATTGTGAATTGCTCTGCCCTTTGAGAAGAATCCTGTCACCGCCAACTGAATTGTTCTTTGGGCTTTCTAGATAGAGAATCAGAAAGGAAGGGGAAGAGTAGGAAGAGGCATATTAACCATCAAGAAAGTTTTTGAAGAAGATTGCAGGGTGGGGGCAGTTTTAGTGAATGAAACGCAACAGTCTTTAAGGCCCATAAGAAAGAAGTGGGGCTTAAAGAAATATCGCTCTATACTATTTTTCCGCTCTTGGTGTTCAGAATAATACAGATTTAGGACCAGTCTTTTTTTTTTTTTTTTTTTTTTTTTTGCTTTTTGGCTGCATTGGGTCTTTGTTGCTGTGCACGGGCTTGCTCCAGCTGCAGCGAGCAGGGACCACTCTTCGTTGCGGTGCGTGGGTTTCTCATTGCTGTGGCTTCTCTTGTTGCAGAGCACGGGCTCTAGGCACGCAGGCCTCAGTAGTTGTGGTGCGTGGGCTCAGTAGTTGTGGCACGCAGACTCCAGAGCGCAGGCTCAGCAGTTGTGGCGCACGGGCTTAATTGCTCCGCAGCATGTGGGATCTTCCCGGACCAGGGCTCGAACATGTGTCCCCTGTATTGGCAGGCGGACTCCCAACCACTGCACCACCAGGGAAGACCCAGGGCCAGTCTTAAATGGATTAAAGACTTGAATATAAGACCTGAAACCATAAAACTCTTAGAAGAAAACATAAGTGGTAAGCTCCTTGACATTGATCTTGGCAATAATTTTTTGGATTTGACACCAAAAGAAAAGGCAATAAAAGCAAAAATAAACAAGTGGCACTACTTTAAAAACCTTCTGCACAATAAAGGAAACCATCAACAAAATGAAAAAGCAACTCATAGAATGGGAGGAAAAATATTTGCAAATCATATATCTGATAAGGGGTTAATATACAAAATACATAAAGTACTCATACAACTAAATAGCAAAAACAAACTAATTAAAAGATGGGCAGAGGAACTAGACATTTTTCCAAAGAAGACACACAGGGACTTCCCTGGTGTTCCAGTGGTTAAGACTCTGTGCTTCTGATTCAGGGGGCCCAGGTTTGATCCCTGGTCAGGGAACTGGATCCTGCATGCTGCAACTAAAGATCCTGCATGCCACACAAATGACCAACAGGTACATGAAAAGATGCTCAACATCACTAATCATCAGGGAAATGCAAATCAAAACTACAAGGAGATATCACTTCACACCTGTCAGAACACCTGTCCTAAAAAGGCAAGAGATAACAAATGTTTCTCACCAATGCTTGTTATCTCTTGACAGAATCCTTCTCCAAGGGCAGAACCGTTCACAATTACACAATCCTTTTTGGCTGTAAAGAGGGGGGAAAGGGCATTACACTCTGCTGTGTAATAATTCTTGTCTCCTCACAAATGAATGAATGTTGGATTAAAGCAGGCCAAACTCCAGCTTATCTCCAAGGGTTCCCTTGGAGATAAGGGAACCCTTGTGCACTGTTGATAGGAATGTAAATTGGTGTAGCCACTATGGAAAACAGTATGGAGGTTCCTCAAAAAATTAAAAACAGAACTACCATATGACTCAGCAATTCTACTTCTGGGTATATATCTGAAGGAAATGAAATCACTAGAAAAGATATCTGCACCCCACGTTCATTGCAGCATTATTTACAATAGCCAAGACAAACAACCTAAGTGTCCATCGACAGATGAACGAATAAAGAAAACGTGGGATATATCTATTATGTATATAATAGATAATTATATGTATTATTTGGCCATAAAAAAGGAAGGAAATCCTGCCATTTGTGACAACATGGATGGACCTTTAGGGCATTATGCTGAGTGAGATAAGTCAAAGAGAGAAAGACAAAAACAGTATGATCTCACTTACATGTGGAATCTAAAAAAAACTGAACTCAGAAACAGAACAGGGACTGCCCTGGTGGTGCAGTGGTTAAGAATCCGCCTGCCAATTAAGGGAACACTGCTTTGAGCCCTGGTCTGGGAAGATCCCACATGCCGTGGAGCAACTAAGCCCCTGCACCACAACTACTGATCCTGTGCTCTAGAGCCCACTAGCCACAACTACTGAGCCTGTGAGCCACAGCTACTGAAGCCTGCGTGCCTAGAGCCAATGCTCTGCAACAAGAGAAGCCACCGCAATGAGAAGCCTGCGCACCACAGTGAAGAGTAGCCCCCGCTCACTGTAACTAGAGGAAGACCACGCACAGCAATGAAGACCCAGTGCAGCCAAAAATAAATAAATAAATAAATTTATTAAAAAAAAAAAAAGAAACAGAACAGATTGGTGGTTGCCAGAGGCAGGGAGAGGTGGTGGGGGAAATGGGTGAAGGTGGTCAAAAGGTACAAATTTCCAATTAGAGGATAAATAAGCTCTGGGGATGCAGTGTACAGCGTGGTGATTATAGTTAACAATACTGTATTATATATTTGAAAATTGCTAAGAGAGTAGATCTTAAAAATTCTCATCACAAGGAAAAAAATTGTAACTATGCTAGGTGACGGATGTTAACTAAACTTGTTGTGGTGATCATTTTATAATATTTACATGTATCAAATAACTGGGTTGTACCTTAAATGAATACAATGTTTTATGTCAATTATATCTCAGAATAACTGAAAAAAAAAATCATTCCGGAAAAGCATAACTTTGGGGTAATGGGTCTCTGAAAATTGTTAGTGGTCCAAAGCTGGGAGAACTTAACTTGTGACTCAGCCTTGCCCAGAAGCAATAGCTTACCGAAAGACAGTGAACAAAAGAGATGGAAAAACCAAAAACATTAAGAGACTTGGCATCAAACATCAGTGGCTGCTAACAGCACAGAAAGGAAAGAATTAGACATTAAGTCCCTTCTGATGAAAATGAACACTATGAAATAGTCTTTTAAAAAAAATCAAACCTGAATCCAATCAAGGTTTCAGATGTAATTTTCAGTTTTTTTTCATGACAAGTTGTTCAACTTTATCAATAAACAGGAAAAAGCAAATTAAGACTATAATGAAATACTATTTTTTAAAATTTACTTATTTATTTATGGCTACATTGGGTCTTCGTTGCTGCGCGTGGGCTTTCTCTAGTTGCGGCGAGCGGGGGCTACTCTTCGTTGAGGTGCACGGGCTTCTCATTGCAGTGACTTCTCTTGTTGCGGAGCATGGGCTCTAGGCGCACGGGCTTCAGTAGTTGTGGCACATGGGCTCAGTAGTTGTGGCACATGGGCTCAGTAGTTGTGACTCGTGGGCTCTAGAGTGCAGGCTCAGTAGCTGTGGCGCACGGGGTTAGTTGCTTTGCGGCATGTGGGATCTTCCCGAACCAGGGCTCTAACCCTTCCCCTGCCTTGGCAGGCAGATTCTCAACCACTGCGCCACCAGGGAAAACCTGAAATACTATTTTACATCCACTGAACTGTAAAACAAAAAAAAGGAAAAGTCTGTAGTTTTCAATTTTTAGGAAATATAGGGGTTAGGAAGGAGTGTGAGGAATATGTTAACTATGTCACAGGGAGGCAATTAGCAAAATCCAGACTGATGGAAAGAAAGACACTTCAATAAATAAGTTGCAAGGGGGAACGGGGAAAGAGAAATGAAAGGAGAGCCTACTGATTTTTTGAAAAGGCCATTGCAATGTGGATCTTATCTGTATCCTGATTCAAATCATCTGTTAAAAGAAAGTAGACATTCATGAGACCATTGGCATTGGAACACTTATTAGACAATTAATGATGTTAAGGGATTATTGTTAATTTTTTAGGGATGGTAGTAGTATTGCAGTTTTGTTTTAAAAAGAATATCTTTTAGAGATACATCCTGAAATACTTGGAGATGAAATGATATGGTTTCTGGTACTTCAAATAATACTGAGGAGAGGTGAAGGGAGTGTACTGGGAAATTGACCGTGAGTTGATAATTGTTGAAGATGATCATAAGGTTCATTATGCTGTCTTTCTACTTTAATATATGTTTGAAATTCTCCTTAAAAAAAATTCAACAAAACAGAAAGTGAAAAAACAGGAGAACATGATGTATCAGTTTTGCCATCACTGTTTAAAAAAAAAATCTTACGATGTCTCACTTTTCAAGATGGTATAAGTCACTTCTTAAAACTTATTTCAACAGCACTTATTCAATAACACTTATACCACTTTTATCTTTTCCCAGTGTAGTTGCAGAAGAGACCCACTCTCCATTTCTTCCCATTTACAGATAGGATTTGGGTGGGAAAAAAAAAGGAAAGAAATACTACTCTACACTGCTTTTCCCTTTTAGGTGTTCAGAAAATGCAGGTAAAGGACCAGAGGGTTGATTTTTTTTAATTTTTTTTAAAAAATTTTTTGGCCACACGGCATGGCATGCAGGATGCGGGATCTTAGTTCCCTGACCAGAGATTGAACCCGTGCAGTGGAAGCGTGGAGTCCTAACCACTGGCTAGCCAGGGAATTCCTGAATTTTCTTTTTATTTGTCAGACAGTATTTCTTTGGCCAGGACCCTACCTCTCCTGGACCACAAAGCATCCAACTTTAGCAACAATGGATGCACTTACCACCAATCTTTTCCTCTCGCCACCAGCCGCCCCTCCCCTCCTGCCAGCTCTGCTTTTTTGCCCGCAACACTCTGCTGAACTCTGCCTGAATCTTCTAACTGATCTTCTAACCGCTGAAGTCAATGCATACTTTCAGCTTTTACTTAATGTCACCTCTCTGCAGCATTTCTCTGCTGCCAACTCTCAATAGCTGTCCCACATACTGACAATCCTCAGGTTCAAGTCTCCAGGTGCTTTCTATTCATTATTTACTTAATTAATCCTCACAACTTTAGGAAGGAGGTTTTATTTCCCACCTCACCCTTATTTAGTTTTGCTAAATAAGGAAACTGGCTCAGAGAAATTAGTAACTTATCTAAGTTCTTAGAGCTAGAAAATGACAGAAGTAAGGCTTAAGCCTAGAACTAGTTGATTCTGAAATGTTTACTATTATTATTTAATAGTTTAATAAATGATTACTATAAAATATTTTATTATAAAATGTTATAATACTATAATTAATTTATTAGTATTATATGTATTACATATTTATTATTATCATGCCAGTGGCTTCAGCTTTCAGATTTCTTGGACTAGAAAAAAATTTTCAACTTTTTTGGGTCTCTAATGTGAGACTGCCGTGTGTGTGTGTGTGTGTGTGTGTGTGTGTGTGTGTGTGTGTGTGTATGCGTGTATAGTCATCAGAACATTTAAAACTACTCAATTACAATATATTATCACTATCATTTAATTAAAAAAGATTTCCCAAATGTATTGATATGGAAATATCTTTACAATCTGTTATTAAGTGAAAAAAGCAGGATGCTGCCTGCTGTATTAAAAATGAGTTTCTGGGCTTCCCTGGTGGCGCAGTGGTTGGGAGTCCGCCTGCCGTTGCAGGGGACGCGGGTTCGTGCCCCGGTCCGGGAGGATCCCGCGTGCCGCGGAGCGGCTGGGCCCGTGGGCCATGGCCGCTGAGCCTGCGCGTCCGGAGCCTGTGCTCTGCAATGGGGGAGGCCACAGCAGTGAGAGGCCCGCGTACTGCAAAAAAATAAATAAATAAATAAATAAATAAATAAATAAAAATGAGTTTCTATAAACACATCTGCTTGTATATGCATAGAGCATTTCTTTTTCTTTTCTTTTTTTTTTTTGCAGTACACAGGCCTCTCACTGCTGTGGCCTCTCCCGTTGCGGAGTACAGGTTTCGGACGCACAGGCTCAGCGGCCATGGCTCATGGGCCTAGCCTCTTTCCGGCATGTGGGATCTTCCCAGACCGGGGAATGAACCTGTGTCCCCAGCATCGGCAGGCAGACTCTCAACCACTGCGCCACCAGGGAAGCCGAAACGTTTCTTGAAGACTAAGAAATCAGTAACAGTGGCTGCTTCTGGGTTTGGGATCTAGAACTCTGGGGTAGGAGGGAAGTGGCCTACATAATCAATATTGGAGGTTTTCTCACATTTTGAATTTTGTGCTAGGGGCCTCATGTATTAGCTACTCCAAAAATAAGTAAGTAAATGCAAAATAAATCTCTAAAAGAAAAGATATTGCTGTGGTCTGAATGTTTGTGTCTCCCCAAAATTTGTTTGTTGAAATCCTAACCCCCAAAGTTGATTACAAGGTGGGGCCTTTGGGAGGTGCTTAGGTCATGAGAGTAGAACCCTCATGAATGGGACTAGGGCTTTATAAAAGAGATTCCCTTGAGATCCCTAGCTCCTTTGACCATGTGAGGACATAGCGAGAAGGTGCAGGCTATGAATCAGGAAGGGAGCTCTTACCTGAAACCAACCATGCAGGCGCCTTGATCTTGGACTTGCCAGCCTCCAGAACTGTGAACAATACATTTCTGTTGTTTATAAGCTACGCAGTCTGTAGTATTTTGTTACAGCAGTCCAAACAGACTAAGACAGGTATTTTAACATTTCCAGAAATATATGGCTAACACAATCAGAAAATACTTTGAATAACTTTACCCTTATTTTTCTCTTTTTGACATGGCTTGGTGAAAACTTGGTCAGGGTCTGACAGTAGCCTTCTAGAGGACCCTCTAGTTCTCACTGATCACTCCCCAGTAATGTATAGATGTGATGTCCTTAAGTCTGCCTGACCCACAAGTGAAGGCATCTCTTTTGATTGTCCCTTCTAGGCACCCCAAATTCAAAACAATTTTCCCAGCATTAGAACGTAAATAGGGGAGCTAGGCCTCGCTGGATTCAGTGGTCTGAGATTAGGAACCTGGATTTGAGCAGTTCTCATCCTGATGCAAATTCTTGAACTTGACCACACTTCAGAATCAACTGGGTAGTTTGTTAGACTAACATCCTCTTAGAGACTGTGTCTCAAGGTAGGGCTGGAAATCTGAATTTTAAACAAGCATCCTGGGGATTCTGGTGCACCACTATTTGAGAAGCATGAATAGCTCAGACTGAGGATGATGACGGAGTTTTAGTACTAATTCAAACTTTTACTAAAAAAAAGAAAAAGAAAACAACAACAGAAAGTGGAGGCCCTGGGATCAGTGACAGTCAAAAGTCAAACAGAACAGTTCCCCTCCCCCTCTATGCCAAAGGTCAAACAGGATGTGTCTCAGATGGAGTCCACTGATGCAAACAGGATCTGGAGAGAAATAGCAATTTTTCCTTTTCATTCTGAACCTCCATCCGACCAGTTCCGGAAACAGTCCTGATTAGAGCATAATTGATTCAGACTCAGTGAGCAGAGCAGGCCGTCCTGCACACGGCCTTCCCGCACAGCGCAAGCTGTGCAGGATCATCTGACTCTTTACTGCATTAAAAACAATGTGATATGACATGTGCTGGTTTTCTAACAACATTTGCAACCTAAGTAAGATTATATAGTCAATGACTGTGCCAACCGTACTTTAGAGAAACAGCAGGGCATTTCTACCCAGCCCCCAACAACAGCAAACGAACTCGAGGCATTGTAGTTGCATGAATACTAACTCTGGTCACACAGGATTTGGGGTCTTTTGCTGGTCAGGAAATGAACATGTATTACTTTCAAAGTTGAATCCGTTATTCCAGTTTAAACAAGGATTCTAAAGAGTTTGCCTTTTTGTTTTTTTCCATAACACACATCATAGAGTGACTATAATTCAAATTTATCAGAGATTGAAAAGACAAACCAAATAAACAAAAAAAACCCCATCGTACCAGAAGCCTGGGAGGAAATGAATTGAGTCAGAGAAGAATTCCAGCAGGGACTTTTTGGTCAGTGTGTTAGACTTCTTACTTTCAAGCAGTTGTTTCCTCTTTTTGCCCCAGTCTGTGTCAAGACCCCACTGAATGGCAAACAGGACACCAGCCAACCAAGGAATAACTGCTAGTCTGAAGCATCTCTTAGGTCCACACCATAAATCCTACTGCCTGAATTTACTGTTCCCCAAAATTAAGTCTACACAATCCAATTATCCCGGAAAGTGAGAATACAAACAGTGCTATAAACACTTTATCAGGGAATTTACAGGAAAGCATAGGCATTCTGTCATAAAATATTCTGATATACAAGAGGTTTAATCCATAGCTCCAAATGGCTTACTTTTGCCAGTGTGCCATTTCATTTTGTTCTATGTATACCTGAAACCAATGTCCCTTATGATGAATAAATTAAAAAAAAAACCCAGACATATATTGTATTAGATCCTTGTTTGTATCTTTTTCTATGATACAAAATAAATATGTCTGTGATAACTTTAATTTAAACCTTTGTATTATGGAAAATTTCAAGGATCATATATAAAGGTAGAGAGACTCATATAACGCTCTCTAGGTTTATGGCCAATGCCCAGCCTCCATCCCTAGCTTATTTTGAAGCAAATCCACATCATATCATTCATCTGTAAATGTTCAGTATGTAGTTCTAAAAGATAAAGTTTCTTTTAAAAACATAAACGCAATGCCATTGTCATACTATAAAAATTAACATTCTCTCTTTAATATCAACCAGTATCCAGTCATCTATTGATTTTTAAGCAGAAATCTTACAGAAAGTCATGCTGATGAAAATCTAACAGTTCCTGCGCTGCTACTGGAACTGTGTGATTGCCCTCACCTGCAACGTCCCAAGGCAAGGCTGCTTAAGAATCTGATGCACAAAAGTTCTTTCAAGGACTTGAGGCTGAATTCATGTGTCCAAACCTCGCTGGCTACGGAGACCGGGTTGGATTCTCCAGCACTGTTGATTTTGGTCTGGATGTTTATCCATTCATTTTTCAGACCTCCAGTCGCTTGTTTATCTTGGCCATCCCTTTCCAGCCCAGGACTTCCCACACTCTGCCATCTGGCACCCTCTCTGGTTTCTTTCCCACAGCCCCAGATCTGAGTAGAAACCTCAGCGGAAGCCCAGATCTTGCAAAGGTCCCGAGTGCTGGGCCCGTGCTTTGGTACCCTAGTTTTCCTGTAGAAAAGAACGGGGCAAAAAGATATTTTGGAGAGAATTCCCAAGGTTCATTACCAAAAGACTATCAGTTGACAGATTTATAGTCATTAAATATCTTAGTGCCTTGGTGAATATTATCTCATTGTGATAAGCTTAGGAATCAAGTATAGAAGTGTACCTGGTGGTTCCTCTTTAAAAAAAGATCCACCATATAACTGAATATTCAACTTGCATCTTTAGACCTATAAACTGCTCTAGTCAAGATAGCAAATTTTTTAGCTCTGAGGACTTCAGGTTTAACAGAGCACTTTAGATGGTAAAGAAAATTTTTAATCAATCCCATGCAAACCGAAGCAGCAGGGGTGCTGATTTCTGGCCAACAAGTCTATTCGACATTTTCTAAAATTGCCTCCCACTTTCCTGCTGTCTTGGGAATCACCCCTTACTTGTCAAACTTACCTATCCTTGAGGGTTCTATTGATTACTCAGGCTAAAGAGCTTCCCTCCTCACTTCCAACAAGAGTGACACCATCTCCATCACCAGATGTCTTTGACAGTTTCTGAGAACTTACTATGTGCTGGGCACTGTTCTTCATCCTTAGTGTATTATCTCACTTATCTTTAGTGTATTTTCTCCATTACACAGCTCCAGGAGAAAAACACATCACTTTACAGATGAGGGGAATAAGGAAAGAGTAGGTAAACAGCCAAGGGCACAGGGACAGTAAGTGACAGAGCTGGGTCACATGGATTAGAGGACCTCCCCTCCATCTTTAAGCTGTATTGCCTTAAAAAAAATCGTATCCTACCCTGTGTATCAACAACATGTGTATGTACACGTGCCCCCTCCTTAACATAGGCTATATAAAATTAATTAGTGCAGCATCTGGCAAATACAGGTGGTTGATGCTCTATAAATGTTAGCTATTATTATTGTTGCTGTTACCAGCAATTATTTTTGCCTGGCACAGAATAGTCTCACTTCCATGCTGGGTGCAGTGGTAGATGCAGAAGCATCATAGTCTGGCCTTATTGTTGCCAGATGTAGCAGATAAAAATATGGGATGCAATACATGGGGCACACTTATACTGGGAAGGTATTTGTTGCTTCTTGGAAATTCAAATTTAAGTGGCATCCTGTATTTTATCTGGCAGCCTTAGTCGAGGGACTTAACATCAGTCAAAGAGGTGACCACGGCACTACGGAGGAGGGGAGGGGGGGAGGGGAGGGGAGGAGGAGGAGGGGGGGAGGGGGAGGAGGAACGTTCCCTGCTCAACCATATGATGCTTATTAGAAGTGTTGCAGGAGTCCTGAGAAGGGAGGGCAGATTGGGTGTTGGGCAACCGGAGGGGGCCTCACAGAGGAGGTGGGGCTCCCAAAGCAGGCAGAATGGGCATTTTAAAGGCTTATAGGCCAAAGAAAGGATTAAGCAGCAATAGACCAAGTGCCTTCTAAAATGTGCTTATTATGGAAATAAGTTCACGGAACAGAGCTGAAAGAAAGGGAGATGTCCCTTTACATTGTTTTTGAAAGTGCACAAGATGGTAAGTTGTCCATGACATTGATCCAGATGTGTTCAAACAGCATGGTTCCTGCAAGGCCAGAGGTGTCCACATTCCTGGTCTCTTGTTAGGAAAAGTGGAATAAGCACAGCTCTAACCTCTGAGGCTCACTAGGCCCCAGAGTAAAGGAGTTCAGATGCGCTGAAGAGTAGGAGCAGTGTGACCTCTGTTGGGGGTGAGGGGGTACGGATAGCATAACTGCCATCTTGCCCTCATAGGCAAAGGTGCTGCCTTAACCCTCTCCTGTGGAGAGTGAGGACCTTCTGCTTAAAGATCCCATGATGCATTGCATAGGGCAGAGCATTTATTCAGTGCCTGTGGAATACAAGGCATAATTTAATTCTCATAAGAATCCTATTTTCTATTGTAATCCTCACTTTATAGAAGAAGAAACAGAGGTTCAGAGAGCTCAGATATTTCACTGCACATCACTCAGCTAGCAAGTGGCAGAGCCAGGTTGCAGATTTAAGTCTGCCAGATTTCCAATCCTGTTCCCTTTCTCCTCCACCATCGGCATGTGAGTCAGTTCTCTGCCAGTCATCTTTAAGGAAACGCTCCTGTCGTCTGTCGGCCTCCACGTATGTGACAATGACTATGTTCTCACTCCTGGTGAATGTCGTCTTTGGCTCAGATTGGTAACTGGATTACTCCTGGGTACTCAAGACTTCCTTTTTGACAGTGGGGCACGTCTGTGAGTCTTCACTCCCATCCTTGTGCCTTTGGGAGGGCAAATTCTTCCATGGTGCTTTCACCTGGATCCCTCAGGCATCTTTTTCTAGAGTCCTGGGGGGTCCTCGGCACCACGGAAGCCCCCTAAGAGGCCTCCGTCTGGTTTAGTGACTCTGAAGACCCCACCTGCCCCCAGATCCTCTGTATATGGTGCTTCCACCAAAGGAAGAAGAGGAATAAAAATGCATCTAATTAAAGTAACTTTCCAGGTGAAGGGAACAAAATCCAGGCGATTACAGGCCAAGGGCAGGCTAGCTGCTTTTGCAGATGTCTAGAAAGAGCCCAATTATGGCAAGGAGTAGAGGGAAAGACACTTCCAACCATAAAAAGCCAAATGTTGAAGTTGAAGGGCTATGAAAACAATCTATCTAATTTATTGGAACATGTTTTTCTAGCAACTTTGGGTTAGAGCTGTGATTGCCTCCTGCAGGGGTTTGTGACCTCATCCTTTCTTTCCCCCCCTCCACCTCCCCCGAACTGTAACTATAGGGTTTTCCCGTTATAACCTAACATATGGTTTGCAGCAGGAAGTGCGAAATCCCAGTTATGAGTAGAGGCTCAGGTTGCAGACTCAAGAGAGACTCAGGTGAGCTACAAGGAATGGCCTTTGTTTCCTATGAAAACAGAGTTGAAAAGAGAGTGTTTCGTGACCCCTTGGTTTGGAATGAGGTAATTAATTCTCCAGAAACTCCCTCTAGTTTCCTGGGCAACAAAATCAATGTGTTGTTGATAGAAAAACTGGGAACAATAAATTGGTTTACATTACAGATTTTCTTTTTTTTCTAAAATAGGGATTTCTTGCCCAACAACCCAAAATATAAAACAAAACAAAAAGCAAACAAAAAATTCAAACCACACACACAGCATATAAACACACACAGCATACACACACACGCACGCGCGTGTGCGCGCACACGCACATAAACTTAACTCTTCTTCACACCCTGTGACTCAGCCTCGCTCTTTAAAAAAATTTAAGTTTAGTGCTGTGTGAATATTACTATGCTCGAGAAGATAGGGAAAGAGAAAGGGATCCAATCCCATGCATAACTGTACACAGAACAAGAACATTTTGGGGTAATCTTCAGGCCGAAGACTCTCACTCTGAGTGGGGTGATGGCAGGGTCAGCATATCAGAATTCCTGGGAGGTGTCTGAGGGAGGGAACTGGTATGAGATTTGTCAAAAAGTGTTGAGGATTGAAAAAATAAAAAAGACTGAGAAACTGGCTTAGACGGTCTTGGCTTTTTTTTTTCCCCCATTTCAAAACCAAGTAAGTAAAGTTTTGCTTTTTAATGGCCAATTTAAGAACTAGGTAAGTGGTGTGGTCTTCCTGGAAATCCTATTCACAGCACTTTCTGAACTCCTGGTTGAAATCAAAGTGTATTTTTCCCCTACCCGCTCCCTGGGGCAGCAGGAACTTCTCACTGTATGGCCTGAGAACACAGACTCCAGAACCAAACTGTTTGGACTGTACCCTGGCTCTCTCACCTTCTGGATCTCATCATGTTTAAGATGCCATTGACTGTAAAACAATCATTATTTTAAGCCTCACTAAGAAAAAGAGCTGTCAACCAAATTATGACACAACGCTAATATGCCGTCAATTGCAGGAAATATCCTAATTTCAGTGATGTTAAAATATGACAGAAATTTGTCTTAGAATTGATGAACAATGGCACTTGTTTAGCAAATTTAATCTTTCTAACTTAACCTCTCTCTGTTTCACCTTCCCACTTAAGAGATAAAAATAATAATGGTACCTACCTCATAGGGTTGTGAGGATTCAGTGAGTTGGTTCACTTAAAATACTCAGACCATTCCTTGACACATAATAAGCACTGAAGGTGCTATTATTATATTCAATATACACCACTCTAATTGACAGATACTCGCTCACATGCAGGGTGGAGGTTCTCGTGGTTGTCATTTCTGCTAGGGGAAAAAACAGCATGGTAACACCCACACACTGCACATTGTGATTTTAGAGAAATGAAAGCAGGTCAAATTAGAAGAATGGTAACAGATCGTTTCTCTCTGCCTTAGTCTCTGGGTGATTTCTTCAAGTACACCCTGGTTCCCACAGAAAAGTACTTGGCTTGTCTGGTAATTGTTCTGTTGTGGGGAGAGTTTTTGTATTCATGATGCTCTTGTGGATTATTTTTGCCAATTTTTTGTTGCTCTAAGCACTTCCTGGAGGCACCCCAGTCACAGGAGGGTTCTGAACTCAGAGGGATGCCAGGCAGGTTTTGATGCAAACGATCCAGGCTCTGCGTGGGCCAGATGGTTCCACACAGCAAGCACTGTTATTTCATTGACAAGAGTCAGAAATAAGCTGATATTTCCACTATAGCCCTAATAAATGGAAAGTGAACAACCCTATCTTGATAAGCAGACCCATGTTGAGGCAACTCATTTTTGCAAATAGATGAACATGAGTGCAAATGAGAATTCCCAAAGTAAATACTGCTTAGATGCATTTGACTCAAAATTAAAACCCGTAAGGGCAAGGCTCCAAGTCCACATATGTTTTCCAGACTTTTGGAAACTCTTGCATTTTGTTGTTGTCCTTAGCCTTCTGCTATCCCTAACTTCCTCCTCAAGTTATTGAAGAAATAGATATTTGGATGAATAGAATGTGATCTAGCTGGCACTAATTTAAAGGCACATGTCTGTTTTTATACCCAACCAAGTTTGATCAAAAAAAGAAATGGTGTGGGAGTTGGCACTAGGGCTTAGGATGTCTAGCTCCAGAGTTTGAGAAAAAGCATTGACTGGGCTTTAGGAGACATAAATCCTAGACTCTCTTTTTGGCCCCAGGGTCACTCTTCACCATTCTCTGCTTCTTAGATTCCTCATCTATAGAGTCTCTCCTAGCCACAAATCTTTATGATGTAAGGAACTTGTTTCTGCTGGGTACCTTTAAACAACACATGACAGTTAATTTTGTGTCCAGGTGTTTGGTCAGCCTTAGTCTAGATGTTGCTGTGAAGGCACTTTGCACTCATGGTTAACATTTACAGTCAGTTGACTTTAAGTAAAGTGGATTACTCTTTCTAATGCGGGTGGGCCTCATCTAATCAGCTGAAGATCTTAAGAGCAAAGACTGAGATTTCTTGTGATATAAGAAGGAATTCTGCCTCGAGACTATAATATAGAAATCTTGCCTGAATTGAAATCCTATTGGCCTGCCCCGCATGTTTAGTATTCAAGCCTGCAACACCAGCTCTTACTTGGATTTCCAGCTAACTGGCTTCCCTATGGATTTCAGAGTTGCCAGCCTCTACAAATGCATGAGTCAATTTCTGAAAATAAATCTTTCTCCTCTTTCTCTCTCTCTCTATATTTCCTACTGGACCATTTGCCCTGACTCACCTTGCACTTGACCTCCCTATGTGACCTTCTCAGTTTCTGGCTTATTTTTCTACACATGAACTTGCTTCACTTCTCACCTCTACATTTCTAGTTCCAACCTTGTGTTTTCCTCCTAGACGACCAAGATTTAAACTTTCTTTTTGGCCCAGCTACTGTTTATTTCCTTGAATAAAACTTCCTCTGATCTGCCTCCAGCTCTGAGACCTTACTGAGTGACCCCAAGAGACCTGAACAGGTATGACTGAGCTCAGCTAGGTACACGCACAGCTGTCCACATGCTCACAGCCTCCAGGGCTCCTGCCTTTTTGTGCTTCAGCAGCTTTGTGGCGTTCTTGCCCTACATACTTCTGCTTAGAAACCACATTCTTTACACAATGTCCCCATACTTTTACAAAGGGTTAAAAAGCAGCTGGATTCATTTCCATCTCCTGGGTATTGTATTTCTTGTTCATGTCGCAGGATATATGTGGTTATAGAAGGACATATTTATTAATTAAAAGGGAGTATGTATAATTAGTTTTCGCCTATTCGCAAGGGAGATTTTTAAGTACAGTTGTATGCCTGTGTGTAAAGTTATTTGACAGCAAGTGTTTGCAAATCTCCTGGAGATCCACAAAGGGAGGTTGCTTGGCCAATGCCAAGAATTTTTAGAAACACAGGCTTTGCTATTGTTGACTCTACTCTAGAAGACTCTTATCATACAACAAGAGTTTGCCTTCATAAGGGGCACCTCACAGTAAGTCTAGGGCATATTCTTTTTTTTTTTTTAACATCTTTATTGGAGTATAATTGCTTTACAATGGTGTGCTGGTTTCTGTTGTATAACAAAGTGAATCAGTTATACATACACTAGGGAATATTCTGACTTCAATGCATTGCCTGTCGGAATCTAAAGGGGCCTATATATGGCCTCTCAGTCTGCTGTGTCTAGAAGACATTATACATTTTGTGCTCCCTTGTATTGCAGTGGAATCAGGCCGAGTTTGTGTTATATAACACCGCCGTCTCACTCTGTAATGAGTAACTTCTGAGGAGGAGGCGGCAGGGGGAACAAAGCCACCTGCCCTTTGCCAACCCCTCCATGCTCTGCCAGTGCACCTGCAGAGAACTCCAAGGGCTCGGCCTGGAAGAGAGGCCGCTTATTATGTTTCATTGTGTAGATGACACAGGGCCTTTCCAGGACAAGCCAGACGGAAAAAAATCTCTGCTTTGTTTCTTGGCCAGGTTTTACGCAAGGTCTCCTAGGGCTGAGGGATCATTAAGCAGCTGCCTCGCTGAACCCTGGCCTTTCACTTCACCTGCTTTTAGAAATTTGATCGACTCAGAGAGAGACATGAAATATTCAAAGGAAGCTCCCAGCGACCAGTGTCTCAACAGCTTGCAGTGTTTAAATTGGGGACGTGTCACATGTTGGTTACACCTCAGTAGCATTTGTCCACAGTTCAGGTCTGACCCATTGGTGTGCTAAGTCAGACTGAACTTTCGTCACTGTTCTTAGTTATAAGGTAAGCATCACTCTCTCCCCCGTGGTCTGCCACCCTAAGGTGGGAGAGGTTATCAGACAGGGCCCTTTCTGTTGAGATAGAGACCCAATTCAAACTGGTTTAAACGAAACAGGAAATGTATTAGATCAAGTAACTAGAAAGCCCAAGGCTAAGCTGGCTTCTGGGATGGCTGGCTTCACGGCTCGAATGAGGTCATCAGGACTTGGTTTCTCTCCATCTCTAGGCTCCGCCTTCTGTTTGACTGGCTTCATTTTCAGCAGTCATGTGGTGGGCCCCAGCAGTTCCAGACGCCCCCTTGTGGTAGGAAGGTGGCTACGATAGTTCTAGCCTCCATAGTATAAATCCGGGGTCAGCAAAACGTTTCTGCAAAGGTGACAGATGGGGAATATTTTAGGCATTGTGGGCCACACAGTTTCTGTTGCAGCCTCCAGCTCTTCTTTTAAAGTGCAAAAGCAGCCATAGGTAATACGTAAGTGAATGAGTATGGCTGTGTTCCAATAAAACTTTATTTAAAAAACATGCAGTGGGCTGGATTTGGTCTGTGGGCTATAGTTGGCAGATCCCTGGAACTAGAGAGTTGCTATTGGAAAAATAGCTGCCCAGCCAGGGGCTAATCTCCCAGCTTCCCTTATAATTGGGTGTGGCCACATGACTGAGTTCTAGCCAACACAACACAAGTGGAAGTTACGTGGACCACTTCTGGGTCAAATCGTTTAATAAGCCGCAATGCCCCTTCACACTCTCTTTACCCTCTTGTTACTGATCCTTGTCCTTGGACTCTTTAATCAACAGAAATTGATGAGACCAAATGAGAAATTCAGGCAAGGCTTTAATGGGGCTCATGCTACAGCACAAGGGAGCGAAAGCAAGAAGCAGGTACCCTTGCCTGCTTCCCGAGAGGAGGTGCTTGGGTCCTTAAATGGGATAACAACAAGGGTGAATCCATGGGTTAGGCAGGAGGTGTAGCTCAGGTGGTCTGTCCACCCTCCTGATGGTGCTGTGTGCAGGGATCACGCGAAGCACCCTGCTTTTTCTCCCGGCACCTCAGAAGGGGCAGTTTGCTTGTGGCCTTTTTGTATCTTATTGCTCATAATTGCCCCAACTGCGCAAACATGCAGTTATTTTTAGTCTCTTATAGTTTCTTTGTATCCTATTGCTCAGGGAGAGGTTTGTTCAGGTGCAAAGCACTCCGGTAGAGGGTCCCAGGTCCCAGCCTGTCTCACTCTGAGACTGGACACAGACGATGAGGAAGTTCTAGGAGTGGCAGAGCCACAGGATACAGGAATCTGATTCCTGAATCACCGTGTGGAGGGAAGTCACTCAATTGACCAGGAACAACTGCCTTAGACTACGAGGCGAGAGGGAAATAAATTTCTACGTTGCTCAAATCATTATACACTTCACGTCTATTTTTAACAGCAGTTTACCTACCTTAAGTAATACAGAAATTGGTGTTAGAAAGGGACTGCTAAGTAAGAAACACCTACAGTATGTGGCACTCGTTTAGCAGTTGTGCAATGAGAGACAAGAAAATAGAGTGGGCTGCAAAAATGGTGACCCAGGTCATGCAGTGGCAGAATATTTGTTCAGCTGTTGCCAGCAGTCATTTGGAATGCAGACCAAGATGAACCTGTAGCTCTAGGGGAAGCCATTAAAAAGAGACAGAACGTTAGTGTGTGTTAGAGTTGAGTTCCTTGCTACTTATAACAAGTTACTACTAGAAAAATATGAGCCCTGGCAATAATTGGCCAGTTTATAAACAGAAATAAAAGGGACTGAAGAAAGCCTCTGAATTTGAAAAACCTGATTCTGGGTCTCAAACAGTAAGAAATAAGACCAGAAGAAAAAAACTAAAACCCCAGACTTGGAAAGGACAAAAGCCTATTAAGAATTCTCAGTTAAATATAGCAGTTCAACCCCTGCAGCAAAGATCAGATTAAGGGTGTAACCTTTCCACTTGGGTCTATTGTTCAGATGGCCTCAAGGTAGCTGCCATTAAGTTGTGAGAAAGCTACAGAGACTCAGAACTACATCCAGAAAAGAATTTTGGGTGTGGTTATTGGCATTTGGAATTTACTAGAAGCAAATAAATGAGAAGCTTACCAAATTTTTTGAGGGGATTGTATTACTACTGGAGTCACAAACCTGGGTGAAATAATCTTAAATTGGTCAAGCCTTACCCTTTGGTCCTAAATTTGCATGGGTAGAATGTAGACTATGAAGGCTGTGGAGCCTTCAAGGAGGGCATGTCAGAAGTGGCCAAAAAGAATAGTGGGCAAGGAAGGATATCAGGAGGGTGGAGTAAAGGGGCCTAGAGAAAACCAGACAGTGAAATCCTCCCAAAGAGGCGATTAAAGGACTAAACAGGGAACTTACCCTTTCTTACCAGGCAGAGTGTCTTCGTACTGTCCACCTAGCAGGGCTCCATCATGCTATTAACCAAGGACTCTGTTTTTCCCATTCTTCCTTTTTCTGAACTGGAGTCTTATTGCAGTTATCAAGTCCTATTCCATCATGTTAGAGTGGATGTGTGTTAGAGGCCAGATAACTGGTCTTTTAGTTAATAAATCACTGGGCTGTGAGGAACCACATACAGACCTGATTAAGAAAACATTGCATCCTCAAGAATCCCAGACTCTGAGGTGTATGTAGTGACTAAATGGAGCTTTACGTTGTCTTCCTTGAGAAGGACATGAGTGCAGACTCTTTATGTGGGAAGAAGGGTGCAGATGGTCAGTTAGTGTCTGGAAGGGTGGACTGTGATAGATTGAAGCTATTTACTAAAAATCTATTTCTTCTTCTTGAATGCATAGCTAGACCACACTTCCTGGGTTACATATGCAGTAGGACACAGCTACATGAGTGAGTTCTAGCCAAAAGAATGTGAGTGAAAGTGATGTAAGCCATTTCCAGGCCAAGAAGGTTATATGTCACATCCTTGCTTCATTCCCTTTCTGTTGGCTGGATATAGATAATGATGAGATCTTAAGACTCTGGAGAATAGCGCAGCCACAAGCTAGAAGGAGCCTGGGTTTCTGAATCAGCACATGGAAAAGAGCTGTCTTCAGATTGTTGAGTAAGCGAAAAATAAACTCCTACTGTTTGTGAGCATTTATAAAATTTTGTCACCCCAGCTTAGCCTACTTAATTAATACAAGAAACAAAATAGTCTCTGTGTCTGCTTAACCCTTTCTCTCTCTGAAGACTGGCTTTCGTTGCTCCTCTGTGTGTAACTCAGATGTTAGCTGGAGCTTCCCTTCTCCTTGAGTTCTAGGTGAAACTGGAATGAACTCTCAATTCCTTGTCCTGTGGTTATCCAAAGACTTTTCTAAGATATCTCTGAATTCCCAGTGGAGCTTCTGTTCTTACGGATTCCTTTCCCTCTTGAGTTCCTCAGTTCTCTCTTCTGTTCCATAGTGACCAGACAAGAAACTCAACCCTTTTCTGACTTATACACACACATACACATCACACACACCTCTCATTCACAGAAATTCCTTATAAGCATGAGAGGCTGTACAGAGAAATTGGTGAGGAAGAAATGGAGGAAGAGCTTACAACCACGAACTGTAAAACTTCAATGAAACAGTAGGTGTCACTATTCTTAAACCACCCACCCCTGGTGAGTTTCACTAGCCCTTCACTTCACCTTATCTCCTTAGTTTTTACTCTTCTCCCTTCCTCTTTCTCTTTCCCCTTTACTTATACCAAGAACCAGACAAAAGCTCTTGGACACAGTGGACAGTTTAACAATTTGTCACCCTGGGAAGACTGATAATTGGATAACTTTTCAAATCCATCTTTGGAGGGGAGGCAATGCCTTGCATGGGGTGCATGGGGGGAGAACAAAAGAGGAGCATCACACTCAGCCTCCGCTTTGTCCTCCTGAGCAATTCCACTCTGGCCCCAAACATGCACAGCTCACTGAGTAAAATAAAAGTATTGTGTTTAGCTTGACCCACTATCCTAAAAAGTTGTTTTAAAACCAATTCTCTGTTTTTATACAATCATGTTCCTGGTGGCTCATCCCAACCTATGTGGCTTATCAGAGTATCTGTTGCAAACTTACACTTTTGTATCTGAGAGAAGTTTTGGGAACCTCAAATTTCCCATTTCCTTCACATTTCCAGTGGCATTTTTATAGTACGGCTTCACTGCTGTTTATAGGTTGGCATTCCAGGCTGTGGCCTACCAACTTCCTCCTAAGACAGCATTGCTCAACTGTCTCCATTTTAGAAGAAAAATCAAGAAATATTTCCCTTTGTCTCAAGCAGTGTGGTTTTCTTCCTCCTCTGATGTCTCGGCACCAATTTATGTTTGTCATTGAAGGATTCCCTAAGTAGCTTATCGAGGTACTCTCCCATACAGAGATAATTTTTTTCCCTAAAATGAATTCTGGTAATAGCATAAATATGTTTTTCACTTTATTTTACATGGACATGACGGAATATGGCCCTTTTAGCCCTGGAACGCAATTAACTTTGAGCTCCAGAAGGGTTGTCATGTACAGTTGTACAGGTTGTACACCAAGTGACTCTAGGGGGCACCTTTTACACTATGATCTATGTGCTTGGTAATCCCTAGAGTTGTGTAGTCCACAACCTGTACAACCATATGTTACAGACCTATCTCAAGGACCATCCACCATCCAACTGTCATCTCAATGGTCTAATTTCAAAATGGTCATCCATTGTGTGTCAGTTCATTCCTGTCCAATCAGATATGCCCAAGTTAGAAACATCATGTTATAGACACATGGATCCAGAGTTTCAGTCCTTTTGGGGAGCCTATGTGGGGGCACTGGGGTTATATGGGAGAGAAGGTATTAGATGGGAAGGATAGATGTCTCAAAACATGGCATCTACTGAAAGAATTCGGCATTGGCATTGCCAAGGGCCAGTGACAGGAAAAATGAATAGCCAAAAGGCATATAAATATTGTCAAGCCAATGTTTTTAAACTGTGAGCTATGATCCATTAATGAGCTGTGAAATCAATTTAGTGAGTCACACTTTTAAAAACATAAAAATGAAATTGAAAAGATTAGAAGCAGAGAAGCCACCTCTAATAATGGTAAACATTGTTTTGTGAAATTATGTTTTAGTTATTTGTATACTGGATCAGTATATAAAGTGTGGATTATGGTGCAAAAAATTCAAAACGCCAAACCAAAATCCAAACCAGATGGTGATCCTCAATCTTACTTGCCAACCGACAGGTTTGATGCAGATGCCCTGGGACATTTATCTCAGAGCGTGTCTCTGGACCTTGTCTCCCCCACTGCTCCTGCCATCTCACCTGATCTGCTGAGCTGACCCTTTATTTTGTATCTGGTTCTTGCTTCCCAGTCACCCATGTCTCAGACTGTCTTCCTCTCAGCTCCATGCCCAGCTCCAGCTCTGGGGAGTCCAGGCCGGTTAGACTCGCCAGCATCCCCAGAAAGGGAAAGTTGGACAAAAGACAGCAGTCAGAGTCTTGAAGCCCAGCCCTCTCTTGTCCACTTTTCTCTGGTTCCTGAGCCCACCGTTATCTTGGCAGATGGTAAGTCAGAGTCTCTAGCCTGTAGAAGTAGGGTTTCAAGTTAGTTGTGCTCATCAGGGTCCAATATCTCAATGGCACTAGGTATGTCTCAGAGACTCAGTTGTTCCCTGAACTGCAACCTATTGCTACCTTTGCCTAATTGAAACGACTGGGCTTTTGCTTAAACTTTTTGCTGTACTCTCTGTGCTGGGGTGCTGCCTGGTGCCTAGATCTTGTAAACCAAGTTATCCTTGGAACTGGACAACATCCCTAACATCTCCTACCCCAAAGTCATAGCTAATTAGATCACAGATGAACACTTGTCATAAGGGCAGCTAGTCTACAGGCTCCCCAAAGCAGCCTATAAGGTGGCCTGGTACAAAAGTTTTGCACAAGAGGATTAATAGTGATTAAGTAAACCAACCAGATGTTCTCTTTCAGAGATTTGAACTCAATAAGAGAAAGTGAGAGAGTCAGTTGGTAGGAGGAACAACCCTCACCCCACAACCCCTCAGATCTTACTGGCAGGGGAATCTCTAGGTACTGAAGCGTGCTGGAACCAGCCTGGAACTTTGGACCCTGTATCTTGTGCCTCTGCCTGACCCTTGGAAATCTTGGTCCTGGCATCATCCTCTCCCCATTGACCTAACACTTAGCCCAGCCCCTGGGTCAAGCTAGAGGTCAATGGATGCACATATGAATGTCCTCCACCTCTTTTGGGTTGCGGTGTCTGTGGTATGAGCAGTTAGACATCCTGGCTGTGAGTCCTGGCTCTGCATCCTCCTATCTATGTAAACTTGGACAAGTTACTGGAATCCTCTAAGCCTCCATTTTCTCCTCCGTAAGGTGCGCGTGGTATTATTTACCTCTTAGGCTGTTGTGAAGTTTAAAATAGCAGATGTGTGAAAGCCTGTACTTAATGAGCCGTCTAAAAGCATTTAGTGCACCTGAGTATAGGGAAGTTACATGTTATATGAGGGTTGCGCTCTGTAAGACCTCATGGTAAGTAAAAAACAAACAAATTTCATGAAGCAAGACTCTTCCTGGCAAAGGATAGCAGCCATCATGTTGGCCAGCTGGCAAGAGAATCAGCAGAATTTCCAATTCACTGGGGCTCTCGGGTGAAAAATTTTGCAATTTTGAACAGATTTTGAATTTTAGAGTATTTTCAAAATTTCAAAAAAAAAGTCTTTATGATTACCTTCACATTATGCACTTTTAAATATACCCCCAATCAAATTTGCTTAAAATACACTGAGCTCTATGATTTGAGAGAGAAGAAAATGAAAAATGCACACTGTGATGCAAAATGAATGGTTCTTCACGGTCCCGCACAGCTGCATGTTCCCGCACCGCATTAACCTCTGGATCTGCTCAGCCTTCACTCTGGAATTTTTAAATGTCATAACAGTGTACTTTCAAAATAATATGCTTGTGCATCCCCCCGCTTCCCCAAGTGTGTAATCTTGTCAGCATGTTTTATCTGGTGCCATATATCACGCACATGAAGAATCCATTTCCCCAAACAAAACATCACACATGTCCACAGTGTCTATAAATTTTGAATCCTGACATCGATGTTATTATCCTCTGACATTTGGATTGGCCTGACTTGGGCATAATTTGGGGGTGATGTTTTTAAGGAATGAAGGGGATGTCACTCTTTTCTTCCTGATGGGTCCCCTCTGGAGAAAGTGATGTCAGGAACATGCAAGACTTAACCCTGCTGGAGAAGAGGCCCCAGATGCTCTCCCCAGGGTACCAGGAGATTAAGCAGGCCTGATCTGTAAGCATTCCCACTGCAGGGGTGATAACAAGGTCATTCTGTACTTAGGTTTGGCTTTATAATGATACATCTGGCATCGATAGAGTTCCCTTCTTTCCAAGTGCTTTCCTACTTATGATCTCATTTTGCCCTCACAGGAGGAGGAAAGGGAGCTGCTTGGGATGAGCAAACCTGAGTTTCTCCTTCTCTGGGTCTCGGCAAGTCGCTTCTCAGGTTTAGTTTCTCCATCTGTCAAGTGGTATCAGAATTGCTATTGGGTGCTTAGGGTTGGATACGTACAAATGTGCCTGTGTATCCCAAAGCGGGGAAGTGCTTTGGGAAATCCAAAAAGCTATGCAGGCATACCTCATTTTATTGTGCTTCACTTTATTGCACTTCGCAGATGCTGTGTTGTTTACAAATTGAAGATTTGTGGCAACCCTGCGTTTTCAGCTGATGGTTAGCGTTTTTTTAGTAATAGAATATTTTTTAATTAAGGTGTGTGCATTTTTTTAGATATAATGGTATTGCACACTTAATGGACTAGAGCATAGTGTAAAGGTAACTTTTTTTTTTTTGTGGTACGCGGGCCTCTCAGTGTTGTGGTCTCTCCCGTTGCAGAGCACAGGCTCTGGACACGCAGGCTCAGCGGCCATGGCTCACGGGCCCAGCCGCTCCGCGGCATGTGGGATCTTCCCGGACCGGGGCACGAACCCGTGTCCCCTGCATCAGCAGGCGGACTCTCAACCACTGCGCCACCAGGGAAGCCCCAAAAGGTAACTTTTATATGCACTGGGAAACCAAAAACTCGCGACTCGATTTACTGTGATATTCACTTTATTGCCGTGGTCTAGAACCGAACTTAAAATATCTCTGAGGTATGCTTACAGACAGAAATGTGCTGTGATGATAAAAGTCATTTACACACTCTTGTAAGAATTTAAGAAATAAAACAGTAAAGAGGTTTTCAAGCTTTCTCTTGTGAAGACAGACAGATGAATGGTGGTCGTGAACAGAACACATTTCTTTTGTCGGTTCAGATGTTTGCTCTCTCACTTCAAGGGGTGCCTAAACTGTAGGTCAAATGCCTTTGCCTGTGTTGGCTCTTTCTCCACCTCATTCCCTTTCACTCAAGAAAGTGTATCAGAATGCAAGCAAGTGAGATGTTATTATAAGGGTAACCTTGATTTCACTCAATTCATTTTCATTCAATTTATTTTCCAAAAATGCAAACTTGGGATTCTTATAAGTAATAGAACCCCAACCCAAACTGACTTAAGCAGAAGATAAAATGCACTGACTTGTGTCATATGAGAATATGCAGGGGCAGATGCTTCTGTCATGGCTGGATCCAGAGGCACAAATGGTTTTATCGGGACTTGGACTATGTATCCATCTTTAGGTTCTACTTTAGTTTGTGTTGACATTTTCAGGAAGAATCGCTTCATGAGTGATAAATGGCTGCTGAACCTTAGGTTTGTATTCTCAAAGCTTAGCACCCTCTGTGAAAAGAGAGCTTTAGTTTCTCAATACTGTAATTCTAGCATAAATCCTAGGATTAAGACTCATTGGGTTGACCTGGAAGCACTGCCCGCTTCCTGAATCAGCCACAGGGTTCAAGCCAATGGGATGTGCTGATTGGCTGGGACTATACTGTCTCCCACTCTTTCCACTATGGGGGGATGGGGGATGGAGGTGGGCTCAGTCTTGTCTGAACCACATAGACTGAGTGGGTGTGGGATATTCCCTAAAGGAAAATTGAGGGGCTGTTATAAGAAACTAGGAGAATGGAAGCTGGGTGGGCAAAACCAACAGATGTTCTCTACAGTAAACATGATACTTAGAAAATTATTTTTAAGAAATTCCTTAAAAAGTACGTTACAAATGGGTTGTGATTTACCAGGGTGTTAGAATAGTCTGACTGAAAACCTCTGATCTAGTTTGATCCTCTCTTTTTCCAGATATTCTTGTAGCTTGGTAAGTTTGTTTTGGGGCATAATGAGTTGAAGTTTTATTTGTGATTTTGACACCTCATTAAAGGTTTTCTCAACATACGGAGCCAAACTAAAGGCTCTTCGCGCAAGTTTTCCAAGAAATAAACTGTCCTTCCAAAGGTGAGAAGATTGCTAAGGCCTCCTTTATATAGATTGCAATCTGTACTTCTTGCTATGTGAAGAAAACCTTACCAAAATTTAATGCCTCTGATTTCCCAACTTTTTCATATGCAGGAACAGTAGAAGGAAGTACAAGTTCTATCACCTGGATTTAGAGACAAGGAAACTGAAACAGAGAGAGAAAACCAGGCTTCTGTGTAGGCAGCATGGCTAACTACCTCCATAGTATGACTGAGGCGCTTCTCAAGGCCTGCTATTTCTGGAAATCTCTAAAACGAGCAGTTTGTGCCACTGAAGTGCTTTCTTAATGAGACGTGTGTAGTTCAACTGGATCAAGGCATTACGTCGCCTAGAGGCCAATGTATAATTAATGTTTTTCAGGGATCAGTTCAATTCAACAAATAGTTATTGGGGACTTATTACTAGTTGTATCACTTAGGGTGATTTTGGTTGCAAGGGAGAGAATATCCATTTCCAACAGTCTTAAAATACAATACAAATTTATTGATAAGCCCAGTGGTAAGGTGGCCTTCAGGTGAGGTTTGATCCAGAACTTCACCAAAGACCCAGTTTCTTCTTTCTTCTCAGACTTCCAGGCTGTCTGCTTCACCCTAAGGCTGGCTGTCTTAGGAACACAGGATGACTGCCAGAATGTTCTGAGAGCTACATGCTTCCTTATTTACTTCCACCAGGAGAAAAGCAGTTGTCCAAGGAATTTATAAGGGTGAGGCATTTTTTTCCCCAGAGAATCTCCTCCTATCTCACTAGTTCAAACTGGAACATGTACTGCCTATTCCTAAACCAAACTCTGTGGCCCGGAGGATGGGATATGCTGGTAAATAAGGACCATGCCTGGCACTCTTTTCCCCAGACACTGGGGAAGGTAAGATGGGCTGGGTTGTGGGGTGGGGGTGGATAAGGGTCTTGGCTGAATGTAAATCCACATACTGTCAACAGAAGGAAGGGGAATACATGCAAAAATTCATCTCATTAGGGGTTCTTTTTATTAACGAACAGAATGGTATTGAATATTTGTAACTACTACAAAAGAATCAAATTTCAAGGAGAAAAGAGAAGATCATTTTAATTTTGGACATATTGAGTTTCAAGTGCCCACAGAATGATTTGGGCAATACTGTTGAGTAGGGAATTAGGAATAAGGACCCATTCATTACTCAGAAAGTCAGGTTTGGGCTGGAGATTTAGATAAGGTGGTTAAGGACATGACAGTGGAGACAAGTAAGTTCAGGTTGAGCATCTAGGGGCAGTGCAGGGCCAGTGCCCAGGGGCAGTGCAGGGTGAGTGAGAAGGAACCCTGACACCTACAGAAGTGGGAAAAGGAAGCGGGACCCTGGGGGCTGGAGAAGAACGCTGTATCAGGAAGGCCTGGGGGAGAGCAGTTCACGGAGGAGGGAGGCGTCATCTCAGAGGCCACGTTAGATGAGGCCTCAGCGGTGTGTGCTCAGTTTGACAGCTGGGAGGTCTCGGCGGGTGGAAGAGAGTCAGTGGGGAGAGACGGGGAAGGGAGGTGGTGCAGGCAGTGACAGGGCTTCCTCATCCTGTAAGCCTGTCTCTGAAGGTCAGGGCGAGCTAGGGCAGGACTCAGAGAAGAGGGAGAAGACGATCTTCTTCCTGACAGGGTCTTAAATGGGTTAGTGCTTTTTGTACCAGGCCATTTAACCTTTTGATGCTCCTCTCTCTGGACAAGGAGGGCAAGTGTGGGCATAGGAGGTGGAGGTTGGGGTCTAGTACAGCCGGCAGAGCCTAAATCCTTCCTTTTCCTAGACTAGGTGAGGACTGGTGGTGCCCCAGGGTGACCATCCGTAAAGTGCCCAGGAACCCAGCTGACTTCCTGCCCTTCCTCTCCACCCAGACCAGCCCCAGGGCACCTTTGAGTGGCAGCTTGGGCATCCTGGGTGGTAGCGGGTATGTGCACTCCTCTCCACTCCCACCTTCCCCTACAGGAAGTACTGAGGCTCCTCCAACTCCCTACGAGGACCTCCCAGATTGTCTAGTGTGTAGACTACTTCCCACGATGTCCGAGCTTCCCCAGTCCTCTCCCTTTCATGCCTATCTTCATCTTGCCGCTCAACCTTCATCTGTTTCAAAAATCCCTATTTGAGCTGTGGGAGCACCTGGGCCTTGGGACACAGCATCTGATGAACATCTTTAATAGGCTTTAGCCCCTGCGCATCTTTCATCCTCCTGTCTCAAGGGACTCACAGACCCTTCTCCTTTCTAGCTGTTGCTGGTAGTACCCCTGTGACCCCCTTCTTCGCTGCCTGTCCCCATGGAAATCACCCTAGGCCAGTGGGCGGTGCCTAAGTTCAAGCTATGGGGACTGGGCCCATGCTGGTCAGTCAGCACTTCAGAGAGAAAATCTTAAGCAGGGTGTTTCTGGGACTTGGAGAAGGGAAGGGAGAGTTCAGAGGAATGCTTCACAGGAATGCTAAGATTAACGCCTCTAGTTAGCGCCCAGAGGCGCTCCTGCACTCGCTGTCCTGCTGCATTGCAATCATCTCTGCACTGGGCCTCAGACCTGGGCAGTTTCTGGAAGCGTGAGCCACTTCTGAGGTGCAAGAAGAGGATTCCAGGAAATGCATGAGGCCTCAGAGGGGGTTGAAATACTTGGCTGGGACTAAAGCTGCCCTCATCGGGACACTGGGCGCTGCTTCTGTAACAGGGGAGCATTTGCTCCTTCCCTGGAGTCACCACCACCCCGCACCTCCCCTCTGTAGTGGAGCATCAGGTTACTTGTGGTTCCAAGTACTCCAGGCCTTGCATTCTACCTCTGCCTGTTCTGGGCGACAATTGATTTTAGCAAGAGACCAACCTGCTCTGTGCTCAGCACGAGCATAGTAGGGCCATTAAAGTCGATTTTTCCTACCTTTAACTCCCTCTTTATGCTAATGGTTCAGCTCCAAAGGCAACACTCAGGCAAATAAAATATTTAGAGAAACAATCAACTTTGTATTCTGTTCTTTGAGGAATAAAATCAAGGCATTGCAGGGAGTCAGAGCTGTACTATCCAATATGGTAACCACTAGCCACATGTAGCTATTTAAATGTAAAGTAAAATTAAATAAAATTAAAAACTCAGTTTCTAAGTCATACTAGCCATAGTAGGTGCTCTGTAACCACATGTGGCTAGTGGCCACCCTATTGGACAGAGCAAATGAATATTATTCCTCTCCAGAATGTTCTATTGGGCAGTGCTGGCCTAGAGTAATAGAGGTCAACTTCATAGAATAGGTATGGCTCGGGCTGGGCCTGGACAATAGCAGAATTAGGTAGAAGAGGAGGGGTAGGGTCTTCCCGGTGGGAGAAACTATGAAACTGCGCTCAGAGATTGGAATGAACCTGGCAGTTTGGGACAACATCCAGGGGAAGAGGCCTAGATGGAGCAGAGCCTTCCTTTTGAGGAACCATGGAAGCCATCACCACTGATGATAAAAGCACAGGGAATGAAAGGGAGGAGGCTGCCCTCCTCCTCTCAATTCTCAACCCCACATCCCATCCTTCACACTCACTCTACTCCCTCAGGAGGAGAGGGTTCTGATGGGACTGCAGCTCCTGATCTCTGGAGAGAGGCATCTTGGTATCATAACTCATCTGCTCTTTTCGAAAAAACAGCTGGGAATGGACTGGGATGGGAATCTGGACCTGTGACCTGTGACCTCCCTCTCCCTACAGCCTGGATATCTGATGACCTGACCTCTAAACCTCCTTGGCTGAGTTGGGAGTGAGGAAGCTTAGAAGTCAGGCCCACCTGAATTCAAGTACTGGCTCACTAGCCAAGTGCCTGTAGCCAAGCCATTTAACTCCAAGCCTCCGTTTACCCATCTGCAAAATAAGGATGATAATAGCGTTGACCTCACAGGGTAGTCATGAGAGTTCAATGGATAATGTTTGCAAAGGGTGTGGCATAGTTCATGGCAAGATAAATGTTACTTATTCATGATGTTATTCCTTAGACTGAAGCTATTTACAGGTTCACTGCTGTTGTTTCTGTTTCCCTCTTAATTAAAAAAAAATATGTAGTAGATTAATCAATTTTTCCTTAATGATTTGTATTCTTTGTGTCTTATTTAAAAAATTTTCCCTACCCCAAAATCTTAAAGATAGTCTTCTGTATTTTATTCTAAAACTGTCTTTAAGTAAAATTTTAATTGAAGAATAATATAGGAAAGTGTGTAAGTTGTAATAGTACAGCTCCATGAATTTTCACAAAGTCAGCATATCCATGAACCAGAACCTAGATCAAGAAAGAATATCATCAGTTCCCTGGAAGCCCCATTTCATCTCCCTCAGTCACTACTCTCCTGCTAGGGTGACCACTAACCTGACTTCAAATGTTACAAATAGGTTTTTCCTGTTATTGAACTTTATAAAGGCGGATTCATACAACATCTACCTCTTAGGTGTCTGGGTCCTGTTTGTAAGATTCATTCACGTTGTGCATGAGCAGTCGTTTCCCATGGCTTTATTCTATTCAGTTGTATGGATATACCACAATTTATCAATTCTACTGTTGATGGACATTTGGGTAGTTTCTGATTTGGGGCTGCAATGAATAGCGCTGCAATTGTATGTGCCTTTTGGTGAACCTATGACTGTCTGTCTGTCTGTTGACTGTGCAGACATAGGAGAAGAATATCTTGGTCATTCTTCACTTGATATTAGAGTCACCAAATGCTAGAGCAGGGACAGGGCTTGGAGGGCATCCATTCTTCCATATTACAGATAAGGGGATTATGGCCCAGTGGGGACAATGACCCCTGAGGTCACACAGTTCAGCAATTGGCAGAAGCAGGTCTCCTAAGACCCTTTCTCCTTCCAGTTCATCCTGTTGCTTCTCTTGAGAGATCAGCTGGATCCTCCTTTCTTTAAGCTCCATGCCAGTCTCCCCTGCCCCTTAACACACACACACACCTGGAAGCACAGTTGCTGTTCCAGGGAACCTGCAGCCTCTTAGGGCATTCACAGTGTGCAAAGGTCCTGAGACACAAGGGAAGGTCCCTCTGAAGAACTGGATGGTGAGGCTGGAGCCCAGAAAGAGGGGCATTGGTGAGGTGGAGGGTTGGACAGAGCCTTGCCCAGCATAGCAGCTTAAGGTTTTTAGACTTTTAAAGCCCATTTGCAGTTGACAGGCGATCATGTCATACAACAAAATCTTCTTTAGAGAGCTTTAATCTATTACATTTATTTTTTATTACTTAACACCCACATGATTCCAATTCCACCTAACTTCAAAGAAAGGAAGAAAGACTTGGTTGGTGATGAGGTCATACAATAGAAACTTCTTGTTTTACTCTCTCTCCATTGAAGAGCAGTTCCTCCTTTGCTCCTACTTCCTGAAGCCACTCCATGGCTTCTTTGTGCCAAAGAGCTGGGGGAGGCCAGTGGGACGGGCTGTTTTTACAGCTGTGCTGAACTCCAACCTGAGAGCCCTCTATCCCACTCCTCACACACTCGGGCAACTCCAGCAAAGAGGGAAAGGACGTAAATCATGCCCTCCCCCATGTGTTCCGAGCTCATTTGTCTCTGAGCCTCACCCAAGGGCTCTTAAGTCCTGACTATTAAGTAGTGAGCCAAAAGTGCCAGGAAAGGTGACGCTTTAGCATAACAGTGAGGCCTACCCCATGGGCAAATGGACCCTGGAATCTACAGGTGTGCCTTGCTTTACACAATAGAGGCACTGACAAAACCCTAGACTGATGGGACCACACACGGGTCAGGGCCACCACCTCATCTGAGTGAGGAGGAGACTGCTTTTCTCGTAAGTTTAGTGAACTAGATGGTCTCCACAACTCCTGAGGTTTTGACAGTCGTGATTCTATGAAGATGTATAGGTATCAGATTTTTTAAATGCCCTGTGGGAGTTCACCAGTAATAATAGAACTAACATTTCTTGTGTTCTTTCTGGGCTCCAGACACAGTGCAAAGTGCTCATCTTGTGTTCTTTTGTTTAGTCTTCAGAATGGCCTTTAGGGTCTCAGGTGTTCTTTTTCCCCCGGGTCACCAATTAGCAATTGATTAGAAGAGCTGCCAGGCTGCATGGCACAGCAAACTAGAAGGCACTCCCTGGAAACAAGCAAAGCCCAGCGCCTCATACCTGGAGAGGTGAAGGGCCCCAGCTCACAAGGCAGCATGCTGTTCCCAGACTTTCTCTTGTGGGGACTTGTGCTCTGAGGCTACATGCTGTCTTGATTTCTCTTTGAAATCTGTGGCGGCCTTGCAGCATCTGCTGCTTATTTTGTGAACTGTGGCCGAAAGGAGGCCCCGCAGAGGCCCAACAGCTTCTCCCAGCACTCTGGTGTTCCTGTTTTGATCATCTGCTGCCCTGATAAGCCTTGCAGAGATGTCAGTTGCCCACCAGTACTCGGCCGTCCGTCTGGTGTCTGTCTTCTCTCTTTAACCAGGGCCATACAGAGTGGGAATACTCCTGCAGACAGCAAATGCACCAACGCCTCACCCACGTCTCAGTCATCTGGATCAAGAGCCCTAAATTCAAATACATTCAGGAACGTGGCATGTGGCCTGATGAGTGGGGCCCACTAGGTGGGCCCTTGGTGGTGCCGCTCAGCTCCAGCCTGTTTGTTGCAAAAATTAAGCAGGAACCACAGGCCCAATGTTAATAGATCTTTTGCGGGGGGTGGGGGTGGGGGTGAAATCTCTTCATTTTTATGAGTTGGCAACTATTTTGTTTTTAAATCTTAAAATACCATGTAGCCTAAGCTAAACATACCTATGGGCTAGACTCAGCCCTCAAGTACCCGATTCACAACCTTTGATCTAGGTTTTGACTTGAGTGGCTTTTGTCTAGGAATTATCCAGGGAATCACCTAATTCTTCACTTTGCTTGGTGTGTGTATGGATGCAGCCCTTGCTCTTGAAATTATAACCGCCCCAGTGTTTGCTGAGCTGGGTTTGCTCAGATCACTGAGTGACTGGGTTGCACTGACAAGACCAATAGTAGAGAATCATCAGAGCTGGGTTCCGGTCTTATTCTGCTAGAAACCGACTATGTGGCATCGCTCACATGAATCTCCTGGTTTGGGCATCCTCATTTATAAAACAAAATCTTTGGTAGGAGGTTCCTTCCAGTTCCGAAATTCCATAAATCTATGGCTGTAATTTACGTGATTGAATTACTTTCTTTTGTTTGTATCTAAAATATGTAGACTAGGTGCTTAGAGACTCAGGTTTACGGCACACTGTAGAAATAAATCTGATTTACTGGAGTAATGGGGACCTTTGAAGTATACTTTTTCCAATGGCTTCCCTGAAAAGAGAGGCTAAGTAAGGCTTCTCTCTAGAAGTGCCACTTCACTTCCCCAGTGGCAAAAGTCATTTAGAATTTCATTGAAATCTGGGGAGAGTTGATGGAGGAAGGAGGACAAACATATCAATCAAGAATAGTAAGAACAGACAAGGATGTAGAGGAATTGCAGCTCTTATTCATCACAGGTGGGCGTATAAAATGGCACAGCCACTGTAGAAAACAGTTTGGCTGTTCCTCAAAATATTAAACATAGGGCTTCCCTGGTGGCGCAGTTGTTGAGAGTTCGCCTGCCGATGCAGGGGACACGGGTTCGTGCCCTGGTCCGGGAAGATCCCACATGCCGCGGAGCGGCTGGGCCCGTGAGCCATGGCCTGAGCCTACACGTCCGGAGCCTGTGCTCCACAATGGGAGAGACCACAGCAGTGAGAGGCCCGTGTACTGCAAAAAAAAAAAAAAAAAAAAAAAAAAAAAAATATATATATATATATATAAAACATAGAGTTACCATGTGACCCAGTAATCCACTCCTATATATATAACTAAGAGAAAGGAAAACTTATATCTACCAAAAAAACCTTATACATGAATGTTCATAGCAGCATTATTCATAATAGCCCCAGAGTGGAAACAACCCACATATTGATTAAAAATTTAATTAATTAATTAATCTTTAACAAATAAAAATTATATATACTTAAGATGTACAATGTGATGTTTTGATATATGTATACATTGTGAAATGATTACAACAATCAAACTAACATATCTATCACCACCCATAGTTACCTTTTTTGGTGGGAATAACACTTGAGATCTATCTTCTCAGCAAATTTCAGCTGTATAATACATTATTATTAGCTATATTCATCATGCTGTATATTAGGCCTCTAGAACTTATTTATCTTATAACTAAGATACCCTTTGATCAATATATCCTCTTTTCCCTACCCACCAGCCTCTGGTAACCACTATTCTACTCTGTTACTATGAACCTGACTTAAAAAAAAATTCCCCGTATTAGTGAGATCATGTGATATTTATTTTTCTGTGTCTGGTTGATTTCACTTAACATAATGTCCTTCAGATTCATCCATGTCTCAAGTGGGAGCACTTTCTTTTATTTTGAAGACTGAATAATATTCTATCGTGTGTATTTACCACATTTTCTTGATCCATTCATTCGTCAAGGGATGCTTAGGTTGTTTCCGTATCTTGGCTATTATGAACAATGCTATAATGAACAATGCTATAATAAACATGGGAGTGCAGATTTTTCTTTGAGATTGTGATTTTATTTCTTTTGGCTATACACCCAGGAGGGAGATTGCTGGATCACACAGTAGTTCTATTTTTAACTTTTTGAGGAACCTCCACACTATTTTCCAAAATGGCTGTAACAATTTACATTCCTACCAACAGGGTACAAAGATTCCCTTTTCTCTACATCCTTGCCAACATTTGTTATCTTTTTAATTTTTTTTAAAATCATAGCCATCATAACAGGTGTGAGGTGATATCTCATTGTAGTTTTGTTTTGTATTTTCCTGATGATTAGTAATATTGAACACCTTTTCATATATCTGTTGGCTATTTGTATGTCTTCTTTGGAAAAATCTCTATTCAGGTCCTTTGCCCATTTTTTAATTGGATTATGATGATGATGATGATGATGGTGATGCTCCTGCTGCTGCTGCTATTGGTTTGTATGAGTTTCTTATATATCCCAAATGTCCATTTGAATGGATAAATAAAATGTGGCATATCCACACAATGGAATATTATTCTGCAATAAAAAGGAATGAAGCACTGATAAGTGCTACAAAGTGGATGAACATTGAAAGCATTAAGCTAAATGAAAGAAGCCAGACACATAAGATGTCATATTGTGTGATTTCATTTATATGAAATGCTCAGCAGAGGCAACTCTACTAAGGCAGAAAACAGATTAGTGGTCGCCCAGGGCTGGGGAAAATGGGAGAAATGAGGACTGATGCTAAAAGATAAGAGGTTTATTTTTGGGGTGATGAAAATGTTCTGGAATTAGATAGTGTTGATGGTTGCACAGCTCTGTGAATATACTAAAAACCACTTATTTGTACACATTAAATGGGTGAATTGTATGGTATGTGAATTATATCTCAATAAAACTGTTTCAAAAAAGAATAGTAAGGATAAACATATTTAAATGAAGGAATGGATGAGTAAAGAGTTAAACAAAGGTTGATGAGAAACAGGGGAAAAGAATGTTATATGACTAGGTTAAGTTACTAATATATCTCTTTAGAGATTCTCATTTTATTCTAAGAGGGGCTGCTTTTGGAAGGCAAATTATGATTAGGGAAAGGGATGGTCAACAGTCAGAAATTGTGATTTTCACTCCTGGCTATGGTCTTAAGCACAAAATTGTTTTTCTGGTATTTTTAGGCAGTGTTTTGAAGCTCAGGCAGCCTGTTACTGTATTTTTCAACTCCATTTGTTTGAGTTTAACTGGTTTGAGTTAGTAATGAGGATGCATTATGGCAAAAGGGACACTCATAACATCAGCACCGACAGGGCTGCCAAAACCCTGGAGGCCTTGCCAAGCCCCGATAAGTTGCCTCACACCTTACGAAATCCAAATCACAAAACAGGAAGAGTGGGGGACTTGCTTGTTTGTGCTAAGTTTGGGGGAGTCTGTGTTTAAGTGCTAAAGGTGAAAACATTCTAGCAAGAAGTAGTTGATTCAACTCAATTGCCAGGGCAATTTCAGCGGAGTGGAAATTCAGTCCGTGCTTTGTCAAATTCTCTAGGAGAAGGAGTCACAAACTGGAATATGTACAGAGGCGTAGCAGGTAAAACAGAAAAGACAACATGGTCAAATGGAGGGCTCCCTGTCCCATCTCAAGGGAGTAGCCCCTGCTCCATTCATGCTGGTGTTGCTGAAACAACCAGCAACAAGAAGGAAGGAGCAGTGTTGCTAAAGCCAAACTTCTGATCTTCCAGAAGAAGCTGAAGATGTGGATTCTTATTTTTATTTATTTTTTAATGAATTTACAACCTTTTTTTTTTGGCTGCTGCGCCACATGGCTTGTGGGGTCTTAGTTCCCCCACCAGGGATCAAACCCGGCCCTCGGCAGTGAAAGCATGGAGTCCTAACCACTGGACCACCAGGGAATTCCCAAGATGTGGGTTTTTAAATAGCGAACATCTCCTTTTTAAATGTTGCTGTCTCATTAGAATAAAAAAAGCAATGACCCACAGAATGGGAGAAAATATTTCCAAGTCATATATCTGATGAGGGACTTCCATCTAGAATATATAAAGAATGCTTACAACTCAATAATAATAATCCAACTTAAAAATGGGCAAAGCATCTGAATAGATATTTCTCCATCAAAGATATACAAATGGCCAAAAAAGCACACGAAATGCAGCTCAACATCATTAGCTACCAGGGAAATGCAAATCAAAACCATCATTAGCTACCAGGGAAATGCAAATCAAAACCATTTCATATCCACTGAGATGGCCAGAATCAATAAGAAAAATAATAACGCATGTTGGTGGGGATTTGGAGAAACTGAGATCCTCATACACTGCTGTTGGGAATGTAAAATGCATAGCCACATTGGAAAACAGTTCAGCAGTTTCTCAAAACGTTGAACATAGATTGATCATATGACTCAATATTTCCATAGGTATATAATCATGAGAAATGAAAACATATGTCTACAAAAAAACTTATACATGAATGTTCATAGCAGCATTATTCACAATATCCCAAAAGTGGAAACAACCCATGTGTGCGTCAGCTAAAGAATGGATAAACATTATAGGGAAAATTATTTGGCAATAAAAAGGAATCAAGTTGATACATATTACACCATAGATAAGCCTTGAAAACAATATGCTAAGTGAAAGAGGCCAATCACAAAAGACCATATATTATGATTCCATTTATATGACATGTCCAGAAGAGGCAAATCTAGAGAGACAGAAAGTGGATTAGTGCTTGCCTAGAATGGAGAGGATGAAGGGAATTGAGGAGTGATGCTCAAGGGTGTAGGTTTCTTTTTGGTGTGATGAAAATGGTCTAAAATTGATTGTGGTGATGGATGCTCAACTCTATGAATATACTAAAGAACTGCATACTTTAAATAGGTGAATTGTATGGTATGTGAATATATACCCATAAAGCTATTATGAAAAAAGGATACAGTGAGGGCCACACAAAACTTATCTGCCAGGCTGCCAACTTCAAGTCCTCTTATTAAGGCTTGATCAAATGCATAGCAGGTCTGGAAGCGGCTGGTCCAACCCAAATTCTTAGGAAACCAGAGAAGAGGGTGCTCTGCTAGTTCTAAAGTCACATGACTTTTCAGTGGCTGAGCCAGGGCCAGAACTTGTCTCTTGACCTTGACCTCTAGGCCATGCTACCTCTATCCAAAGCCTAGGTTTCCGGGCATAGCCAGGAAGGGACTGTGAGAAGTCAACATCAGGAACAGCTGGATATACTCTCTTTCTTTTGCTACATTTTACAAAGGTCCCTCGAAGACTTCTTGAGAAAGGGAGAAAATATTGTAAAAAGGAATCCTCTTTAAGGGAAGAGACAAACATAGTGCTTCCCTGAGTGCTAAGTTTTCTGTATAGCATGGGAGGGTGTGTGTTTTAGATTCACTTACTCTGTATGTTTCTGATTCATTTACACTTAGCTCATCAATATGTTGTTTGTGCAAGAAACTTTTGATGTCCAAGAAAACCTCTGGGCCTCCTGAGGTTTTTTTTTTTTGAACCAGAGAACTGAACTTTGCCAAGAGTAAATGGAACTCAGATATCAAAGGTCTGAGTTCAGTTTTCATTGAATACAAAGGGTGAGTGGATTCTGAACTGAGCCAAATGCATTCTCCCACCCTTAATTTACAGTACATTGTTTTGGCAGACTCTACAATCCTGAAAGTTGGCTTTTCTTCTCTGATTCCTTTCTAGGGTGTAACCACAAGCCTATCTTTCAGTTAACTTTACAGAAAATAAGACCATATTATAACAATTTATGAGAGCCTCACTCATCACTGTTCCTATAACTATCAATTTTATTAGCACAAATTGAAATGTTTGAAAAGGTTAAAACCATCCTCTGAAGTCTGTAATTTTGTTTGAGAGCTTACAGGAATCTCTCTTTTCTCAGTCCTCTCATCTGGGTGTTTACGAAAAAGGATGTCGCCCTTTGCCGCAATCCTTGGTCCGGGCATCAACCAGTTATCAAGTTGAATATTGAAGGACTACTATTACTTGTGGTGCTCAGATTTGAAGGATGGAACAGGCTCCCCATTCTCTCTTCAAAGGTGAAAGTCTCAGAGAAATGATTAGTACTTTGAATTTCTTTTAAATTAAAAAATAAATCTCAAAAAACACAAAGAAGCAGAGCAAAATTAAGATCATCCCAAATTCTGCCAACTTGAGATAAGCATTATTAATATTTTGTGGATCGTTTTCTTTTTATTCTAAAAAATAAATCTATATCAGTATAGACATATTTATATAAGATTATAAAAATGGGATATTACATTGTTTTACAATCTATCAATACTTGTTCCATTTCTTAGTTTAAGATTATCAATATTAATACAATTATATCTACTTCATGCATAAAATCCAGTTGTATAGATGAAACATAATTTACTTAAATGATTCAGCAAGGAGTCTTTTGATTGCAAGTGACAGAAAATCCATATCAAACTGACTTAAACACAAAAGGAAATTTTTTGGCTGACATCTGAAAAGTCTAGTGGGAGATCTGGTTTAAGGCATGGCAGGATTCAGGGATCAAATGATGTTATGAGGTTTCCGCTTCTCTTTCTCTTTGCTCTGCCTTCTGCTGCTTTGGTGCCATCCACATGCTGCACATAGAGGCAGCAGTTCCAGAGTGGATACATCCAGGTTTTTGCCTGGCAAAGGTGAACAAGGCTCTCTTCCAGCACTCACCATGGAAATTTTGTTGCACTGGTCCCAAAGCAATTTCTGAGCCTATCACTGTGGCTTGTGCCTGGAATCCAAGTGTTTCACCAAATAACAGAATGAGAATGAGAGAGGGAGGGATGGAAGAAAAGATGGGTCCTTAGAGGGAAATAGGAGGAGGGTTACCAGAAGAATAATGGATGAATGTTGTGTGGCCAAAATAACAGTTCTGCAATGCATACTCTTGGACATTTCGAAGTCATCTTGTATTGTTTCCTAGGGCTTTTGTAAAAAACTACCACAAACTAGGTGGCTCAAACAGAAATTTATTGTCTCACAGCTCTGGAGGCTGGAAGTCCAAGATCAGGGTATCCTCAGTGTTGGTTCCTTCTGAGGGCCAGGATGGAAAATCTGTTTCATGTCTCTCTCCTAGCTTCTGGTGGTTTGCTGGCAGTCTTTGGAGTTCTTTGGCTTGTAGATGCATTGCCCTGATTTTTGTTTTCATCTTCACATGGCATTTTCTCTGTGTCCAAATTCCCTCTTTTTATAAGGACATCAGTAATTTGGATTAGGGGTCCACTCTGCCCCAGTACAACCTTATCTTTACTAATTACATCTACAACAACCCTATTTCCAAATAGTGTCACATTTTGAGGTATAGGGGGTTGAGGCTTCAACATATGAATTTTGGGAGGACACAGTTCAACCCATAACATGTTTCCACACAATGTTTCTGGCTACATTTAAAACCCATCCAGTCTGAGTTTGAATGATGAATCCCATTGCCTCCCGCTTTCCACTGTGTAAACTAGGAGGTTGGATGAGGTGACCTCTAGGGTCCCTTCTTATAACTTAGTGATGATTAAGTGGTTGGGGGCTAGGAATCCATCCTGCTGCCTGAATGTATACAACACTCCAACCACTTACTAGCTTGCGGACTTTGGGCAAGTGACTCAACCACTGTAAATCTGTCTCCTCAACCAGTAAAATGAGGATTACAGTCGTTTGCTCATTGGGTTGTTGTGGGCTAGGCACACAGCACTCAGTAAATGTTAGTGTAACTGTTCCACCTCTTCAAACATGTGAGGACTGCAGAGATAGGAGAAGAGCCTGACATAACCTCAGTGTTCTCACCCTCTGCTGATAATTCGGCTCAATAATTTCTCCCTGAGGTTCTCCTGAAAGAAATTCAAGAAGGGGAGGGATGCTTTGTTATCCTGCAAACAGAAATTCAAATCCAGTTCAGAGAACACAAAGTATTTCTCTTTCTCGCCTAAAGCCAGATGCGATAAATCTTGAGCAGCCTCCTCCTAGGCGATGTGATTACGAAATACCTGTTCCCTTTAGGTCCCACTTATCTGTCTCTCAGACATCTCCTTTTTTTTTCGTACAACTTGATCTTGCCCACCATCTTTTAGATGTGGGCTGGAACCAGTCATTATATTTACATTCTTTTTTTTTTGGCTCCATAAATTTGGGGAAATGAAGCAGACGGTCTGCTGCTTTACAAGGCGCCACATCTTTTAGTTCTTTTATACTTTTTCTACAGGGTCTAATTTAGCTTGTCTAAATGCTGACTGAATAACAACTAGAACTCTAAGCTCTTGCAGGCAGCATAACTTACTTGTGATACAGGTGTATCAGGGGTTCACCAAGGTCAAAGCAAGAGGTGCAGATCGCTTTTAAAAATGTGGTCACTTTCGGGGCTTCCCTGGTGGCGTAGTGGTTGAGAGTCTGCCTGCCGATGCAGGGGACACGGGTTCGTGCCCCGGTCCGGGAGGATCCCACATGCCGCGGAGCAGCTGGGCCCGTGAGCCATGGCCGCTGAGCCTGCGCGTCCGGAGCCTGCGCGTCCGGAGCCTGTGCTCCGCAACGGGAGAGGCCACAACAGTGAGAGGCCTGCGTACCGCAAAAAATAAATAAATAAAAATGTGGTCACTTTCATTTAGCAAATATTTCTGAAGTGCTGACTGTTCTGGGAGCTGTTCTAAGCACCAGGTCATAACAATGAACAAGAGAGCGACCATCCCTACCCTTGAGTACTGCACATTCTGGGGACATTCACTGATGCAGAAAATATGTAATGAGAACTTACTGCATGTCAGGTATTGTTCATCATTAAACAACACAGATACCATTCCTGCACTGATGGCTATGGTGTGTGTGTGTGTGTGTGTGTGTGTGTGTGTGTGTGTAAAGTAGGGGGCAGAATACAATACATATAAATACATTTTTTAAATCATGTTAAATGATAATAAGTGCTACAGAAAAAAACTGAGCAGGTTAAGGGGGATTAGGAATGTTGGGGGTGGTTTACAATTTTAAATAGGGTGGTCAGGGTAGGTCTGTTGAGAAGGTGATACTTGAGCAAAGATTAGAAGGCAAGAGGAGGGAAAGGTGAGGAAGGGACCCTGGATTTGGGGGGAAGAGCAAGTCCAAGGGCCCTGGGGCATGAGTGTGCCTGGCTTTTTCAAGGAAAGCAAGGAGGTCAGATTCACTGGAGCAGAGCGATCAGTGTGAGAACAGCAGGAAATGGTTAGGGGCAAATCAAGCAGAGATTTTAGCCTGAGTGAAATGAGGAACCATCAGAAAGTGCTAAGCAGAGCAGGGACAAGATCTCAGACTTCAAAGGACTGAGCTGGCTGCTGTGTTTAGACTAGACTGTGCAGGTGCCCCTGGCATTAGGGAAGCCTGAGTAATCAATCCCAAGGGTGAGAAGGTAGTGACGCAGACCTAGAGGGGGAACAGGTGTGGGTAGTGAGGAGCGGTTGGATTAGGGATCTGTTTTGAAGACATGGCCGACACGATTTTCTGACAGACTGGACGTGGGGTGTAAAAGAGGCAGGGATGACTCCAGGATCTAGCCACTGATTGTTTGGTGGAGCACAGTTTTGTTTTGGTGCATTGGGCCAGGAGTGCCGTTCGGACATTGTAAGTCTGAGGAGCCTATTGGCTATCCAAGTGGAGTGTGCAGCGGGATTTCGCCTGTATAAGTGATCTGGGGGATATAGTAAAGCTTCAGGAAGTGAGGTCGTGCTGAGGTACTTCCAGAACCGGCCACGTCCTCCTAAAAGCTAGAACATCCCTGAAGGGCAGCTCATCGCGCCGCAGCCCCTTCAGCCGACAAAGCCCTTCTTTTTCCTCCTTGGGGAATGGCGAGAAAAATGAACAGAACTGACGCGCCGCGGCACAGCCTCCACCCTCTCGCTCGCCGCAAGGAAAGACGCGATGCGGGTTGGGATGGGAACGCAGACGGGTCCCGGGGGGTGGGGCGGTCTGGAGGGCGGGTGGGCGGGTGCCTGAGGGTGGGCGGGGCCGCGGCGCGGGCGTACGTCACAGAGGCGGGCGAGGCCGGCCTCCTTTCCTCTCGCAGGTCCACGGGAGATCAGCTGGTCTGCGCTGCTGTGACGTGGGCCGGGGTACGTCACCACCGAATGGCAGCCTCCAGAAAGGCACCGCGAGTAAGGTGAGGGCGCTCTGCCGCGGAGCCGGTGTCCGGGCAGCGCGCGCCACCCCCGGCCCCGAGCGCGCATGTTGCACTCTGGAGGGCAGGGACGAGCGGGTGAGGAGCGGTGGGCTGCCCACCGCAGTCGGGCGCCGGCCGGGGCTGACCGGAGCCCCGCGAGCGAGGCCACGGGGAGGGAGCCATGCAGCCGGGCAAGTTCCGGTTCGTTTCCGGCGGGGTCGCGGGCATCCCCGGGCAGCCCGAGCCGGGTCCCCGGACAAATGTGTGTGCGGAGCTGCGGCGCTCGGCCTGAGGGGGCGGTGGCCATCGCAGCCCCCTCCCCGGCCCGGCCAGAGGCCCCGCTGTGGCAGGAAGTTGACCCCTCCTGGCCCCTCCCGGGGTTCGGGGAGGCGGGCGAGCCCGTGCCCTCGCGCCTCTACCCTGGGAATCTAATTCTCAAATTACAGTATGACAGTATGACACCTTCAGTTCGTCTTCCTGATCTGTCACCGCCACTAGGATCGGCAGCCGCGGCCCTTCCCACCTAGATGGTTTCAGAGGCTGTGTACGGGAATACTTGGGCATAATCTCCAGGAAAATCCCACCAGTAACCTGCCCTGGGTTCTCCCTGGATTCAGGGAGGTGAGAAGGATAATCCTCTGGTTTCACATTAAACGGCTTTCAGCCTGTGCTTCCGCCACAACCAGGGTATACTTAACCAGAGCAGCTGACAAAATGGGAGACTGAGAGATACGTTGAGATGTCACAAAGGCCAGAAGCCAAACTCCCTGGCAATCCACACGGGATCAGCTGTCCTCTGAACAGTTGCAACTTGAATGAAGAGGCTGGACAGCATGACCAGACTCACTTGCTGAACACAGACCATGGCTTGTGCTTGTGTTTGTGAGTGGACAGATCCCAAGCTGACCTTGACTTGGACTTGGCCTTGCCACAGCATGTTGGGGATGAGTAGAGGACCTGCCCGCTCGGTGGAAGGGTGTCTGATGTGCGGCTAACCTGCATGGGGAAGGAGCTGCCTATGTGTTAAGTGCTGGAAGTGGGGTCAGGCAAGTGGATAATGAGTTCTCTTTCTAGAAACTTAGAGGCCGAGAAGTAGCCTTTAAGGACCAAGTTGGTCTTTGCTGGATTCATAGAATCACAACATTTTAAGGGTAGAAGGGTCTTTCAGTATCAGCTGAGAGAGCCTCCTTACCTCACACAAGAAGCAATTGAGAAGCTGAGAGAAGGGAGGCCATTTGCCCCAGGCACCTCCCCTAATGGCAGAATTTGAGCGCCGTTCAGTGTAAACATGACTTAGTTTAGGTGATGGAAACTAAACTCAAACTAAACTCAAAAGGGGGTGAGCTGGCTTCTAGTGCAGCTGAGTCCATGAGACCACACTGGCATCAGACTTGGCTTCTCTCTTACACCTCTTGGCTCTGATTTCTTCAGTGTTGGCTTCATTCTCAGGCAGACTTTCTCCTTTGGCAGGTTATGACAGTTCTAGTCTGACAGCCGCTGCAGAAATAGAGCCCTTTTACCCAATGGTTGGAGCAGAAATTCCAGATCTGATCCTCGCTGGACTGATTTGATCCTAATGTCCATCCCAGAACCGATCATTGTGATTTGGAGGGGTGGATTGAGCAGGTCTGGGTCCCAGTACTTGGTGGGTGAATGGGTGAGGCTCATTCCAACTCTGTGGACTGAAAGTGGAGAAGAGACGTTCTCAGAAAGAAAACCTAGGTGCTCTGATCAAAAGAAGGAGGGTTGGATTCTGGGTAGGCAAAATAACATTGCCCACTTCTTCATCCTAGAACTTGTTCCATTCTCCCCTTGTCTCACTGCACAGGGCATGATTGAGCATTTTGGTCCTTGTTTTGCCCCATCCTGAATGATATACCTGTACAGTTCTCATCATGGACTGGGGGAAGGGTGAGGGTAACAACACTGCGGGGAGTTCTTTAAAAAGAGAGAGGGAGAAAAATGTGCCATAACCATCTTATAAAAAGATTGAACAGGAAGTTCTCTGCATGCTTCTTTCTTCTTACCCATCTCATGACACATCATGACACTGAGAAGGTGTAGACTGAAGAAGTCCTGGGCAGGAGAAGAGCACTGAGCTGGAGGTTGGCAGGCCTGGACTCCAGTTCTAGCTGTGTCATCCTATAGCCCCGAGGCCTTGAGCAAATTGTGTGATCTCTGTTTCTCAGTTTCTTTCTAGAGGGGGGAGCTGAGCTGGATCATCCCTGAGGTATATTCTAGCTCTAACATTTAATGATAGCCCTGCTTTGACTGAGAGTCTGAGAATGTGTCTGTCCAAGTAAGTGAAGGGTAGATGGATCTTGGACTCTACAGAGACCAGGGTATGGCAGGAGCATGACCATTTTAATGTTTAGCTGCTTTGTGGCTCCTTTGATCCTTACAGGCAGGTGGAGGTGGTGATGCTGACAGAGAGAGCTTAAACTCAAGTTCTCTGTGAGCATCAGCTGTCAGACCTGATTTCTGGTCTTGGCTTTGCAGTTCCTGATGTGTATGGCCTGTGGCAAGTTATCTTTGTTTCTTCTCTTGTGAAGTGAATGAATAGGGCTACTTCTGAATAACCTCCCTCCAGCTCTCTTGTCCTGTGTCTGAACCAGTCACTGGCACCAGTTAAATTTGAATAGAGAAATTGACTTCCTTGGTTCAGCATCTTGTAAATGTGCCTATGAAGTCAAGGGAGATCAGGTGAGAATGTGACTTGTATCGCTGTCTGAGGAAAGGTTTCTTACTTTGTAAAATATAACAGCTTTATTGAGATATAATTCATGTACCACACAATTCACCTATTAAAAAGTACAATTAAGTGTTTTTGAGAATATTCCCAGAGTTGTACAACCATTACCACGGTCAATTTTTAGAACATTTTAATCCTCCACAGAAGAAACCCTGTACACATTGCAGTCACTCCTCATTTCCCCAACTCCACTGCTGCCCTAGGCAACCATTAATCTACTTTCTGTCTCTATGGATTTGCCCATTCTGGACACTGAATATGGAATCAAACAATATATGGTCTAACTTGACTGGCTTTTTTCACTTAGCATAAAATGTTTTCCAGGTTTACCGTGATGTAACATGTATCAGTAATTATTCCTTTTTATTGCCAAATAATATTCCATTGTGTGTTGAGACCACTTTTATTTATCCATCAATTGATGGACGTTTGGGTTGTTTCTACTTTTTGGCCATTATGAATAATGCTGCTATGAACATTTGTGTGTAAGCTTTTTTTTTTTTTTTCCATTTTGGGCATTTTAACATGGAGACAAAAGTGGTAACAATAGCAAAACAAAAAAAATAATAATAAAAAAGACCAATATTTAACTTTCCCATCACCCAAGTCTCACACTGAAGTTCTATTCCCGTGTCCCCCATAAGCACCACTGAACTAAAAAATCTATTTTAAAGCACCCAAACCAGTCCAGACCCTCTCGAAACCAAGAGCCCCAGCCAGAGCTGTCGTCTCTCTTGGGTCCAAGCGAGAGGAGGGTTCCGGGAAAGGCACCTCATAACTCACGCAGCGCAACGCTGGGGACGGGTTTGGGCACAGGGCACTTGGCGGGGAACCGGGGTGGCAGTCACAGCCTCTGTGCTGACACGCAGGGAAGGGGACTTCTTCTGTGATCCCAACTATTTGGTTACACAGCCAAGCAAAGGTGACTAGAGAGTTGGGTTAGCGGAACAGGACTCCGGGCCTCAGAAACAGACCAGGCCGCTTCCAGCAGGATCCAGTGGGGGGAAGGGGGTTGGAATACAGACAGAAGCACAAAGGCGATAAAGGCTGATTGTGTGTAAGCTTTTATGTGGACTTAGTTTTCTTCGGTATGCACTTAGGAGTGGAATTGCTGGGTCATAGGCTAACTCTGTATTTAATCTTTTCAGGAATGCTAGACAATTTTTCCAAAGCTATTATACCATTTTACATTCCCACCAGCAATGTCTGGGTGTTCCAATTTTTCCACATCCTTGCCCATACTTGTTACTGTCTGTTTTTTCTTTTTGTTTGTTTGTTTTTAATTATAATCTTCCTAGTGGTTGTGAAGTGGTATCTCATTGTGGTTTTGATTTGCATTTCCCTAATGAATGATGATGTTGAAAATCTTTTCATGTGATTATTGGCCATTTGTATATCTTCTTAGGAGAAATATCTATTAAAGCCTTTGACCATTTAAAAATTGTAATATTTGTCTTTTTATTTTTGAGTTGTAATAGTTACATACTCTGGATACTAGAATCTTATCATATATATGAGTTGCAAATATTTTCTTATTTTATGGGTTGTCTTTTCACTTTCTTTATGGTATCCTTTGAAGCATAAAAGTCTTTAATTTAGTGAAGTCCAGTCTATTTATTTTTGTTTTGGGGCATGTGCTTTTGATGTCATATCTAAGAAATCATTGCCTAATTCAAGGTCAGGCAGATTTATGCCTGTGTTTTCTTCTAAAAAAACATTTATGTCTGTGTGATCCATTTTGAGTTAAGTTTTGTATATAGTGTTAGGGTAGATGGTCAGCTTGGTTCTTTTACATGTGAATATCCAGGTCTCCCATCATCATTTGTTGAAGAGACTATAGTTTTCTCCATTGAATGGTACCCTTGTAAAAAATTGGCAGTAAATGTGACGGTTTATTTCTGAATTCCATTTCATTGATCTATAAGTCTGTCCTTTTGCCAGTACCACACTGTCTTGATTACTGTAGGTTTATTAGTTTTGAAATCAGGAAGGGTGAATCCTTCAACTTTGTTCTTTTTCATGATTGTTTTGGTTATTCTGGATTCCTTGCATTTCCGTATGAATTTAGGATCTGCTTGTAAATTTCTACATAGAAGCCAGCCAGAATTGGATAGGAATTGCATTGAATCTGTAGATTATTTGGGGGAGTATTGCCATTTTAACAATATTGTCTTCCAACCCATGAACATGGAAAGTCTTTCCATTTATTTAGGTCTTCTTTAATTTCTTTCAAAATGCTTTGTAGTTTTCAGAGTATAGGTTTTTTACCTCTTTTGTTAAATTTATTCCTAGGTATTTATTGGTTTGATGCTGTCATAAATGAACTCTTCTTAATTTCATTTTTGCATTGTCCATTGCAAGTATGTAGAAATACAACAGATTTTTTTATATTGATTTAATATACTGCATTCTTCTTCTTCTTTTTTTGGCCACGTTACATGACATGCAGGATCTTAGTTCCCCAACCAGGGATCGAACCCGTGCCCCTGCAGTGGAAGCGTGGAGTCCTAACCACTGGACCACCAGGGAATGCCCTGTATCCTGTATTCTTGATGAGCTTGTTTGCTAGTTCTGATTTTTTGTGTGGATTCTTTAGGATTTTCTATATTGAAGATAATGCCATTTGCAGTAGAGATAGTTTTACTTCTTTTTTGCTAATCTGGATGGCTTTTGTTTTAGTTTCTTGCCTTATTGCCCTGGATAGGACCTCCAGCACAATCTTGACTAGAGGTAGCAAGAGTGGACATCTCTATTTTGTTCCTGATCTTAGGGAGAAAGCATTCAGCCTTTTGACATTAAGGTTGATGTTAGCCATGGCTTTTGTAGTATTCTTGATCAGACTGAGGAACTTCTTTTCTAGTTTGTTGAGTACTTTCATCATGAAGGGGTGTTGGATTTTGTCAAATGCTTTTTCTGTGTTTATTGAGATGATGATGTAGTTTTTGTTCTTTATTCTATTGACGTTGTGTATTACATTAATTTTTATATGTTGAACCAATCTTGAATACCTGGGATAAATTCCACTTGGTGATGGTGTGTGATCCTTTTATATCTTACTGGATTCAGTTTGCTAGTATTTTGTTGAGGATATTTGCATTTATATTTATAAGAAATATTTAGGTACCTTACTTTTTAATGAAAGAATATACGGTTCCCCCAGTAAAGGACACCTCATTCTGTCCAAGGAAATTAAAGTAGCAGCCATCTAAGAGCAGGCCTGGAGTGACCCGTGAAAATGTCTGGCTGTGTGGTGGTCTAAGCACATACAAGTGTGGTAAAATTAAAACTATTTTTAAGTTCATAGCTGAATAAAATCTAAAACCCTTTCTATAGCCAACAACAGGCTCCTTGTTGCCTCTGATCTTGTCTCCTAACCACTTACCTCCCTGTCCTCCAACACACACATCAATACCACACTGGCCTCCTTGCTTTCCTTCAGGCATACCATGCGTTAGGGCCCTTGCACTTGCTGTTCCCCTTTTCTGGAGTGTTCTTCCCCTAGACATCCACATGGCTCCATCCCTCACTTTTTTTTAGGTCTCTGCTAAAATGTCATCTGTTAGTAAAGAGGCCTTGCCTGGCAACGCCATCTAAAATAACCTTTCCTCTTACCTCTCTGACAGTCTTCCCCTTGCCCTGCTTGACTTTTTTTCATAGAACACATACTCACTGCCTGTTAGACTGTTTTCTTGTGTCTGTTGCCTCTCCTCCTATATCCTCCCCTTCTAGGATCCTCCTGCTTTCCCCTGCCCCACCATGTAAACCTCTTGAGGTCAGAGATGTTCTCTGTTTTGTTCACTGTTGTGTCTAGAATAGGGCCTGGATTATAGAAGATTTTCAGTAATTCAGTAAATATTTGTTGACTGAATGGGCTTGAAAGAAAGAGAAATCCGCAGGTGCCAGAAATGTAGGGGAGCTTAAAGCCTGCATGGCATCTGGTAAACTGAGCCTTGAGGGATTATACATGCTGTAGGCCTTCGTAGTTGGGGTCCATGGCACCAGACTATCCTTGTATGAGGACAGGACACTTGTATGTAAATCTCCTTGCTAAGAAGTTAAAGTGAAAATTAATCTCAGAAGCAAACAGTAGTGACAGTAGTGCTTGTACAATCCAGGATACATCTCATTCTCATAGATAAAATAGTGTGTGAGTCTATAAGAAAAAGAATGACCCACCAAGAGGGAGCCAGCAGACCAAGCAAACCTGAGGATTACTATTCCAAGACCTTCTAGTGGAGGGTCTGAAATGAATTTTAAAATGAGGGCCCCAAATAATTAAAGCTAAGAGAAGGAATAGAAACCATAGTGAAGGAATATGACACCATGAAGAAAGGACAGGCAAATTTGAAAAATAACCAAATAGAACTGTACATGTGAAAAATATAGTCATTGCAAATAAAATATTTTTAGACTAGTTAAACAGGAGATTAGACATAGCTGAAGAGAAATCATGAATTAGAGATTGAAACTGAGAAGGTTTACCTGCCAATGGTCTTGTTGTATCTGCAAGTTTTATCTGAAACTTATTTCATCACTGATACTGGGGTGAGAGTTCTTCTGACTCACGAAGGAAAACGGCTAAGTCAAGTTGATGTTCCTCTCTGACTAAGCCTTGCCACGTTTACTAAGGTCAAAGTCTGCAATATCCTGTTCTTTCTCTTCCTTAGGGCAAACTACCAGGATTTTCAGCTGAAAAATCTAAGAATAATTGAACCTAACGAGGCGACACACTCAGGAGACCCAGGTGTAGAAGCAGGTAATAATTTTATGTTACTGAGATGGAACATCTCAAAAGGATTTTGGGTTCCCTCACCCCAACACCAAGTTGGGAGAGAAGAGAGGGTAAGGGATTAATAATTGATCATGCGTGGGGATGAAGGGATATATATCTGGAAATTAAAAACCATTTTGTCTTTTGGTTTCCCGGGTTGTTGGTTATTGTTTTTATGTGTGTGTGTGCGTATAGCTATTTTTCAGTAGAAAGTTAGAGTTATGGTTTTTGCATTTCCTGTTCTTGGGATGGTGGTGATGGTGGTGGTAGTGGTAGAGACAGGTTGTTATTGAAAAAGTCCTATTCTGATTTTTCTAATTTCTAATGTAATCCTTTATTGACCACCTTAGAGATTAGCTTTCAGTTTTCATCATAAGACTATGAAATAAGAAAAGTTTATGGTGTATTATTGTGCTTTATAAATTGAATGGGCATTCAGGAAAATCTTTTTGGGAAAATTTTCTGGAACCGTATCCTCTTCCCAGGACTGGTTAGTTATGTTATTGGGTTGCCAGAAACCTGAATTCTGAAAAGTGGTGTATTTCTATATTTCTGGCCCATGTAAACTGGTGCTTTTCTGTGGGCTACCCAGGAGAACTATAGTGTTTCCTTCTAGTTGACTGAAAAAATCAATCCCGTGAAGCACATTAGAAACCGTAACGGATCTTTCTTTGGAAGGTCAATGCTGCAGCTACATCCAATTTTAGGTCCTTTTTCTTTAAAAATGTAGATGTACCCAACACATTTGGGGCCATGTTAGGAGGGAGGAGAGGAAGGAATGGGAAAAAGAGGAAGCAGGAAAGGGAAAAGTGATAGAATAATTGAATTTAGAGTTTGAAGAGAACTTACCTTTCTTTTTATTACATATGAAGAAATAGAGGTTCAGGGAGCTTCAGTTGTCTGAGGTTGTAAATCCCAGCTGGAAACTGGAAAGCTTCAGTTGTCTGAGGTTGTAAATCCCAGCTGGAAACTGGAGCCCACTTGTTTCGATTCCTTTGGTCTTAGAATGCTTTAAGAGAGCCTCTGTTATGTCCCCTAGATAATATGATCTAATAGAGCGTGGGCTTGGTGATTGGCTAGAGCTGGGGTCCTGGTCCTGATGACCCAGCTGATTTGGGCAAGGATTTAACTCCTGTTTATTTATCTGTAAAATGGGAATAGTGAAATCTCCCTGGGGGGGATTATTGTGAGAATTAACCACTAATGTATGTAAAGCCCTTGGCCCTTGCTCAGCAGTGGGACAGAGAAACAAACCACCATCTCTAAAGCTATGGATGCTGGAAAAGCAGCTTGGCATCTGTATAAATGTTAAGATGCTGAAATTGGAGTAAACTAGTCCCTTCTCTTATAACAAGGCATGGAGGAATCCCAGCTGGTGCTTCAGATTCAGATTCAAATAATATTTCTTGAGCTTCTACAATGTATCAGATGCTGTGCATGGAGCTTTCACACATGCTGTCATGTTAAATTCTCCTAGCCACCCAGTGAGGTAAATAGGGTGTGCTCTTCATGTACTTCCAAGCAGTGAAAAGTCTTTTGTTTGTGATAAAGGCTGAAGGTTTAGGAGCTTATGTCTAAAAGCAGACCCACATATGCAAGAGACTTTCAAATGAGTCATTCTTTTTAAAGCATGATTTAAAAATGCCTGGCAATGTATGGGCTAATTTTACATCATGGCCTAGGTTTGTTGTTCTTGGCTCCCCGCTTCCCTGCACACCCTGATTAGCTCTTGGCTGCTTCTAACATTTCTGAAAAGTAATGGGATATGGAATGAGCAGATGCTATTATACAGCATCTTCTAGGATCCTAGCTTTCTTTCACTGAAGATTCATTACTGTTATGCTGAGTCTAAAAGATCATAGACACAAAGTTGTGATATTCATTCAGCCATCTTTGAGTGAGTGTATGCATATGTTAGGTGCTTGGCTAGATACGTGGATTCAGAGATGAAGATGACATGGCCTCTGCCTTAAGGAGAAGCAATATATACACCTAATGCACCATTTATCACGTTGCTTTCATAGTTAGTTAATTGTGTATCTACCTCTAGTAATTGCAAACACAACATTTACTATATGCCAGGCCCTGTTTCTAAGTGCTTTGTATGTAGTAGCCCATTTAATCCTCATAAAAATTACCCTATGAGGATCACCAGCCATAATTTTCACCTCCGCCATCTTGACTCATTTCAGCTGCTGCCACCTCAGTGGCTGGGTCTTATAATTATACCTGCTTTGTCTCCTCCTCAGCTCTAGCTGCTCACCCATTCAGTCACTTTTAAGGCCTGTTGGCCTGTGGCCACCTCTCCCTCAGCCACCTTTGCCCATTGTATCCTCCTCCTTGATAGGTGCTTCCACTGCCACAGCCCATTCGTTGCCTCAGCCACTGCCCCTTATCACATCTTTTTTTTTTTTAACATCTTTATTGGGGTATAATTGCTTTACAATGGTGTGTTAGTTTCTGCTTTATAACAAAGTGAATCAGTTATACATATACATATGTTCCCATATCTCTTCCTTCTTGCATCTCCCTCCCTCCCACCCTCCCTATCCCACCCCTCCAGACGGTCACAAAGCACTGAGCTGATATCCCTGTGCTATGCGGCTGCTTCCCACCCCTTATCACATCTTATCTGTTAGTTGTGGTATTGGGAGTTCTTTCATTGGGTCTGATATAGGTGACAAGTGGCTGCATCAGACTCAGGACACCGACCAAATATGAAGGGCATGAAGGATGAGGAAGGAAGGCGCAGGGGAGATGTTAATAGTGGTGAGGGGGGCAGGTGGCATTGTGGAGGGAAGTGTGAAGATGCCACTGTAGTGGAGTGAAACTGAGGATGCTGGTGATTCTGGGGAGGCCAGTCAAGAGGAGGAATGTAATGATGAGGCAAGAGATGGTGATGAAGGTCAGAATGTGGTGTTGAGGAGGATGGTTGTGGTGACCACGAAGCAAAGGATGTCTTTGACCGGCTCCATTTTGCCTTTGATGGTTTTCAGTTTGTAACTGAGGATTTTGTGCTTGCCGTTAGTTCTGTTGACTTCATTGATGAAGTCAGTAACAAAATATCGATCCATACTACAGTCAGTGCTATAAACACCCAGTCAGTGCCATCAAAATCTGTTAAGTCAGGATGCGCCCAAATAGAAGCCAAAGTCTATGAGGAAATTAATGATCTTGAAAGAAAATATACTGGCTGCTGTCATATAGTTGCTTTTTAAAATTCCAGGTGCTCAGGCTGTACTCTAGACTAATTAAATAAGTTCCCCAGGTAGTTCTTATGTGCAGCCAAGGTTGGAATACTGCTCCAAAGGATGTCTACGTTTTTGCTTGACTTTTAAAAATGTTAAATTGCTCAGAAATATGGTTCGGAAACACAGATTTATTCTGAAGCTCCTGAAAGATGTCATAATAAAGTTTTCAGATGCTGGCAAGCTTATGAGGTCATAATAGGCTTCATTTTGAACCCAATGGAGGTATTGACATGTAAATTTAGGTCAGATTAGATACTTCTGATCCCTCTTTTTCAAGTACATGAGAAATTATAGGCTCAGTAGGTCAGACAAAAGGAAAGGATGTCCCTCTGAAAAGTATTCAGAAGCATCTGTAATGCAGGGATCATGGACATGTTTGAATCATGAATAGGACCATTTCCATTGTCTGTCGCTTTGAGTACTTCTGTCTTTTGGAGACTTCTGAGTGGGAGCCCTGAGGCCAGCAGCTGAAGCTGCCCTTGCAGATTATGAATAAAAGGGGGCACTTTTTCAGTGAGTCCCAAGAGTAGTAGTATGGTACCTCGTAGGGGAATCTGTTGGAGATAACCATAAAGACAGGCTTTTATAGCCTAAGGTGCTGGTGATGATGGAGAAGCAGCAGATAAAAATGCTAAAGAAAAAAACCAAAAAAAGGATCTATACCTAGCAGAGTACAAGCCACAGTGAGCCAGGGTGTAAATTCTTGAGGATAACCTGTAGTACAATAGCCTCAACGTAAATTACTTACAGCATTGTACATTAGGATGTTTTTGGTTAAGTCAGGTATTTTTTATTTGTTTAAAAAATGGGTTGGCAAAATCCAAAAGTCTGACAACACCAAATGGTGGCTAGGATGTGGACCAGCAGGAACTTGCATTCATTAATGGTGGGAATGCAAAATGGTACAACCACTTTAGAAGACATTTTGGTAGTTTCTTACGAAACCAAATATACTCTTACCATGTGATCCAGCAATCATGTGCCTTGGTATTTATCCAAAGGAATTGAAAACTTATGTCTACAGAAAAACCTGCAACATGGATGTTTTATTTTTATTCATAATCACCAAAACTTGGGAGCAACCAAGGTGTCCTTCAGTTTGTGAATGAATAAACAAACGGTGGTACATCCAGACAATGGAATATTATTCAGCAATGAAAAGAGATGAACTATTAATCCATGAAGAGACATGGAGGAATCTTAAATGCATATTGCTAAGTGAAAGAAGCCTATCTGAAAAGGCTATATACTGTAAGATTACAACAATATGACTTTCTGGAAAAGGCAAAACTATGGAGACAGTAAAAAGATTAGTCATTCCAATGGATTGGGGGGAGGGGAAAGAAGGATGAATAGACTGAGCAGAGAGGATTTTTAGGGCAATGAAAACTATTAAACTATTAAATCATAATGATGGATACGTGTCATTATACATTTGTCAAAACCCATAGAGTATACAGCACCAACAGTGAATCCTAATGTAAACTGTGGACTTCGGGGGATCGTGATGTGTCAATATAGATCATCAGTTATAACAGATGTACCACTCTGGTACTTAACTAGTCATTGAGTGGCGTGGAGCAGTCTGGTTTTGGTACAAACTCTCCTGTTGTTGCAGACAGCAGAATGGCTCCAAAGGTAACTTCGGAGCTGCTTCGGCAGCTGAGACAAGCCATGAGGAACCTGGAGTATGTGACAGAACCAATCCAGGCCTACATCATCCCGTCGGGAGATGCCCACCAGGTACTGAGTGGAGATGGGCTGGTGATGGAACTCGTCAGCCCCTCGTTTCTTTTTATTCCTTTCCCTCAGCCCCAATGTGTTTGTAGGATTCAAGTTGTCAACTCACATCTAAGCATGTTCTCCAGGGCTAGGCACAGGGACCTGTGTCCAGTAGAGTCTCACTGAATGCTTATTGATGTGGCCCTGGCTTCCTTATTTCCAGTGTATATAGCTAGCTTTCAATAAATTGTGGAAGAATTAGGAGATAAACGAAGGGGCAGAAGTCTGGACCTCTCTGTTGCTGATGCACTTTACCCCATCTCCTTTGCCACACCATGTCCCCAGCAGAATTGTCTGTCCTGCCTCCCTTCTCCCCATCCAGACTGTCCTGTCCCACTGGCACAGCCAGAAGGGCAGCCAGAAATTCATCTTGGATCTCCACTCTAGCAGGTTTTAGGGATGATTCTGTATATTACCCCCGTCATCCCCCCAGCCACTGCCTTTGGTGGAAGCATTTCAATAAGTGCCCTCTATATCTGAGAACACGAGTGATTTAATTATGGGAGAGTCGGGTTTAGAGAGGTGGAGACTGCATGTGATGGGGCTGAAAAGCAGAGGACGAAAGGATTCTAGGATTTACTTTTTTAGCTCATTGAGTCAGCAGGTGTTTGGATGCCTACACCATGGTCATGGTACTGCAGGGTTACAAAGACGAATTTAAGTTTGAATTCCTTCCCTCCCGTGTTTACGGTTTAGTAGAGACCTGAGATGGTATACAAAGTGCTATTCTTCCATAGAGTCATCTACACATATACTTTTTATAGCCTTTGTTTATGTGCACTGCCTTAGGTATGGTACATGACACAAAGATGAGAATGGTCCTGGTCTCAAGAAGCAGACAGTTTAGTGATGGAGTTAAGATACGCATACACGTGTCTATATTGCAAGGTGGAATGTGGATGTTCCATCAAGAAAATCTGGGCAGAGGGCTGTGGATGTTTGAGGGTAAGAGGGGAGGGTGATGGAAGGCTTCATGGGCACGGGAGGCATGTGAACGTGGCCTTGAAGGACGCATAGAGTTGGGTAAATAGAGAAGGGGGAAGGGATTCTAGATAGAAGGATTAGTAGGAGCAAAGGCAGAGAAGCAGGGAAGCTTAGGGTGCTTTTCAGAAACAAGGTGGTAAGTTCCTCTGGCAAAAGCCTAAGGAAGTAAAAAGCAATAGTCAGAAATACTGGTGTTCTAGAATTCTTTAGTTGCAGGCAATAGAAACCACCTTGAAGTACTCTGAGCAATAAAAATGCTGCTTTATAAGGACTTAGGGGCAGGGCCACTGCACTGGCACAACTCCAGGTTGTGAATGGTACTCTCTGGAGTCGTGCCTCAGGTAGGATGTCCCGTGGAACCTGAGGGCAGGGTGCAGCTGGCCCCCTAGGAGGACTGGAATGGGAGGGGTTTCAGCTCTTGCTGCAGATAAGTTTCTTTCTGTCTCAGGCAACAAGGTAGATAGTGAATAGATGGCCACCCCACAATTTCTGCATATATATCTCTTTATCTGTTACTTTCAAGATACCAGATTGAACCAGAACCTTAATTCCAAATCCGGAGTCCTGGGTGAGAATTTGATCAGTGTAGTAGCTTGGTGTTTACCCTTGGTCACTGTGAGTGTATAAGTACGTGTGTGTGCGTGTGCGTGTGTGTGTGTGTGTGCGTGCTCACATGTGAGATCACGTGTGGCACTGACATGACTGATGAGGGTCTGCCATGATGGAGGGGGTGGCAGATAAGGGTATTACTGTTAGCTGAAGCTAAGTTCCCCAAAGAGGTCCACCCTAGCTGACCTCCTTTCTGCCCCTTCTCCAACGGTGGCAAACCATATGGTCGTGACAATATCAGGCCAGTGTTAACCTGGGGACAGCATCAAGATTGGACCCCTGCTTGGAGGCACAGGAGACTTCCTGGCCTCAGAAGCAAATGAAGGGCTGAAATGAATAACCAAAGGGATTGGATGATTTGAGGCGACAGCATGACATTCAGGATATTTTGATGTTTAGAACAGAGTTTCCCAAACCGTATTCTACAGCATTCCTGTTGTGTTTTGTAAGGTGTTCTGCAAAAAATGTAGTCAGGGGTCAAGAACATAGTGAAATGAGCGGAACAGTTCCTTTTTTTTTTTATTGTGGTAAAAAAACTTAACATTTAACCATTTTTCACACCACTGTACAATGCATCAGTGTTAACTGTGTGCACATAATTGTACAGCAGATCTCTAGAACTTTTTCGTCTTACAAACCTGAAACTACAGCCACTGAACACCTCTCCCTGTCCCCGCCGACTTCCATCCTACTTTCTAAGAATTTGACCACCTTAGGTGCCTCATCTAAGTGGAATCATGCAGTATTGTCTTTTGGTAACTGGCTTAATTTCACTTAGTGTAATGTCCTCAAGGTTCATCCATGTTATAGCTTATGACGGGATTTCCTCTTTTATAAGGCTAAATAATAATCCATTGTATGCACATACTACATTTTCTTTATTCATTTGTGTATGAACATTCAGGTTGCTTCCACCTCTTGGCTCTTGTGAATAATGCTGCACTGAACATGGATCTGTAAATGTCTCTTTGAGATCTTGTTCAATTCTTTTGGATATATACCTGAAGTGGGATTGCTGGATCCTATAGTAATTCTATTTTTAATTTTTTCAGAAACCTCCATACTGTTGCCCATGGTGGCCATGCCATTTTACATTTACCCCAACAGCGCGCAAGAATTCCAATTTCTTTACATGCTTGCCGGCACTTGTTATTTCTTTTTTTTGGTGGTGGTGTCCTAATGGATATGAGGTAATATGTCGTGGTTTTGACTCATATTTCCCTGGTGATTAGTGATGTTGAGCATCCTTTCATGTGCTTGTTGGCCATTTGTGTATCTTCTTTGGAGAAGTGTCTATTCAAGTCCTTTGCCCATTTGAACAGTTTCTTAACTGTAGGATTTCTCAGGGCCTTTAATATATGAGTGTGTACTGTACAACTCTAAGGAACAGATGAAGTATTTGGCACTTTTCAGATTTAAATGTCCATGGAATTTCCACAGTCATCTCAGGAGTGGGGTAGGGACTCTGTTCCATGGAATTCCTTAGTCTGTTGACCTTCAGTAGCACTTTTTGTACCACAGTGGGTTTGAACTTGCTCCTTGAAGACATGAGAGGAAGCGGAGGTGTAAAGAGGAGAGGCCCCTGAAGATGAGGGTTTGGCAAGTAGAAGTGGTTGAAGGGGTGAAGGGGGAGGTGGGAGAACAATGTGTAAGTGTAGGAGAAGCAGCAGATCAGGCCAGAAGGGGGCTGTTGGCACGTGAGAAAGCCGAGGTGGCCCTGTACTGTAGACGGGGGGAGGTAAGGAGAGACTGGTGGGGTTTAGGGTGGGGCTTTGGTAACAGAATTCTTCCATTCACCTCTGTTCTCTAGATGAACAAGATTCACCAGCTTCATAGGAACCAAAGTTTCATCTTGACTAAGGGCTGGATGAGTAGGTAGGGTAGCCAACATAGCTTGGGCCTGAGGAGGTGTAAGTAGCAGAGGAACTGGGCATCCCACCATTTAAGAAGGGCAGACCTTGTCCTTGTCCTCAAGGAACTCCTTTTTTCTTCTCCTGCCTGGGTGCCTCTGATGGGCTCTTCATTGCCTCCTGTCAGGCCCAGGCTTCAGCCTTTGGACTTGGGCCTCCTGTCACATGGATTCTCTGCTGGATTCAGCAGTGGTGTTTTTCATTCTCTGCCTTTCAGCTGATTGGATGCAGCCCATGTGTATCTGTGAGGGCGATCTTTATTGGGTCTACCAATTCAAATGTTAATCTTTTCCAGAAACAACCTCGCAGACACACTGAGAAATAATGTTTTACCAGCTGGCTATCTGGGAATCCCTTAGCAAGTCAAGTGGACACATAACCTTAACCCTCATAGCACTAGCACACTGTTTTCCGAAACTGGGTCTCTCCTTTGAAAGGGTCTCACAGGCTGTTGTGGAGCAGCAGCCAAACTCCTACTAGTTCTGCTTTATTTATGAACCTTCACCTCTAGGTGAGGCCTCATCGTATGGAAAGATTTGACCTGTGAGTATTACTTGCAGTAACCTTTGAAGGTTTCCAGTTAAGGGTGTGCTGGAAGCTTTGTAGTGTTGGTATTTAGGTTTCAGTTTTCTTTTGCCTGGAGTTAGGATAAAATCTGTGTTTACTGGTAGGGGACGTTCTTGTAGCCAAGCCAAGTTTATCTTGATGTTCTTGGTCCTGGGTGCTGTTCCTGAGCCAACTTTTTTTGGTATCATAATGGTGGTTTTTGGTCTAATACCCTGATTGATGTTTTAAAATTCTGTCTTTGACATTAGGTGTGACCTAATAGACCCAAAGCAATTTCCTATTCAGCTTTGGGAATGGCAGCGACTCTGGCCAAACCCCAGTGATGTTCCAGGCTTTCCCTCAGTGTTTCACCTCCTGCTAATGGATCTGGAATATCAGAATTGGATGGCTCCTCCCTAAATGAGGAAGTTGAAGCTCTAATCCTGGAAAAATGTGTTTTCCAGCAACATCCTGAAAACACAAAAAATTAAGCTTGCTTGATATGAGCTGGCGGCACTTTTATTGCAGAAGTGTCTATTTGTTTAGGCTTCACAAACATATTTTTGTACTCTTGCTGTCCTCTTCTCTCTCACTTCCCTCCCCATTACCCCCCCCCCATTTTTCTTTTATAATCTTTGGTTATCATTTCTATTGCTGTAGCTTAGCCATCTGCCTTACAAGGCAGGGGAAGTTGTGTTTTGCTTGTCTGGTACATATTTCCTGACTACCATATCAGGGCTAAGTATTGGGACAAATGTAAAAGGCAAGCAGTTAGCATACAGGTAAGCGTATGGGCTCTAGAAACTGTCTGGGTTCAGGTGGCAGATTTGCCACTTAACTAGCTGCTTGACCTCAAGTAAGTTACCTCAAACTCCTAAGTGTCAGGTAAACTCTCTGCGTCTCAGTTTCCCCACCAGCAAAAATGGGACAGTGACATATCTATCTCTTAGGGCTGTTGTTAGGATCAAATGAGTTAATAGATATAAATGCTTAAAGCATGTCTGTCACCTAATAAGTCTCATTATATTAGCTGCTATTTCTGTTGTTGTTATTATTACTATTATAGAAATGAATGAGGGAAAATATTCCCTTAAAGAGGTTAAAGAGTAGATAGCCCCAGTCACAAATCTAACACAAAATGTGACTAGTAAATGTCATAGGAAAGAACTTAATCAGCACTGTCCAGTAGAAGTATATGAGGCACATATGTAGTTTTAACTATTCTAATAGCCATAGTAAAAAAAAAGTAAAAAGAAACAGTGAAATTATTTTTAATAATACATTTTATTTACCCCGGTATGTCCAAAATATTATCATTTCATCACATCATCAGTATAAAAAATCATTAGTGAGATAGTTTACATTTCTTTTTTTATACTGAGTCTTCAATTCCGGTATGTATTTCATTACAAAACATCTCAACTTGAATGTGGAATATTTGTTGGAAATATTTGATCTGTATTTAGATTTCATAAAATTTACAGTTGAAAAAGTGGCCTTACATACCAAAGTTGTTCTAAACATACTTAAAAAGTTTTGTAATATCTGAGCCTTGAGCATCAGTTTTAAAATTTATATTCAAATTAGTTGAAATAAAATCAGACATTTAGTTTCTCAGTCACATTAGCCACATTTCAAGTGCTTGGTAGCTACATGTGTCTGGTGGCTACTCTAATGCTAAGCACAGATTTAAAGTGTGGACTGAACTCATAGGTGAGAGGGAATATTTTAAGCTGGCAGGGTCAAGGAAGGCTTCATGATGGAAATGCATTTAAATTGGAATATGAACAGATAGAATTTGGGTGCTTATAGGTAGAGAGGTGCAAGAAATACCATGGGCAAATCCATGGAAGTAGGAGAACATGAATAATGATAACCCTAAAGAAGAAAGAATAATAGGGTCTGGTCAAGGCCACTCAGGAGCCACCAGAGTCGGGAGTTTAGGTTTCTGTTACACAGTAGGGACCCACTGAAGGTCTTTGAATAAGAGAGTGACACGATCAATCAACGGGAGCAGTGTTCAGTGTGGATTGGAGAAGGGAGACACTGGGAACTGAGAAGCCTGTTCCGAGGCCAGTGCAGGATCCCAGCGTCGGGGTACAGAGGGCCTGGACTTGGGTGCTGGTCTTAGGAGCAGAGAAGAAGGGAAGGATTTGGAGGAGAAGCGGTAGATAGATTGAGCGAGGACCTTGCAGGCAGATGACCGAGGGAACTGGGAAGTTTGGAAGCTGAGAGGGTTTGTGTTGCCATCCAAAGAAAGAAATGAGAAGCCCCACGTTCCTTGTTTCAGGTCCTGTGGAGAGGAGGGCCCTCGTTGGGATGACTGTTAAGTGGGACTCTGGGTCCTTGCCAGGACTGTGAGGACAGGAAGTGCTGGCTTTGTGTGTGACCTGCCGCAGGAGCCTCCTCAGTAATAGAGAGGCTGCTGTGCTCTGGGGCTCTTGTTCCTGTTTCGTTTCAGGCTAGATTCAGTGTTGATGGAATTTCTCCTACGGTTGGGGAGGGGGAGGGTGTTAGAGAAATGAAGAGGAGTCTTGAATCTGTCCTTTGTGTACTTTCCAAAGCACAAATACACACACCCACACACTGTTGCATGTTGGAGACAACACGCACCCTGAATATGTAATTGTGCAAGGAGTTGGCACTCCAGGGGTCTGCTCCTCTCTGTCCTTTTCGACTCTAAGGTTTTTTTCTTTTAAACTCAGAACAATGGTTGTAGTATTAATGAGTTTGGGCCCGGGGGGACTTTTGCAGCGAAGAAGTGTCCATTCTCTCTTGTAATCTGGGTGTTTTCTTGTACCTTCTAAGGCAAATGTTGGGATTTGCGGGCACGACTGGCCCCAAACCAGGGGAATCATTGGCTGGGGCCAGAACTGCGCTGGCCCCACCTTTGAGAATTCCGAACTCTTCATCCTCCCCTTCTGTGAGGCCCCTCGTCTGCTTTTGGGCTCGGCTTAGTCCACAGATCCCATCCTTGTGGGGGTGGCTTTGCCACCTTGAGCTTTTGGCTGTGTTTATGGTTCCTCCTTCTGGAAGACATGACTCTGATTTTCCGAAACTCTTTTTGATTCTACTCCCATTCCTCCAGGAGCTGGCTTCCTGTTTGTATTTCTTAAATAGGCTTTCTCCTGGGGTGGAGGTAGTGATTTTTATCCCGGAGTGATTTTATTCACCGTATTAATTAGAGTAACACTAGCTGTGGTAACACATCTCAAAGTTTCAGTGACTCTGTATTGCAGAGCCTTATTTCTTGTTCATGTAGCAGTCCAGAGTGGGTGTTCCTGGTTGGTGGGTGACTTTCTTCCACTAGGAAGAAGAGTGAATCAGGGATCCAGGCACTTTCCATCATGTGATGCCACCATTCCAGCTGGAGGAAGGGAAGGAGTATGGAGAGGGTGCGTCCATCTTTAACTGCCCTGACTCAGATATCACTTCCCACCCTCTTTCCGTTGGTGAGAACTAGTCATGTGATCCTGCCTAGATGCAAGGGGGCCTGGGAAATGAAGTCCTGGATGGGAAACCAACCGCTCTTCAGTGACTTTACAGTAAGGAAAGGGCGTGAATCTTTGGGCAGCTATCCATTTTTCCCACGTACCTTGACTTGGTTTCATTTAAGAGACAAGAAAGCCAGTAAGTGGGGGAGCCAGGCTTGAACATAGGTTTGATTCCTGCATGTAGGAGACATCTGTTATGTGGTTGATGAAGGTAGAGGTGAATGGGGGGCAGTTGCTTGGCAGTGTGGCAAAGGCATGGGCTTTTGAAAGTCAGACCTGAGATCAGATCTCGGCTCTGCCACTTAGAGCAGTGGTGTCTTGGTTCGGGCGGGGTGGGGGGGGGTGGTAAGTAAGTAATTTACTTCTCTGAGCTGCTGATTCTTCTTCTTCTTTTTTTTCGTTAAATCTGTAAATGGGAAGGATGCTACCTTCCAGAGCTGCTGTTGGGGTTAGAATTAGGGGAAATGAAGATAGTTATTGGCAAGTAGTCAGGCTTAGCCAGTATTATTTGTTATCATCACCCAAGGTGGGGAGCATGGATGAATGCCATTGTGGATGGTTTGGTAAAATCCAGAGGTGTGGGAGATCTCTGAAAGCCGGCTGGGTCAGAAAGCGTGGAAGAGGGCATGTTTGAGCTGGATTGTGAGACATGGCTGAGGCTTTTTTTTTTTTCTGTAGTTTACTGATATGCTTTATTTGGCTGTGTGTTATTTAGATTGTTTGAATTAGGTGCCAACGTTTAAAAATTGAGTGATCTCTCATGAACATACATATATTTAGCTTTTCCTGAAATACTGAAGGTTGGCAACACGTGGTTCATATTCCAGCATGACAGGAATCAGAGCTGAGTGGGAACTGCTCTCTCTAGAAGAGACAGCCTCTTGTCCTGCTTTACTCATTTCGTTTACCTGCCTGTACCCTAGGGCTTTTGAGTTTGAAACCCCAGTTGTAATCCCTTCTGGCCTTTCTCCTGTTGGATAAAGCATTAGTTTCCTGTTGCTGCTGTGACGAACTTAGTGGCTTACAACAACACAAATTTATTATCTTACAGTTCTGGAGGGCTGGAGTCTGCAGTGGTCAGCAGGGCTAAAGTGACTTCTGGAGGCTCTGGGGAGAATCCATTTCCTTGTCTTTTCCGGTTTCTAGAGGGCACCTGCATTTCTTGGCTTGTAGCCCTTTCTCTGTCTTCAAAGAGGTGGCTAAGGTCTTAACTACGGAGAAAGGTTCATCTCTCTTCCTGCTCTTCCTTTATTCTGCAAGTATTGGTTGCGGGCCTAGTGTGTGTCACCTGTGCCCTGTACAGGGACAGTGACAAACAAGACAGACAAACACCCTGATCTCATGGGACTTACATTCTGGGGGGCAGGACAATAACAGTGTAAAAGAGTCATTAAGAAAAGAAACATCTAGAAAAATGTACTGTACAGAGAGGTAGAAGAGGCTGAGTGGCTACTGTAGTTGGATAGTCTAGGCAAGCCTCTCTGGGGAGGTGACATCTGACCTGAAATATAATGATGGGAAGGAGCCTGCCATACCATGACCAGAGGGAGACTTTTATAGGCACAAGGAAAGCATGTGCAAAGGCCTTTAAGCAGGAATGAGATTGGCAAGCGCGAGGAGCAGAAAGCAGGTGGTGTGGCTGGAGCACTGTGAGTGGGAGGACTGTGGGCGGAGAGCAGGGCCGGACCAAGCTATGCCTTGGGGACCGGCCTGGGGTTTGGATTTTATCCTAAGTGTGATGGGAAGTCATTGGAGGATTTTAAGCGGGATGCTAACATGACACATACACATTTTGAAAAGCTCCCTCTGAGTGTGTGTGAAGAGTGGATTGTAGGGACAGTGGTCCAGGTAGAGATGAGGGAGGCTTGGACAGGGACATATTAGAGATGGAGATAAATGGACAGTTTTGGAGAAAAAAGCCAACGGCTGTGTTTCTTTGCGGCTTTTTCCTAGTATGCTAAGGCTTTGGCTTATTTTAGGCCTTTTGCTGTTCTCTAGGGAGAATGTTCCCGGGCTTTGCCAGCTTCATGGCTGGGGGAAGAGTGGGAGGCCCGGGCCCAGTGCTTGTCTGGCCTCTGCTTAGCCTGTTGGTGTGGAGGTGACAGCTTTGGTCAGTGATGTCTTTCTGGCGTGTTGACCACTTAGGTCATGTCTAGACATTCTTGCTCCACCCTCATCTCGATCCCAAACCAAACACATCCACCTGCTGTTAATTCCATCTCCCTTTGGAGAAACTCTTCTCCTGCCTTTGCTGAGAGGCAGCTCCAGGTAACCCCTGGGGGGACGTGAGCCTCCGCCCCGGCTTCCCCAGGTAGGGGTGAGGCACTGCTCGAGAGCTGTGTCCCTGTGTGCCAGAGCCCAGCCAGGCCGAGCCCCTCACCTGCCTCCTCACTGTGCGTCGGGTGGGAGAGCACCCAGCCAGGCGGACCTCCTTGTTGGTCCAGAGTGCCCCCTCTGTATTTTCCTTGTTGTGTACTCTGAGTTTTAGCACAAGGTTTTTTTTGTTAACTGAGTTTTCCCAGCCTCTTAGCTGCTTTTTCACCCCTCAGGAGGAAGAGATTAATATCGTCTCTTCTGTTGCATATACGCAGCACTCCCAGGTTTCTGGTGAGTTGTTTTGAACATTCACTTACTGTTCCTCACAACAGAACTAGGAGAAGGGTAGGAACAGACTCTCCCATTTTGGCCTTTTTTTTTTCAGTCTTGCACTCACTAATTCCTGGGTCAGTAAACAAAGGAGGGCTCTGCAGTTCACAAATGATGCCGGAGGCCACTTCCTTTTATGTCCTTAGTGCTGTCTGGTCAATGTTCCCTTGTGTTTTCGGGATCAAACATTTGCTTGCCATTGCATTCAGCAATCTGAAATGACCCGTTGTAGAAATGAGGAACTGAGGCTGAAAGAGGTGAGGAGACTCGTTGCAGACCACATAGCTGGGCCTGCTAGAGGGCAGGTGTGACCCAGAGCTCTCAGAGCCCCTTCATCCTGCCATCATGATTCTTTCTGCTGACCCTTCCAGCACCTCTGTGGGTCATGGTCTTGTGACTGGTCTGAGGCTGCGATTGTGGCTGCCTTGGTGAAAGGGGCAGCTCTCATCCACGCGGCAGGACTAGAACCTGGGAGCCGTTTTCCCCTACATCATGTTGACTGTCCCAAAATGCCTTGGGGTCCAGCCAGCAGCCCCCTTCTCTATCCTAAGCATTCTTAACCCTGCCAAGTCCTTTAGCTCAGGAAAAACCTGCTAACAGGAGAAGGAGCAGTGGCTCTGGTCTCGAGTAGACCAGATCCTGGCCCTGCTATTGACGTGTTGGTTACTTAAAGATTCTGTGTTTGAACCTCAGTTTTCTCATTTGCTATTGGTCTTATCCTGGAGAGTTATTTTGAGGATGGGATGCGATGTGTTTTATGGGGGCAGCGTGGCATAGGGCTTCAGAGTTGAGGCTCTGAAACCGCCCAGGTTCAAATCCTGCCTCTGCTACTTATTAGCTGTGTGACTTTGGACAAGTTACTTGACTCTCTGTGCCTCACTGGCTATTACCAGAAGTTACACAATGTGGCCTCATACCCTTTCCCCAGGAATGGGAACCTCTTACCTTCTTAGCCCTAATCCCATTCCATTCAGAGGCAAGGGATTATTGGCTGGGAAGGACCTGGATTTGAACATGATGTTTTATCTTGCTGAAGCCTCCTGGGTTAGAGGAAGCATTTCCCTTTGTTCCCTAACAGGAAGGGACAGGGTCTGCGTGGGAGAGATTGGTGACACTGCCTTGGATGGAGGATACAAACAGGAAGTTCAGAAATAAGCTGATATCTAAAGAGACTTAAGTTAGAGAATTATTGGCACATAAAACAGAAATTCGGGCTTTTGAGAAAAATAACAGATGCCTAAATGTCAGTGGCAAGGAAGGGAGAAGGCTATTGGTTTGTTTTTTGAGTAAGATCTCAGTGAGGAAAGAGCAGTTTTGATCTGTTTCTCTTGACTTGCTTTGTTCTCCAGATGAAAAAATTGAGGTTAAAGGGAACAGCCCTTTAGCCCGTAATTAATTAGGGTCTTCTGTAGTGTACACTAATTAAAAAAAAAATGTTCAGCTTGCCTTTTCAGCTAGATTGGCAGTTCCTTGAAGGCAGGTGCCCAGCTTTTGCCAGCTTTGCAGCCCTGCTGGGCTGAGCAGGAGTCGCATGTGACTGATCAAGGTCCAATTCCTTGTCCTTTTTGTTTTCCAGAGTGAGTACATTGCTCCCTGTGACTGTCGGCGGGCCTTTGTCTCTGGATTTGATGGCTCTGCAGGTGAGTTTCTAAATTCTCTTTGTTCTTTTGGTACTTTTGTTTGCCTCTCAAAAATAACTAGAACCGGTTTCAGCCTGTGATATAGAACCAAAAAAAAAAAAAAAAAAATGCAAACCAGACGTCCCCATTGAGCCTCTGCAGAGGGGATGTGGTCCCAGCATCCCCAGCTCCTAAGCTTACATTTTAGTGTCTCTTTTCTCTATGCCTTTGCTTTCCAAATCTTAAAAAATGTTACTTAAAAAATATTTTTGAACTTTTTATTAACTGTAACATACATACAGAAAAGTGTATCAATTAACCTGAATACCCCTGTGTAACTAGCGCTCCAAATAAGAAGTGGGACACTAATAGCATCCTTAAAACCCCCTCCTTAGCCTATTGGTCCTGTGTAATTGTCTAAGCGCTTGACTTTTGGTTTCTCTGTTTTCAGCTTAAATAACAAAGATGAATGTTGAGCTACATTGTTGCTCTGCCCTAACTTTCCCAAAGCTGTTGTGCCCTTGAGATTTAGGATGGGTTCCCCCCTTCAGACTCCCATCCTTCAAAGCTGCTAGACTCGGTGCAAGCCCCTCTCCTCGCAGTTAGCGCACTGCTTCTGTTGATGTAAAAGGCACTTTAGAATTGGTTTTGGCTGACACCTCTGCTGAAAACCCTGAGTTCTGTTGGGCCTGTGGGAACTGAGGGCAGATAGAGGTGGGAGGCATAAACTCCTGGCTGGTGACCAACTGCTGCATCACAATGAACACTGACAGCATCCAGGTGGTCTCTCTTGGGAAAGGTGAAACACCTCCTTTAGGGTGTCTGGTGGAGCAGATGGCTGTGATCACTGAGCAGATTCACTGCTGTCTTGTTAATTACGAGACCCTTGTGGCCACAGGTCCACAGACCTCTTTCTACTGACCTTGACTCATGCTGTACAAGTGGGGTCCTTTCTGTGCAGGGACCAATACCCAGGCTGACTCAGGACTGTTTTTTTCGGAGCTTGGCCCACAGCTGTTTTTCAGTGGTATCATCTTCTCTTGCCTGGAGGTTCTCTTGGAGTTAAAGGCCCCGCTGCCCCACCAGAGGCCCCACCGGAGCGGTGGTGAGGCCACACGGGATCTGGTGCCCTTCACCGTGCTTGCCTGCCTGCTGCTGTTTTGTGCAGCTTCTAGGTGGTAGTCAGAAACCTTTCTCATCTCCTTGCTCCCCTGCTGTAGGCACAGCCATCGTCACAGAAGAACATGCGGCCATGTGGACTGATGGGCGCTACTTCCTCCAGGCTGCCAAGCAGATGGACAGCAACTGGACGCTCATGAAGATGGGTGCGTAGAGGCACAGCCATCTCAACTTCAGTTGGTCAGCTCTGGCAGGGGACCCTAGGGCTCCTCAGCTTCTGGATCTTACCCCTTTTATGGGGCCACGGGCCCCTTTTAGAATCCAAGGTGTCTTAGTCTGCTCAGGCTACCAAAACAAAATACCACAGACTGGGTGACTTAAACAACAGAAATTTACTTTTTCATTTCTGGTGGCTGGAGGTCTGAAATCAGGGTGCTATTGTGGTCAGGTTCTGGTGAGAGCTCTCTTCCTGGCGTGCAGACAGCCTCCTTCTCACTGTATCCTTACATGGCTCTCTCTCTCTGTTCCTCTGCTTAGAAGGCCACCAGTCCTCCTGGATTAGAATTCTACCTTATGACTTCATTTAACCTTAATTTCCTCCTAAACCCCCTGTCTCCAAATATAGTTACATTCAACGTATGAATTTTGAGGGGACACAGTCCAGTTCATGGCACAAGGAAAACCAAGAAAATGACATGCTGATATACACATACCATTACGCGTTTAATTTTGGAAGATCCTGGTTCGGGATACTCATTTCAGTGAGGAGAAACTGAGGGCCAGAGAGGACAGTTGCTTTGCTGCAGCTCACATAGCTTGCTGTGCATTTGATTCATGCACTGGGGCCTTTCCATTGCTCTTTGCTGCCTCATGATTCAAGGTGAGATAAAGGTAAGGGGCCATTGGCAACTGAAGCTAGGAAGCTCTCCCGCTGAGGATCCTGACTTGCTTCTGGCAGCTCAGCCATAGGGCAAGAGCATGGGTCTGGAACTTTCTTGGGCAAGTTGCTTCACCTTCCGTGCTTCAGCTTCCTCATATGTAAGGTGGAATAGTAATAGTAAGTACCACATAAAATGGTGAGGGTTAAAGAAATAGTATATGGGAAGCATAGAGCTCAGTGTTTATTGGATAATGATTGTGTGTGTGTGTGTGTGTGTGTGTGTGTGTGTGTGTGTGTGTACTCTTGTTTTTTCATTTAATTTTGTGCTGTATTTTTCCTTGTCACTATAATACTCTTTTGAAACATGATTTTAGTGGTTGTACAAAGGCCTCTGCCTGCTGAATTTTGAACTTGGACAATAGAAGGAGGGAAAAGGGGCTTCCAGGGCTGAGTGAGGAGGAGAAGATGAGGCCAAATCCCTGGTATTTCTTGTTTGTAGTTGGAAGTAATGAGGAAATCAGGTTGTTACCAGACTCATGGTTCACGGAACAGAGGGCTGTTGACACTGAGTTGAGTTGAGTTGACTCCAAGATCCAAGCAGTCAGCCGACTGAGGTAGTGTGTGTGTGTGTGTTTGTGTGTTTCACACACTCTCCACATATATAAGTGTTGTTTGTCTTAGGGAAGGAGGAATTAGGAACGTTTTTATCCTGGCAGTGGATTTATTTTAAATTTCCGTTTCTCAAAAGTCTTTTTAAAAATATAGAAACATCAAAGCTACAGGTGGTTGTTGCCCCAGTTGTTCTCCCTCTTCTCTCTCTCTGTTACACACACACACACACACACACACACACACACACACACACACACAGGCACTTGGGGTTGTAGGGCTGTTATAAATGGACAGGCCACTAGACCTTTAAACTTTTTGATTACATGCCTCTGTTGATGGTATGTGCGCCCAGTCCATCTGTATTTCAAATACAAGCAAAGATTGATATCTTATTTTTTAAGAAAAATTACCAATGGACGTCCTAATACTTTCTGCTTGTACCCCAGTGGATCATTCAGTGTGCCTCTGGGGTGTGGTCATCTCTCTTTGGGGCCTAAACTCCAGCTGTTAGATAAGTCAGCGCTTTGGGGGTCAGAGTGTCAGAGGAGCGAATACTGTCTGTCCTCTAAAACAGCCCCAGCGGATGAGTCCTTCTCCCTTCCAAGCCCCTCTCTAGTTTCTGCCCTAAGCCCACCTCCTCACTGTCTCTCCTGTGTAGGGAGATTCTGGTGGGTGTAGTTGGGGAGTGGTTCATCCCTGGGGTTTTTGCCAAACATCTGTCTTCTAGGAGATGATATGACTTCATCCTGTGAAAGTTATACTAGGGGCATTAAAGAAACTTTGTTAGTAAGTGGCTTGTTTAGCGGTTTGAAAAAAATAGGAAAGAATCAAATAACAAAATAACAACTCAGTGCCAGCTTCTAGGCAGTTTTTTAGAACAGATTCATGAGCTCATTTCTTTTTTTTTTAATATTTATTTATTTGTTTGCTTTTTTTGGCTGCATTGGGTCTTAGTTGCAGCACGCGGGGTCTTAGTTGCGGCATGCGGGCTCTTTGTTGTGGCGTGCGGGCTTCTCTAGTTGTGCCGCTCAGGCTCCAAAGCATGTGGGCTCTGTAGTTTGTGGCACACAGTTTCTCTAGTTGAGGCGTGTGGGCTTGGTGGTTGTGGCGCTTGGGCTTAGTTGGCTTGGTGGTTGAGGCACGTGGGATCTTAGTTCCCCGACCAGGGATCGAACCCATGTCCGCGGCATTGGAAGGCGGATTCTTAACCACTGGACCACCAGGGAAGTCCCATGAGCTCATTTCTTTACAAACCTTTGAACTTCCCTTCTGTGGTTATGTGGTTATCAGTACTCGCTAGGGAGAATAGTAAAACAGTACTATTTCAGAATATGTGAACTCTTGCTCTTAATATTTTCTCAAAATGTTAGTTGTTTAGCAAAAATTTGATGAAAAAAGTATACATCTGAAACATACAAGATACTGGGTCGAATTAAAGAAAAATGGGGATATAAAAATAACTTTAGTTCCTTTTTTGAAGCTTATTTGGTGTCCTATGACTGTTTGCTCTTGCTAGTTGGGAAGCCCAGGGAGCCAGTTAAAGACACGATGTTGGGTTCCTGTGTGTCCCTCTTACAGTCTTTGGATACGTTTCTCTGCTGCCAGTCAGGCCTGGTTGTCTGGCGGGGGCCTTCACTCTGCAATGCTGCCCTACAGATATGGGGAGGGCACTGTGGTGTGTGTTCCCCTTACCTGGTGTGCGATGTAAGGGAGGCTCCCAGCTCTAGCCTTCACCATATCACCACCCACCCTCTCATCACCAGTAGTGGTAAAGTGACCGAAGGCTGATACAAGACGATCTTCACGATGACACCATGTACCTGTATTGCAGCGATTCCTGGGATGCCTTTTTACCAGGGGTCTAATGAAAATCCTGATTCCTTTTTTCTTCTGTCTCACCCATTCCTTATATACCATCTTACTTTATGTTTTCCTTTTATAGCATCTTACACTTTTCATAGCCTTCCAGGATTAAGGGAAGTTCAGATTTTCCAAGTGCTGTCAATTCTTTTTGAAGAAGGTGCTTAATAAAGACCCTGCTATCATGATGTTGGTGAATTTCCTCCTTCTGGATAGGACAATGAGCTCGGGTCCCCTGGGAATTGTTTCTCATCAGTTCTTCCCTCTGTAGGTCTGAAGGACACACCAACTCAGGAAGACTGGCTGGTGAGCGTACTTCCTGAAGGATCCAGGGTTGGTGTGGACCCACTGATCATTCCTACAGGTGAGTAAGCATAGGCCCTTTCATCTTGGGTGAGGAAGTGTGTTCTAGAGGCCTCTCCATCCTCCCTGTTTGCTTGTGGGTTGTGGAACATTTGGAGGTCAGCATGATTTGATGTCACAACAAAGGTCAAGGTGAGGAGAAGAGTTAGCACAGGGCCACGGGATAGCCTTTCAGAAGGTGCCAGGCTCTCAAAGCCCTGCTGCCTGTAAAGGGTGTTCAGTTCATAGCTAGACCACGTGTGTTTCTCCTCAGATTACTGGAAGAAGATGGCCAAGGTTCTGAGAAGCGCTGGCCACCACCTCATTCCTGTCAAGGAGAACCTTGTGGACAAGATCTGGACAGACCGGCCTGAGCGTCCGTGCAAGCCCCTCATCACACTGGGCCTGGATTACACAGGTCAGAACCACGGCTGTGCCCAGAAGGCCCCCGACCATCGGCCCCTTCACCTCAACGAAAGTCGTCTGAATCCAGGTCGAGCTTGAGCTGACTGGAGGATTTTGCCCCGCCCTGGCACGTGGGGCATTTGATGCAGCAGGAGTTCAGTTTGTTTCCACAGTTGCCACCTACTTGCCACCTACTTTGGCACAGTTTATTCTTGCAAAGCTCCTCTGGGCAGACCTGTGGGTGCTGCTGAGATGGCTTTTTTACCATTCAGTTGCTAACTGCCCCTCTAACGTGTCTTATTGGAAACAGACTACAGGTTTCTTTTCTTGTTTTGATTTAGTCACCTTGAGAGTTTTATTTCTTTATTTAAATTTTTTTCCTTCTCATATTTATTAATCCACAATCAGTGTCAACAGCTGATTGGGTTGTATACACACCCCAGCCTTAGCAGATTGTCTTTTTTTGTTTTGTTTTTTAAATTAATTTTTATTGGACTATAGTGAGCCTAGAGGTTTCTAGATTCCATTTCCTTTTCTTCTGTCAGCATTTGTACGTTTACCTTCCCAGGCGCCCTCCTCCTGTCTGTCCTCTGCTTTAGTAGCTTTGGGGTGTGGGTGGGTTTCTTTGGCTTGTGTGATAGTGGTGAGTGAGGAGCAAGTTCTGTGAACGTTTTGTGGGAGACGAAAGTGTGATTTATGGAAGAGTGAGGAGCGCAGAGGGAAAGGCCTGGGAGGTGGGGCTGCAGGGGAGGGAGCCTTGCTGTAGAAACAGCAGAGGAGAGGTGGATGGGGGATGTCTGGAATGTAGGCACATTGCCCAGAGGGGTCCTGGGAAGAAAGCATTACAGCCCAGACTCTCAGTCAAGTTTTAAACAGCATTCCCGAGCTGGTCTTCAAAGCAGCGTTTAGTTGTGGGGACAGCCCCCAGCTTGCTTTCCTTGTGACACCCTCACCTGAGGGTATTACAGATTAGGGGGATGGGTCCAGTGAGTGGCCCAGGGTCAGCTCAGCATTTTCCATCAGCGTGTTTTGAGTTTTGTTCAACTGAAGCAGAGGCTCTGACCTATTGCTTATAGAAGGGGGGAGAGCAGGTGTGGCTGGTAAAACTTCTGTTCAGCAGACACATGAGTGCCTGCTGTGTACAGGACACTGCTAGGTGCTGGGCGAATAAGACAGATGCCTGCTGTGTTCACAGGTGGCTGCGCCCTGCGTTACATGTGCTGTTTCATGCTGGGTGGTGGTGGTGGTGGTAGTGATGGGGTGAGCTCCTCTAGGACCGCAGTTTCATCCTGGGGAGAGCAGGGAGGCCGTGGCTGTGTCTGACAGTGCAAGTGTGATTTGGAAGTGGTTGTCACACTGAGTCAGACTGTAGAGAATTCCTCGGTCTTAGCACTGAAGGGCAAGTCTCGTATCTCCAGGAATGTAAAGTGGTAGGTGATATTCCCCTGACCTCTAAGACTCGGTGAGTTCTCTCTGCTGGGTAGTGTGTAATCAAAGCTCCCTGTACAGAAGTGTAACTAATTGCTGGTTTTTTGGTGTTTTTTAAAAAAATTATTTATTTTATTTTTGGCTGTGTTGGGTCTTCGTTGCCTTGTGCAGGCTTTCTATAGTTGCGGCAAGCGGGGGCTACTCTTCATTGTGGTGCGCAGGCTTCTCATTGCAGTGGCTTCTCTTGTTGCAGAGCACGGGGTCTAGGTGTGCAGGCTTCATTAGTTGTGGCACACGGGCTCAGTAGTTGTGGCTTGTGGGCTTAGTTGCTCCAAGGCATGTGGCATCCTCCCAGACCAGGGATCGAACCCATGTCCCCTGCATTGGCAGGTGGATTCTTAACCACTGTGCCACCAGGGAAGTCCCACTAATTGCTGGTTTAATTGTCTGTCTTCCCTTCTAGATTGTAAGCCCCATGAGCTCAAGGACTGCATGTAGCTCAGAGCTGTAACCACAGTGACCAGCATGGTACCTGCAGATATCTATGCCTGGGAAGTGTAGATGCTTCATAGACATTTGTTGGATGAACAAATGAATTACTTTTTCTTTGAGGTAGTCGGGGCTCTTGACAGTCAACTAGCTTAGAGTCACTTCTCATGTATGGGGCTTGAATCTGGGCCTCCTGTCTGCTCAGATAACATGCTCCCTGGGATATGGTGCTGGTTAAAAATGTTTGGAATGGGTTCTTTCACTTGGCTTCCGCAGGTCCCTGGGACCAGACCAGGGCTGGAGTTGCAAGTATGTTTGTTTCTTGCAGGCATCTCCTGGAAGGACAAAGTTGTAGATCTTCGGTTGAAAATGGCCGAGAGGAACGTCGTGTGGTTTGTGGTCACTGCCCTGGATGAGATTGCATGTGAGTGCTCTGGTTTCACTGTTGGGGTGTGTTACCCAGTCTCTGCATTGGTTCTCTGGGAATCTGTGTGTTCATGCAATTCAGCTTTCTGAGTGGCCAGGGAATAAGCAAAAGACTGTCACCAGTGGGGTATATGATATGCCGAGTAGGATGGAGAAGTAATTATAGGGAGTCGGGGAGGGGAATGTAGCTTGGTCTAGAGCTGTATTACAGCCAGGGGCTGATGTTAAATCTGTGATGATGTCCCTCTCTGGCCAGTCTACTCAGGACTTCACATCTCTAAGGAGGGACATTTCCAACAAACTTTTGGTGCCTGTCAACATTCGTGTGTCTCTATGGGTATAGAAGTAAGATCACAGGAGATATTTTTTTCTTTATCCTTTTCCTGTATATCCCCAAGTTCTTCACAATGAGGATGTTCTAGAAATATTTCTACTTCAGAAAACTCAGGAACTGAAAGTTCTTCAACAAGCCTTTTGGTACAATAGCAGTTTTTTAATCTTTAGACCTTAAACTATCCCCATGGAATTGTTCAGTGCCTTCTAGAACCTGAAGGAATCTTCTTAATATGTCTGCTATTTTCTGACTGGATTTGACCCAGGGTACCTGAGACAAGGCACTGCCTTATTCTTTGATTTTTCTCACTAGAGAAAGAAAGTTTACTGCACAGTATCCTAGCTCTCTAATTCCCAGTTCCAAACTTTGTCAAGAGTGTCAGTGATTTATATCCCTAATTAACTAAATAACTTTAACGTCGGAGAAAATAACATATAAAGCTAATTTCTCTCCTTTATTATTAAAAAGACACACATTTCCATTGCGGAAAACCTGGAAAGCGCAGAGGAAGTAGAAAGAAGAAAAAAAATCACCTATAATTTCCTTACACACAGAAAATCACAGTTAACATTCTGCACATTTGTAATTTTGTAGCTAGATTTTTTCCAGTGTATCGGGATACTCTAAGCATACATAAGCATAATTTTAAGTGAATATTAAATGTCTCATCATATGGTTGTATCATAATTTACTTAACCATTCCCCTACATACGCCCTTTGAGTAATTTCCAATGTTCTCGTGCTTTTGTTAACATCCATCAGAGTCCTGGTGCATCACAATCCATGTCTTAGTTTCTGGTAATTTTCTTCCAACTTCTGGTTGGCTTTAGAGGTGGTGTTATGGATTAGAGGGGGTGTGCATGGCAGGGCTTTGACCATTTTGCCATGTACCTGCCGGAAAGGTTGCACAGGCGTGTGTGAATACACCCCTCTCGCCACACCCTTGCCAGCCCCAGGTGCTGTCATTTAAAAAGAGTGCTAGTTTGGTCTGATAGGTAAAACATGTTGCCTCATTGCTTTACTTTGCGAGGCCATGATGTTAAAATAGAGGCAGTGCTTTTTACGCCAGGGTCTTCTCTGCACTCTGATCCTCAGGAGAGCAAGCATTAGGCAGCTGGAAGTCCTCAGACGGGAGCTGTGCTCTCTGCTGGTCCCTCTAAGTTTCTCCAACACGCAGTGACCTCACTAGACCCCCTGACACTGGCCAAGGCAGGTCCTCCACCCAGCCGTGGTTCCGGGTGGGCCGCAGGCTCGGGTTTCATTCGTGGGCTGGAACCCTGCTGACTCACTGCTTTTGTTCCTCTGCCGGGAAGCCCCGCCTTCCTGGGGCTCTTGACCCTCGCACAGAGGGCCTCATCTGGCCTCCCTCATGGGTGGGTCTCAGTTTTTCTACTCTAGGTCGTTCCCCTCAGAAGGGAGCGAGTGCTTGGCTCCGTCCCCTGTATTTGGGAGTGCCGGAGCGTTTTTCTGTGGCACGTCAGGCCTGCTAGGCCTGGCAGGTCACCGCCAGGTGGACCATTTCAACTCTTGTCTGGAGGGCATTTGTTGGGTTTTCTGACTAATAACTCTTCCATCCCCTTCTCGGGATGGTGATGCGGTAGCGTAAGAAACAGTTCTGGTGCCATCATTTGGCGGATATGAGCAACTGTAGCTCAGAGGTGGGACCAGGAAGTGAGGCTCCCAGCTTCTCTGAGAGATGCCGCCCAGTCCTTCCCTAGCGAGTGGAAGCTCTTCCCTTGCTCTACAACCTACCCCTTAAACTCTCACTCAGGCAGGTGACAGGAACTTTTTTTTTTTTCAGGGCTGTTCAATCTCCGAGGATCAGATGTGGAGCACAATCCAGTATTTTTCTCCTATGCAATCATAGGACTAGAGACCATCATGTGAGTGTTGGCCCCGCACCTGAAAGTCCTTCCCCACGCTCCTCGGAGCCCCAGTCGCCCCCTTCTGGCCCGGGCCCACCAGCCTCGGCCTGACGTGTGCTAGAATGCTGCTTTTCTCCTGCCCTTTCCCTTTCCTGCCTCTCTTCCTTCCCCTTCTTGTCTTCCTTAACAGTAGATAATTATTTATATCCTGCCTCTCTTTTAATCCTGAAAATGATTTGAAATCTCTGAAAGTCTCTGTAGTACTAGGAGATAAAAAAAATAGGTGGTCAAGGACATCAGAACAAAACTGGAGAGAGTGAGGTTAGTTCACAAAATTCCTGCTGCAAAGTCTTGTTCAGGCCATACATTTGATTCCAGGTTTCCTAGCAGCCAATGCCAAGGGGAATGTGGGCTCTGTTATACAATCCTGGGTCCACGATGCAAATAGACCCAGTCATTTTGGAAGGTCAGAAGTGACACAGAAAAACCCCCTGAGCTGTGCCTTGTCAGTTTATCTTTTAAACTGCTGCTTGTGGCCAACCTGCCATTGCTCTTCTTATTTGGATGGCTTTCTGCATTCAGACAACATATTTATTGAGTGCCTGTTATGTGCTGGGGTCTCTGTTAGATGTTGGGGTGAATGAGACAGACAGGGTCCTGGGTTAGAGTTGCAGAGATGAGAGGTTACCTGAGGGCATTTGGGCACATAGTGGGCACTAACTTGTCATTGGAGTGGGTACGGGTGTTATTGGAGGGGCCTGACCTGGTCAGAGGAGGCTCTTGGGGAAAGTAATATTGAGTCCGAGATTAAGGGTACGTGTGGGTTAGCTAGGTGAGTAGGGGGCGGGGAGGAAGAGGAACGGTGATCTAAGCAGGGGAAGCAGCATTTTCAGAGGCTCTGGGCAGGAGAGAGCACAGTATGCGTGGAGGACCCAGAGTGGTCCAGTGTGGTTGAACCTGGAGTGGGAAGCCGGCGGGTGGGCAGGGCCCCCATAAGCAAGGCCTTGTGAGCCAGGTTCAGGAGCTTGGGGCTTTTGTCCTGAGGATGCTGCGGAGCTACCGAATGAGTTTTTCACACGGAACTACATGGTCAGGCTTGTAAATCATAAAGAATGTTATGATTGGAGTGAAATTATGGGGTGAATTATGATTGCTGCGAGAAATAGGGTGGATAGGGAAGACTGGAGGCAGGGAGACCAGTTAGGAGGCTGTGGTACTGATCCAAGTGAGAGATGGTAGTGACCTGTACCTGGGCAGCGACTGGGCCAGGCTACAGCGAAAGCTGGAGAGGTTTGAGGGGTGTTTAAGCTATAGGTTCAAAGATCTCAATGTAGGAGTGAAGGAGGAGCATCAAGGAGGAGAGTGCCCAGGTCCTGGCTTGGGGAGTGGGATGGAAGGTGACGGCATACGCAGGGCAGGGAGTGCAGTTTGGGGAGCAGGATTTGGGGAAGGCGTGGAGGAAGGAGGAACTGCTTGGCTTGCATGCCGGGAGGTAGAGCCTGTCGCTTGTGTGTGGGTCTGTGTTCTTGTCCTCTCACTCCTGTGCCCGCCTTTTCTGTCACCTCACCTCTGGCCCCTCTGCAGGCTCTTCATTGATGGCGACCGCACAGATGCCCCCAGTGTAAAGGAGCACCTGCTGCTTGACTTGGGCCTGGAAGCTGAATACAGAATCCAGGTGCTTCCCTACAAGTCCATCCTGAGCGAGCTCAAGACCCTGTGCGCCAGCCTTTCCCCGAGGGAGAAGGTGTGGGTCAGCGACAAGGCCAGCTATGCCGTGAGCGAGGCCATCCCCAAGGTTGGTAGCCCCAGAGACCCGTCTAAACCTGCCACTCCAGCTGCCAGGCCCCTTCCAGTCCTGGCATCGTGCGGCTTGTCTTTGAAGCAGAGGTTGTTCAGGCAGATTTCCAGGACTGGCTGTTGGGTCAGAGGTGTCATCTCCCTGGATGAGCCCTTTGGGCTGGAGTGTGAGGCTTTTAGAACCCATTGAGTTCTCCAAAACCCATTGTGTTCTCCAAAACGTGACATGAGAGATGATTTTAGGTGGTACACATTCATACTTAGGTTTATTTAAATGTCTCTGTTTTAAAAGTGTTTTAACAGTTACAGAGAATGAACTAGTGGTTACCAGTGGGGAGAGGGAAGTGGGGAGGGGCAAGATAGGGATATGGGATTAAGAGGTACAAACTACTATGTATAACATAAATAAGCTACAAGGATATATTGTATAGCAGAGGGAATATAGCCAGTATTTTATAATAACTTTGAATGGAATTTAACCTTTAAAAATTATGAATCACTATGTTGTATACCTCGCACTTATATAATATTGTATATCAACTATAAAAAAAGTGTTTTAGTGTGTACTAGAAAAAAATATGATTAGCATATGAGACCATATATTATAAAAATTGTTTTCTTAAGAGAGAGTTGAGTTCAGTAACCTATGTTGATTCAAAGATAGTCTAAAGAAAAGTCTTAGTAAATAAGGGTCCAGGGGGTAGCAGCTAGGGTAAGACCTGTGCAGGTGGTATGAGAGTATCTGAAATTTGGGAGACACTACCCTACACCCACCTCTCCCACCACATTTCATAGTTAAGGAGACCTGAGGCCCAGGGAGGCTTTGGGAGTTGGGGATTTGTCAAAGGTCAAATGATACTGATAGCCCTGCCCTTGACTGAGCCCCTGCTGGGTGGTGCTAAGCAGCTGACACCTTCCCCCTCATTTTAACTGAGGCCTGGCACAGGAGTTCAAGGTACCTTAGTTGTAGCCTTTTTTTTTTTTTTTTAACATCTTTATTGGAGTATAATTGCTTTACAATGGTGTGTTAGTTTCTGCTTATAACAAAGTGAATCAGTTATACGTATGTTCCCATATCTCTTCCCTCTTCCGTCTCCCTCCCTCCCACCCGCCCTATCCCACCCCTCTAGGTGGTCACAAACCACCTAGCTGACCTCCCTGTGCTATGCGGCTGCTTCCCACTAGCTATCTATTTTACGTTTGATAGTGTATATATGTCCATGCCACTCTCTCACTTTGTCCCAGCTTACCCTTCCTCCTCCCCATATCCTCAAGTCCATTCTCTAGTAGGTCTGTGTCTTTATTCCCATCTTACCCCTAGGTTCTTCATTACTTTTTTTTTTTTTTCGATTCCATATATATGTGTTAGCATACGGTATTTGTTTTTCTCTTTCTGACTTACTTCACTCTGTATGACAGACTCTGGGTCCATCCACCTCACTACAAATAACTCAATTTCATTTCTTTTTACGTCTGAGTAATATTGCATTGTATATATGTGCCACATCTTCTTTATTCATTTATCTGTTGATGGACACTTCGGTTGCTTCCATGTCCTGGCTATTGTAAATAGAGCTGCAATGAACATTTTGGTACATGACTCTTTTTGAATTATGGTTTTCTCAGGGTATATGCCCAGTAGTGGGATTGCTGGGTCATATAGTAGTTCTATTCGTAGTTTTTTAAGGAACCTCCATACTGTTCTCCATAGTGGCTGTATCAATTTACATTCCCACCAACAGTGCAAGAGTGTTCCCTTTTCTCCATCATTTCTCTAATGATTAATCATGTTGAGCATTCTTTCGTGTGTTTGTTGGCAATTTGTATATCTTCTTTGGAGAAATGTCTATTTCGGTCTTCTGCCCATTTTTGGATTGGGTTGTTTGTTTTTTTATTATTGAGCTGCATGAGCTGCTTGTAAATTTTGGAGATTAATCCTTTGTCAGTTGCTTCATTTGCAAATATTTTCTCCCATTCTGAGGGTTGTCTTTTGGTCTTGTTTATGGTTTCCTTTGCTGTGCAAAAGCTTTTAAGTTTCATTAGGTCCCATTTGTTTATTTTTATTTCCATTTCTCTAGGAGGTGGGTCAAAAAGGATCTTGCTGTGATTTATGCCATAGAGCGTTCTGCCTGTGTTTTCCTCTAAGAGTTTGATAGTGTCTGGCCTTACATTTGGGTCTTTAATCCATTTTGAGTTTATTTCTGTGTTTGGTGTTAGGGAGTGTTCTAATTTCATACTTTTACATGTACCTGTCCAGTTTTCCCAGCACCACTTATTGAAGAGGCTGTCTTTTCTCCACTGTATATTCTTGCCTCCTTTATCAAAGATAAGGTGACTGGGCTTCCCTGGTGGCGCAGTGGTTGAGAGTCCGCCTGCCGATGCAGGGGACACGGGTTCGTGCCCCGGTCCGGGAGGATCCCACATGCCACGGAGCGGCTGGGCCCGTGGGCCATGGCTGCTGAGCCTGCGCGTCCGGAGCCTGCGCTCCGCAACGGGAGAGGCCAGAACAGTGAGAGGTCCACGTACCGCAAAAAAAAAAAAAAAGATAAGGTGACCATATGTGCATGTGTTTATCTCCGGGCTTTCTATCCTGTTCATTGATCTGTATTTCTGTTTTTGTGCCAGTACCATACTGTCTTGATTACTGTAGCTTTGTATTATAGTCTGAAGTCAGGGAGCCTGATTCCTCCAGCTCCATTTTTCGTTCTCAAGATTGCTTTGGCTATTTGGGGTCTTTTGTATTTTCATACAAATTGTGAAATTTTTTGTTCTAGTTCTGTGAAAAATGCCATTGGTAGTTTGATAGGGATTGCATTGAATCTGTAGATTGCTTTGGGTAGTAGAGTCGTTTTCACAATGTTGATTCTTCCAATCCAAGAACATGGTATATCTCTCCATCTATTTGTATCATCTTTAATTTCTTTCATCAGTGTCTTATAATTTTCTGCATACAGGTCGATGACATGATAATATACATAGAGAATCCTAAAGATGCTACCAGAAAACTACTAGAGCTAATCAATGAATTTGGTAAAGTAGCAGCATACAAAATTAATGCGCAGAAATCTCTGGCATCCTTATACACTAATGATGAAAAATCTGACAGTGAAATTAAGAAAACACTCCCATTTACCATTGCAACAAAAAGAATAAAATATCTAGGAATAAATCTACCTAAGGAGTTGTAGCCTTTTTGACTGTCCTGCCCTGGGCCTCTCTCCTCCACTTAGCAGTGGGCCATCCTGGGAGGAGCCCAGGCTTGGCCCTCTAGACCTGGCCTGCCATTGCACCCCTGTCACTGTCACACTGCATGACATAGTTACTCAGAGCTTTACCTCCTTGGGGATCATGCCTGCCTTTGTCTCATGACAGGTAGGTATCTCAGAGAGAGAGAGAGCAAGGAGAGTGGAGAGAAGGAAAGCCCTTTGAGAAGCTCTGTGCTAGTGCAAGTGCAAGGTGGTGCAAAATCCCTCCCCCCTCCCTGTAACACAGGGCTGGATTCTAACTTGTTTTCAAATTGGGAAGGCTCTTCCCCGGCCCTTTAAGGCCCTTTAAGATCAGACCTTTAACAGTAGCTGATCCCTGAGCAGGAGCCTCCCCTCCCCCCTCATCCATCATGTGCGTCCCTAGACAGTGGGAAAAAGCCTCCTTTGTGCAGCCAGAAAGGGGTTGTTTCGGTCGAGCTTTGATCTGTTAGTGAACTCTGACCATGACCTTGGAGGTTTGAAAAGCAGTATCTCTCTGATGGCTGGCAGCCAGCAGTCTCAAAAAGCTACGGGGTGGGGGATAGATGAGAAATAACTTGTTTTATGTTTTTACTTTATCTTTTTGGATGAGCTCAAGCACCTTTCGCCATGCTCAGAGTCACTAACCAAAAAGGGCAGGTGTTCGGGCCCCAGGGGACAGCTGGGTGGGTCCTGAGTGGGAGCTCTTCCAATGATTTGTCTTAAGTGTGCTGTGCTGGGTGGAGAGGTGATAGCCTTGGTCTTGGGTGAGTGAGCCAGACTCGATTTCCCATATGACTGCCTTTCGCCCCAGGACCATCGCTGCTGTATGCCTTACACCCCCATCTGCATCGCCAAAGCTGTGAAGAATTCTGCTGAATCAGAAGGCATGAGGAGAGCTCACGTGAGTAAAGCAGCCTGTGCAGAAGAGGGGATGCATGGTGGTCAGAAGGCCCAGCTCCCTCACCTGCTGTGTGGCCTTGAGCCTGGCACAAGGTGGGAACTTCTCTGAGCTTTCCAGAGTTAATGAGAGAATGAAATAAAATACTGGATGGGCTAGATCTCTACATAATATAAAACACAAAAGGAGGTTGATGATGATAGTGTAGGTGATGGTAATGATGAAGGTGAAGCCTCTGAAGAGGCCTAGATTTGTGTTTCAAGGCCAGCAGTGGATCTAGAAAGATTTGGGGCCCAGAGACGGCTTTTGACAGTGGCCTGTCTTTCCTGCTCCAGTAGTACAGGAATGACCCCTCTGAGGGTGCTCCTGTGTGCTCTGAGGTGGGCCCCTTCCTGATTGTGCCTGAACTACTCAACAGCAGGGGAGCCCTTTCCCCCATAGTGGAAATCGCTGCACACTTGTTCACAGGAAATGCCTGCATGTAGAGCCCTGATTGCTGATGGTTTGTAGCCCTATAAGTGCAGCCCTCTCAGTATCACATTAGGGCTGGGCTTTGAATCTCCCCATCTGATTTTCAGTAATAACTTTAAAAAATGTCTCTGTTATTTGCACAGATTAAAGATGCTGTTGCCCTCTGTGAACTCTTTAACTGGCTGGAGAAAGAGGTCGGTTCTTAGTCTTTGTTTAACACATGGATATAGATTATTCAGAAATTATCTACATGTGATTCGAACTGTGGCTCTGGTTGACCACGAGGTCTAAGATCTTGATCTAATTTTAGTACTCTCTTTTAATAGTTCTTTGTGGGAATTTGGTGTGTGTGTAAAAATTCTTTAATTATGGACAGTAGTAACAAAGATGAAGAAAGAAATTCCTTAACAGAATGGATCCTTTGTGGTTAAGGAATTGTCTTATAACTAAGTGGAGTTTCATTATAAGAAAAAATGACTCTTATGATATTACAGGCAAGCTGACTGTGTTAAGAGAAAAAGATCTTTGTGTATGTTTTGAACTTTAAGCCATAAAACTTTTTATATTAAATTGATTCCTGGGCATTAGTTTCTTGCCCTTTCACTCCTTGTAGTTGACAGGAAGGTGATTTCTTTGTGCTCTTATTAAACAATATCATATTTCCTTTAAATATTATATAAACAACTCTTTTAAAGTAGCTTAAATTGGAAGAAGAAAATATCGCCCTGATTCCCACTGGTGTAGCAGTTTTTTCCTCTTCGGCAATTGTTCATCTGCGTACATTGTTTTTTCAACATAAATCATTTTTACATGTGTCTCACTGTACAGCTATGATTTTGTATTTTATTTTATTTACTTATCATAGTGTGAGCATTTTCCATGTGCTTTGAGGTCTTTAAAAAAATGATTCAAATAGAGACTGTGTTTAGTAGCTAGACTGATTTATTTACCCATTCCTTCTATTTTCAAATGTTTTAGATTGTTTAAAATTTTTTTTGCACTTACCTTGTAATAATATCTTTGCATTTATCTTTTTTATTTATTTAGGATCACTTTCTTAGGATGATATCCTAGGTGGGGATGCTTTTTAATTTTTAAATTTAGGTGTATTAAGTTTTGGGAGTTTTCAGGATATGACACTGAGGGAAATAGTTGAGTGAAAAATTAAATGTATAGAAACGCTTCTACTTCTGATGGCTTTAGTAAGAGCCTTTGGAAATTCCCTCCTTGTAAAGATGAGACATATGCTGTGTCCTATAGATTGGACAGTTGGGACATGGGGATTGAGGAAAAAGTAAGCTTTTAATGCACCTCCTATAATATGTAGGAGACGGATGAATTTATCACACCCCAGTGGTTTATAAGCAACTTCCTTATAGGTGCCCAAAGGTGGCGTGACGGAGATCTCAGCTGCTGACAAAGCTGAGGAATTCCGCAGGTAAGGATCACTGTGGGGGCCCATGAACCTTGTGCTCATTTCCTTGGCAAGTTACATGAAGCCGGGAGGGCCCCGATTCTTGGCACAGTAAAAACCTTTAAGCCACTCTGCTCTTGTGTATCTTTCTGTTCCAGGCAGCAGGCTGACTTTGTGGACCTGAGCTTCCCAACAATTTCCAGTACGGGACCCAACGGCGCCATCATTCACTACGCGTAAGGCATGCGGAGGAGCACGCTGCCCGGCTTTGCTGCTGCTTCTGCACAGGAGCCTGAGCAGGGGAGAGACATTATTCTACCAGAGGCCCTGGCGCCCACCTCCGTGTGTCTGTTGAGATTGTTCTTATATGGGAAATAGGACCTTGTAGGTCTTATTTTCTCTTCTTTGCTCTAAATCCTGTTGGGAGCCAACTCTTAGGCACAGAGGTTTCGCATTGACATTCTCGCGATGTCAAACGGGTTGTCCCTCTTTCCTTTGAGGCTGCAGTATCTGTATTCATAATCCCTGAATCTTAGTAGTTAGAATTTTTAGTGTTTTTCTTTTCTGACAGTGGCAGCCTTCTCGATGCAGTAGTCCAGACGTCCTGTGAGCTCCATCACCTCCATACCAAAAAAGCTTATCACTAGGTTGTGGAGCACCCTGCTACGGTTGAAGAGATAATCTGTAACCTCTCCTTCCTCCCCAGCCTATGGGGATTTGTACCACATGACCTACAAGAGCCCATGGACCCACAGAGCCATGCATCCCTGCACCGTGAGACAAAGGGGGCGCTGATGTATTTTAGAACTGCTAGACCTGCCTGTAGAGGTGGTGGGAAGTGGCGCTCCAGCTTCAGCTTCACCTGGCTTACACGGTTCTGCCTCGTGCGGGCATCTTGAGTCCTTTGCTCCCCACCCGTGATGTGCATAGTGAAGGAACACTTGGCTGTCTCACTGTGCTGCAGTGCTGTACGTGGGCACAAATTCCTGCCCCCCGCCTTTTTAATCACTTTCAGAGTTTTTAGTCTTGGGATGAATTTTGAAGCTGTTGTGTGGGAGACAGTCACAGATACGTGACTGTAAAGTTCTCTCACATTAATGCCTCTGTTCCAACATTAAAATAGCAAAAGGACTTTAGTTTTATCTTATATTAAATGCAGGTGATGAATTTCCTGGCTGGATACTACTCTAGAATTTTGCATATAATTAACACAATAAATAATTTCAGACCAAGGGGGGAGAATTTTGCTTCTCCTTTGGTGTCTTTTCGTTGTGGCTGTTGGAAGCCTGTTGACAGAGAGGGTGCTGAAACTGGGCCCATGTCTGGTTGTCTTTTCTGCCAGTTGGGCTCGAGTGCCCACTTTCACCCTTATTGCCTGGAAGTGAAGGAGAACCTCTCTGAGAACCTCTCTCGGCTGCAGGGCGGAGACTTGGAATACTCGCATCCCTTTTAGCTTTTCCCAGTGCAGCATATTGTCTGGAAAAAGGCATGGAGAAATCAGATCACTTTAAAAAATACCAGATGTTCATTTGAAAAAAGAGCTCTAGCATAAGAGCATCATGGTCCATTCCTTTCCCCAGCAAAAATCCTGTTAGGTTTTCTCCCAGACTGAGACACTGACCTTCTGCCTGTCTGGTGGTCTAGGAAGCAAGTGGGGAGGCACCTGGTGGGATTAGGACTGAGGGAGGGAAGTGGAGGCTGAGGCAGGGGCCTGGACCGCCCCCCCCCCGCAAAAAAAAAAAAAAAAAAGACAAATGACTGTAGCTGCTCTCTTCCCACTTCCCAGCTTGGTCCTATTGCTTCTGTTGACTATTATTTTTTTGTAGCTTTTACAATTATCTGATGAACACTTGTTTTCTTCCAGTCACAAATGGAGGAAGATACAAAGAAATATGTTATTTCCTTCTCCTGAGCTCTTTATCTGTTGGGGAGATAGGTTGACTGGGTCTTTGAATAGTAGAAGGTTAATATTAGTTGAAATAATTAACCTATTGGGTAACTTTAGTGTGATATAATTTAAGGCTTACATAAATTGTTCGCACAGTACAAAGAACTCTTGTATTCCTTCCTCCCAGATTCAGGAAGCATTTACATTTGTGGAATAATTAATTTTTAATTAACTTTCTTAGGCCGGTCCCTGAGACGAATAGGACCTTGTCTCTGGATGAGGTGTACCTCATTGACTCGGGTGCTCAATACAAGTAAGTGAATCGGGGCTGCGTAGAGCTTGACTCCACTGAATCAAGGCAGATGAGTAGGTGGACAAGCCAGGCTCCAGCCGAGAGTGCTCAGCTGGTCATCTCATTCTGCGCCAGCCACTGATGGAATTGTTTCCACGTCTTGTCCTTTTTTTCACCCCTTGTTGAAATAGCCCAGTTGTGATCCTGTTCCCACAAAAGACTGTTTGATAGAAATGTTTAGTCCTTGGCTGGAAGCTGTTAAACACTAAATAAATAACTGAAAGTAAGCTTTCAGAACCATTGGGAAGTCTTCTGCTCCAGCCCATACATCACCTGGCAGCTCCCCAGACTTTTAGTGGCCCCAGGGCCTTGTGAAGTGATGGCATAATTTTGAATGAATGAATGAGAAACGAGGGCTGTCCCTGAATTTCTGAATTTCCTTCTTCATGCCTTGCTGCTTTCACAGTCATCATCTAGAATAGTTTCTCAGAGAAACCAAGATTTGGTTGGGTCTTGATGTGGAACCCACGAGGAGGAGAGGAATAGGTGTTGTCTGCATTGAGAGCACACGAGCAAGGCCTTTTACTACTCCTTTCTCCACTTAAGTTGGGACTTTGGCTGGTGGAGATGGAAGCCACAACCTAGCCTTGGGACGTGTGGGTTGGAGTTAATAAAAGCCTAGAGCTAAGGGTATTTGGATTTCTTGGGTAATGGTGTAACTTTGGTTCACTTCTAAATTTTAGCAGTATTCTAGAAGTTACTCTTTCTGTGTCAAGGGGTGGATTAGGGTGTTCTAAAAGATGCATTTGGGTATTTTTAGGGTCCAATAAACCGCTTGCCATCCTGACAGGAGGAATTAGAGTTTGACCTTCTTTTGCTAGAAACAGGTTCCTATTTACTTTGTCCACCTCCCTTTCATTCATAATCCCAGGGATGGTGTCTTCTGTGAAACAGTCCTCACATTGTAGACCAAGAGTGTGTGTGTCAGGGCCTGACTGAGTTCACTCCCACTACACTGGGCCATCCTTGGATTCACACTTTGTCTCTCTTTTTTTTTTTTTTTTTAACAATTTCATTGAAATATAATACAGCTTACTCATTTGAAGTGTACAATTAATGGTTTTTAGTTTATTCACGGAATTGTACAACTGTCACCACAATCAATTTTAGAATATTTTCATCACCTCAAAAAAGAAACACCATTCCTGTTAGCAGTCGCTTCCCACTTTCCCTACCCAGGGAACCACTAGTGTACTTTCTGTCTGTGTGGATTTGCCTATTCTGGACATTTCATATACATGGGATTATATGGCCTCAGTGGCTGACTTCCGTCACTTAGTGTAATGTCTTCCAGGTTCATCCAGGTTATAGTGTGTATCAGTACTTCAGTCCTTTTTATTGCTGAATAATATTTCATTGTATGTGTATACTACATTTTGTTTACTCATCGGTTGATGGACATTTAGGTTGTTTCTACGTTTTGGGTATTATGAGTGATGCTGCTATGAACATTCATGTATAAGTTTTTGTGTGGACATATGTTTTCGGTTCTCTTGGGGGTTTACCTAGGAGTGGAATTGCTGGGTCCTAGGGTAACTCTGTGTTTAACCTTTTAAGGAACTGTAAACTGCTTTCCAGAGTGGCTCTACTATTTTATATGTCCACCAGCAGTGCATGAGGGTTCCATCTCTCCACATCCTCATCTGTCTCACATTTGAGCAAAAGCTTATTCTGAGTGAAAACTAATTTGTCCTTCCTTTTGGAAAGGGATGGAACCACAGATGTGACTCGTACCATGCATTTTGGAACCCCTACAGCCTATGAGAAGGTAAGAGAAAACTCGAGAGGCCCTCTCTGCTCTTTGACAGTTCTCTCTTGTGAAAAGGATTGTATACATAAGTAAAAATTATATGTGGGGCAATAAAATAGCTCATGACTGTGGAATCAGGCTATCTGCTTTATGACATCCATTTAATTATTGGAGAGATTTTAAAAGCATTCTGTCTGCTAAGGTCAGAGTGGCTCAGATTCAAGTTTTAATAGCTTTGGCCTTCTCTTCAGTCAGGAAGTTTCTTTGGGGAAGGGAGTGGGGTAGTGAAAATATGCCTTTTTACGAACAGTGGCTAGATTTCATTCTGAAAGCTACCTCCGTTCTTTTTTCAAGTTCAGCATTCCTATTTGTAGGCTCAACTCGCTAGGAACCCTCTGAAATGACATGCACTGCTCAGTTTCTGGTCTGTCTGGCATGGAAAAGAGGAAACAGCTGTAAGGTAGAGAGATGTGTACCATGAGTCTGGAGACCGGGCTTCAGATCTTCTCTGCTGTTTACAGACTCCATGACCTTGAACTCAACACTTAGACCATCCATAAAAGCGGTGAGAAGAGTACTCACCTCCAAGGCTGGCTGTGAAGGTTCTGTGAGCCCAGCAGGTTCTTGGATGATAGTCACTGCTTGGCAAATACTGGTTGAATCTCTGAGTGTATCTCTTTTTCCAGGGAGCTCCTTCAGCAAGCTTGTCCAGGGAAGAGGGCTTTATTGGATAGAGCAGGGCACATTTCCCAGAGTTGGTCCCTTGTGTCATTCATTTGCAGGCACCAGCAGATGAAGAAGGGTGTGACCTTGGGTCCAGATACCTACCTTTGGTGTGACTCTTCTTGTACTGTGTTCAATCCAGACCAGATTGAACAGTGTGGGGTTTAGTCCTGACTCTGCACCTTACTGGCAAGCCACTACCCTTCCAAACAGCACTTTTCTTGTCCAGGCAGTAGGGACTAAACCCTGAGTATAGATGGTGGTGAGGTGCACAGAGGTTGAAGCAGGACTGCCTGGCTCCAAGGCCACATGCTGCCACTTATGAACTGCGTGACCTGGCATTCATCTATGAAGTGGGGATGGCAAGAGTGCCTCCAATAAGAAGTGTAGGATTAAACGCACAGTGCTGTGCGCATCATGCCTGGCAGAGGAGTAGCTCAGTAAGTGTTAGCTGGTGTCATCTGTACTTGTTAGTACTTTTCCCCAGTCTTTCCGAGGCTCAGATGGCCGAGAGTATGGCAGAATGTTCATTACAAGGGAAAGACTTGTGGGGTCATCTCTCAGTCAGTTCTTTTACTACATGGAATTTCAAGATTTTCTGGAAAATTGGTACCAAGGCCAAGGTTTTTCTCCACTACCAGATTGTTTCCCTTTTTCCCTCTGATTTTCTCTGTGGTATTGCTACAAAACCTTCAGAGGCAAGGTTTTCAGAGCTACCCGAAAACGACAGGATTAAAACGTCTGTGCCAGTCCTGAACACGCCCTCTGGGTTTTCTTTGGCAGGAATGCTTCACATGTGTCCTCAAGGGCCACATAGCTGTGAGTGCAGCTGTTTTCCCGACTGGAACCAAAGGTAGGTGATTCCTTCAATCATATGGCAGGCTTTTGCTTGTTCAGGCATCAGACGTGTCTAAGTTTGGGTGGAAGAACATGTTCTTCCCTTGCCGTACCAGCCCCCAGCCTACTTCAGGCCCATCCTGGGCAAATGGGGGTGCTGCATGGACTGAGCTGAGAGGACCTCCAGGGAGCCAGGCTTCGGACTGGGCCCAGGGTCAGGTGTGAACCTCCCTCCTGACCAGTTATGGTGTCAGGTGACCCATGTGGGTGGCTCCCAGGAGAGGGCAGCAGGGCATGACGGCCTCAGGGCCCCAGTGGAAGTTGGCGCAGCCTCCTGTCTGCCCTTCAGTGCTGGGCCAGTGCCTCCTTTCAGGACCCTCATTGGGATTTACTTTACTGAGAACCTGACTTGAGACATATACCTTTTTGCATGAGGATGGGTGGGTGGGCCATTGCACGGGGAGTTGACAAGACCTGGGCCTTGAGTCTGCTTAGGCTGGGCCGGCACTCATCTCCCTGGGCACCACTTTCCTCACGCTTGCAGTCTGGTTAGAATCTCATCTTGTAATTCTGAAACTGTAGGGTCCCAGCGCTGGGAAGGGAACGTCCATGTCATCTACTGCAGCCCTTACCTGCTACAGGCGACCATTCCTCACCAGCATCCTCCAGCTTCAGACTGAGCTCTGACTGGTGGGGGAGCTGCCCTCCTCAGGAGCTCTGACTGTGAGAAAGTTCTTCTTTGTGTTGGGCTGAAACCTGAATCCTCCAGTAACTTCTACCCGCTGGTTTCTGTTTCACCTTCTGGAGCCAAACATAACAAATGTAATCTCCAAAGTGCTTTGCAAGTTGAAAAGTACTGTACAGAATCACCGAGTGCTTCTTACTGTGTCTTTCAGGCCACCTTCTTGACTCCTTTGCCCGCTCAGCTTTATGGGATTCTGGCCTGGATTACCTGCACGGGACGGGACACGGTGTTGGGTCTTTTCTGAATGTTCACGAGGGTCCTTGTGGCATCAGTTATAAAACATTCTCTGATGAGCCCTTGGAGGCCGGCATGATTGTCACTGATGGTAGGTGTCCCTCACCTACAGGGTGTGCATGGGTCCTCTGGCCTTTCTGAAAGCTCTTTGTTGTTTCTTATATTTTCATTATTATAAAGTAAATTGGAAATAATTTCCCCCTCCTGAATTAAACAACAACAAACAACAACCTTTTTTGATTATAAAAGTGATAAATATTCATTGTAGAAGAAGTGAGACTATGGAACAGTATAAAGAAGAAAATGATAATCATTTGTAATCCAGACACCCAGGGGAAACATGGCTTAATAATTTACTATGTTAGCTTCTTGTCTTTTCCCATGTCGTTACCACATCTTTGTGAATGTATTTTACTGCCTGCATCATTGTGTCTTATGGATATGCCCCATCATTTATTTGGCGGATCCTCTGTTATTGTACTCCCTACCCTGCAGCCAGTTCTCAGGAACTTCTGAGCCTTTCTCTGTCTGGACCTCAAGTGCCTATTAAAAGTGCCCTGCGGGAGGAGGCTCTCTGGGCTCTTACACCCAGATTGAGTGGCCCTTCATCTGTTTCTTGGGAAGCGCTGTCATCCCAGGAGTGCAAGCTTCTCTGTGCTTATCTTCATGGTGGGCTGTTTCTCATTTTGGGGTTTGGTTTGTTTTAGAGCCAGGGTATTATGAAGATGGGGCTTTCGGAATTCGCATTGAGAATGTTGTCCTGGTGGTGCCTGTGAAGACCAAGGTGAGTAATTAGGCTTTTGTTTTTTAAATTCCCTTATTCCTTAATGGGGAAGGATGAGGACTTTTGTCCTTGGAACCAAGAGCATGTCATTCTGGGGCCAGAATGGAGCCTCCTTCCCCTGATAGTGGTGCCTCTCCTGGAATTCATTCTCCTCTGCAGAGCCAGAAGGAGAATCCTTAGTGAACTGAGACCCTGAACTGGACCTCGTGGAGCCCCAGGCAGCCCCCTGCTGCTGTTAGTTGGGCTCCGAGCTTACTGGAGGCAGCTTCTTGTCGTCAAGCCGCCTCTGCTGTGGGGGAGGGGTGCTCGCTTAAAGGCCCCTTCCAGACACTGAAGCAGAATCTCCAGGGCTGGGGCCCGGGAACTATTTTCAACAAATGCCCCAGATGATTTTTATCAGGTAAAGCTGAGGAGGCCCGAGTTACCCCCTGGGTCGGGCCCCACAGGTGTGGTGCCCTCTGGAAGACAGGTGTGTCACCCTCTCCCCATCACGTTACCAAGAGGTCGCAGGCTTTAGGTGCTGGGCTTGACCTAGAAGACCTGTTTGCTTCTCCTCCATGGGTGATTTTGGAAATGGAACCGTTGGGGGGAGGTGGCTTCCTAAGTCTTCAGGGAAGCTGACTGCAGGAGTCTGCTCTCTGCTTGCACACTCATGTCACTCTTCTTGAGAGTGGCCTCTCCCCTCACTCCCACAGGCCCCGCCAGGAACAGAGACCCAGCGTGCCCTGTGTACCCTGGCCATTCCATGCCACGTGCACCGGACAGACCTGTTACCTGTCACCTGATGGGCCTGGCTGGGTCAAGGCAGGCTGCACGGTTGATGTCAAAAAAAAAAGGGATCTGCTGGGGAACTTATGCCTTAGCAGAGGCTCGAGAACCAAAACCAGAGCTCCCCCTGCTTCCAGACACCCTCTGTGCCTCTTCTCCATCACAGCAGGCAGGAGCCTTGTGGACCTGCTGCTGGGAGCCCCTCAGCACTCTTTGGCTTTTCCTGGTGGCACAGGCTGTGGTTTGCACAGTGGAGCAGCTCTTGGAAAGTGGCATCCGCTGTGTTCATCGTGTCTCCCGTGTCTATTAAAAATGGTGACCAGCTAACCACGTCTCGATTCCTAGTTACACCTGGCTCTGAGGGACGGTCCTGTCGGGTGGGAGTGACCTCGTGGCGGGTCATTGTGGTAAAGAGGAGTAAAAGCTTCTGTTTTCTTCCTTCTCCCACAGTATAACTTCAGTAACCGGGGAAGCCTGACCTTTGACCCTCTAACTTTGGTTCCGATACAGACCAAAATGATAGATGTGGATTCTCTTACAGACAAAGAGGTAACAAGGAAGCCTTGGGGGAGGGCAGAAGCGTGTGGGGTGGAGAGCTGCCCTACGTTCTCTCCTCCGCTGTCACTTTTAAGTTAGAGCCTAGGCCAGCTGAGTTGGAAAATCCTAGGTCTCCTGAGGACTGGAGGTGCTTTTCCTGTATTTTTGGGTCTCAAGGTAGATACAGCCCTGCTCTCCTCACTGTTGGGGATGGTAGGGCTTCACAGGTGGGAATGAATAGTGTGCTGTTGTTTTCCAGGAGGGCCAGAGCCATAGCTGCCCTGAGGCGTGTTTAGCAAACATGGGCATGTGTCTTCCCTGCATTTTTGTGGGTGGGTGGGGCCATTGCACACGCCAGATTGTTTTCTTGTGTTGCGTGAAACTAAGGAACTGAGAAGCAAACGCTATTACCATATGCCGAGTTTTGTCACAGGCAGGGAGAGAGGTTGTTGCTCTGGGCTCTGAAACCCGTCACAGAGCAGACGCACAGCAGCACTCACCTGTCAGGCTCAGAGGGTGACAGGTCTTGGAAGCCCTGCAAATCCCAGCACGGGTCCCCAGGCTCATGAGGCCAGGTGAGGCGGCAGGCCCAGGAACCTGGAGTAAGGCTTGAGGGATGGGGCAGATGATCAGGGTCAGAGCAGGGACAAGGGTCAAAACAGGGTGGAAACAACACCACCCTGTCTGTCTGCTGTGAAGTGGTCAGGCCCAAGCCAGGAAGCCAGAAGCCAGAAGGACAGGAATTCCAGAGCAAGGCAGGCAGGCAGCAGTGCAGCAGAAGGCAAAGGCAGGCGCGTGGTGCAGCACTCGAGGGATGAGAAGTTCTTGTTACCAGAGGCAGCCACTGGCCTCACCCCAGGGGCTTCTGAGGCAGAAACGTACCCTCAATGGAGCCTGCGTGGGCCCTGTGCTTGGCACTAGAGGAAAGCGCCTCTGAGGGCTGAGGAGCTCCCTTCTGCAGGGCCGTGGAACGGGCTCCTCCCAGCCAGACGCTCCCCTCTGCCCCATCCAGCTCACAGATGGGTGACAGAGGAAGGTCATCCACTTGCTGCTTCGATTGCCTCTGTGCTTGGGCACCTCATCTTGACCGCCAGTGCCTCGATTCAGCCAAACGTTCCCGCTCACAGCACCCAAACGAGCCCTGCTGATGCTGGTTTATTCAGGCTGTAGATGGATACACAACAGGCAGCAGCCTGTCAGCAGCACAGTGTCAGGTGTGTCTTTTCAGCGGGAAGAGTCTCTCCTGCGGCCCTGGGCCTCTTCTCCGGTCCCACAGGGCTGGCTTAGGTGAGAGGGGATGACAGCACAGAAGTGAGCACGGCAGCCACCCTGCTTACAGCCCTCTGCCCAAGGAGCCAGTCTCTTCTTGTGGCCCTCGAGCACAGCTTCCAGGGTCTTAGCAAGGGACCCTCTACTAAGAAGTCACTTTACCCTCTTGGAAGCCCAAGGCTGTGGCATCTGCCAAGTGATTCCAGGTCACATAGGCCTTGCTGTCCGCGTGAAGTGTACCAGTCAGGACACATTTCTCCCGCGTGACCTTCCACTTTATCCAGGGAAATAGTGCCTGAGGAAGGTTAAGCGAGGCCATTTTTCCTTGGGGGAGAGTCTTTTTAACCTGTGACTCCCCCGTGACATTGGACAGAGACCAGTGCTGTCTGCCTGGTCCAGTGTTCATTACTGTACCTTACATGCCCCAATCACTGAACTATTCTTTTAGCCAGTTAGTTTTTATAGGACAGATAATATCTTCTTACCTTGGAATCATTAGCAAGTTTCCACAAATTACAAGTAGAGGACAGTATTTAATATTCCAAGCAGAGTGTATTTATTACCTCTTTTAGCAAAAGTGTTCATTTCCCATATACCACTCAGTAAATCTGGGGCTTCATTCTGTCTTAAGGCATCGTAATACCCCACAGCAAGATGCTGTCCATTGGGCTTTTAAAGTACCAGTCATTGCCCTTTACCGTCTCCCAGTCTTAGTAGAAACTTTAGGGAGTTTTGGGGTTAGTACTGCATTCCCATCGATTTGTCACCAGGTGGCAGCAGAGGACTTTGGTTGGACATGAATGTGTGTGCTGTAGGCTGCCAAGGCTTTTGTGACGTTGCTCCAGCCCCCTGCGGTGGCGGGTGCCCCAGCTTGCCCCAACCAAAAGGGTCTTGGGAGTGTCTCTGTGGCCCCAGGCTTGCTCCTGTCTGTACTGTTGAGCTGCTTTGGACGGCAGGCTGCCTTACAGCCCTGCCTGGCCTTGCTGCTGATATGCAGCCGTTTGCTTGTGTTTGATATCCGACCCCTCTTCCCCACCTCTTATCCGTGGGCCTAGGAGCACCAGTTGGGTCAAAGTCATCGGCGACACCAACCCGTCTGTCTGATGTGATGTGGTCAGGCCCCCTTCGGGGCAGTGGGGAGCATGGGTTGTCGTCGTCTTGGCAGAACGGGCTTCCCTCCAGCCCTCATCCTCCCTCACTCCTCACCCAGAGGAGATTGGCAGAACCCTTGTCATCAGGTTCAGCGCATCAGTACCCCCCGCCCCGTCGCAACAGACAGACACACACACACACACACACACACACACCCCAAGTCCGGTCAGGTTCCATACTTTACCTCTTTTCTATCTCCTGGTGTGGTGGCTCCATTCATTTGAGGCTCTGAAGGTCAAGCTTACTCCCAGCCTCACCCTGCAGCAGCGCAGGCCTTGACCTCCAAAGGCTTTGGGCGCATCCAGACGGCCACACTCACAAGACCCTCACCGGCTTGACTGATCCTAGTTTATTCAGCTTTGTAGGCGGACACGGGATAGGAAACTCAGCGCGTTGGCAGGACAGCCTCAGGTGTGTCTTCACAGCAGCTGAGGCAACCAGGGTGGGTGCAGGAGCTGTGAGACCCCTGCCCCCACTCTCTCGTCATGGCTTCCAGGGGTGTTGTCGAGGGGGACACCCGGTTACAGGTTACTCTGCATCCAGAGCCACGGCTTACCGTCAGGCATTCATGGTTCCCTCACCGTCACTCCAGTCCACATGCAGGTGGTTCCAGGAGCATTTTCACCACCGGCCATGTGGCCTCGTCCCATCTGTTTCCAGGGAGGTAGAACACAAGGAGGTCGCTTGTCCATGAGCAGGGAGAAAGGGTTTTGTGCTCCTTTACTCATCCTGTGATCTCAGCACATGGTGCCTCACTGCTCGCTGCGCAGCCTTTGGTGAAGGTGTGATGGTGAGACCACATCTGTATTCCTTCCCTCTTGCAGTGCGACTGGCTCAACAACTACCACCTGACCTGCAGGGACGTGATCGGGAAGGAACTGCAAAAACAGGGCCGCCAGGAAGCCCTCGAGTGGCTCATCAGAGAGACGCAGCCCATCTCCAAACAGCATTAATACCTGTTTGTTTTTGTTTTTTTAAACGCTCTGGGGAAAGGAAGAAGCCTGGCCCACCCCTGACATCTTTTCCCTTTCTCTCCTTCTTCCTTACCTTCCCGTTTTACTTTTAGACTCTGAGAAGAACTGAAAATCTTCTTATCCTCTTTGATATTTTCTTGCAAACACTCTATCTTTTATGAATTTTTTTAAAATTGTTGAGAATGAGCCAAGAATAAATTGCTGTCCCAGAAGGAGGATCGCCACAAAGCCAAAAGCCTGATCCGGGGGATGCCCCGAGCAGCTGCAGGGAGTCCTCTGGCCAGTGATGGTGAAGCAGTGAGTGCTCTGCGACAGTCACGTTCCAGGTGCTAGTCCCTTGTTCATGATCCCCTTCATGCGCACGAGACTGTATTTATGACCAGTGAATAAAATGTCAGAACGTGCTTCATCTCCGCCGTCTCTCTTCTTCCGGCACCATCCACCGTGTGTGTGGGGTGGGCTCACGTCCAGGGCACGTTTTCTAGGTGGAAGGACCCCTTTGAGGAGAGATTCCCTGGCCTCCCTGCATATTTTCTGACTTACTTTCAAGCCTCTTAAGTCTTTTCTCTAGAAAACCTAATATTTTGTTGAGTATTCTACGTTTTTCTTTCCAGATTTTAAAATACGTCATTGATATTAAACAACAACAACAACAACAAAAAATCATGTCGAAAGTGGCAGTCTACTGTGGTCTACCCTACAGTGGACAGTGCAGGCGTCTCATTGTCTCACTACTTATAGACAGTGGTCTTTGGCAGGTGCCTGCTACTCCCTATCTGGCTTTCTCTGGACTTGCGCACGAGGGGCAGCCTGAAGGGCCGGCAGAGCTAAAGCCCCTGAGGCCTCAGACCATGATGGTTGGGCATGGGAAAACGGACTCCTCTTCCCTTGGCTGGGATGTCCGAGGCGTGGTCTACACTGCCTCCTGGGGTTTCTCAGTGGGACTGAGCCCTCCTTGCCCACTGTGGGAACTTGTTCAATAACACACCCTTTATTTTCTTCCTTCCCTTCTGCGTCTGACTTTCCCTTTCTCCCACCAGTGTTTCCTGGAGCCGTCTCCCATTAAACCACTTACATGCAAATCCTTGTCTTTGGGTCTGCTGCTTTAGGAACCCAAGTCATACCCCATAGGTATAACCACTATTTGCTATGTATTTTTGCCAATTTCTTTCTTTGTATTTAGCATTCATTAATATATAGAAGAAGTATGTGTGCATGGATAAAAGAATATTTATGCACACATACACATCATATGCACAGACATTGGGCCATTCTGTACATATGCAATTTCCTTTTTTTTTTTTTTTTTTTTTTGCGGTATGCGGGGTACGCGGGCCTCTCACTGTTGTGGCCTCTCCCATTGCGGAGCACAGGCTCCGGACACGCAGGCTCAGCGGCCATGGCTCACGGGCCCAGCCGTTCCGCGGCATGTGGGATCTTTCCGTACCGGGGCACGAAGCCGTGCCCCCTGCATCGGCAGGCGGACTCTCAATCACTGCGCCACCAGGGAAGCCCTATTGATTTTTAAATGTTAACCCAAACTTGCATTCCTGTGACACCTCCCACTTGGTCATAATTTTTTGGCTTTTTAAATATATTGCTGGATTCACTTTCTTAATTTTTAAAAAATAATTCTAAAACATCCATGTTCACAAGGGATGTCAGCCTGTAGTTGTCTTTTCTTATAATATCTTTGTCGTACACTGATTTTTGTATGTTTATCATTTTTTTTAAATGTAAGCAAAGTTATAACTTTTCCTACAGACACTTCTTTTTATTTTATTATTTAAATTGAGGTATAGTTGAGATACAATATTATATAAGTTTCAGGTATACAACATAGTGATTCACAATTTTTAAAGGTTGTATTCCATTTATAGTTATTATAAAATATTGGCTATATTCCCTGTGCTGTACATGGATATATTGCAGACACTTCTTTAATTGCATCATATGTATTTTGATATGCTGTTTTAATTTTCATGAATTCAACATTTTTTCTCATTTCTTTTGTGATTTCTTCTTTGACACATAGGCTATTTAGAAATATGTTAATTTTTAAATGTTTGGAGATCTTTAAGACATCATTTTGTTATTAATATCTAATTTAGTTGTATTTTGGTCAGAGAACATACTTTCTTTGATTTCAGTTTTTAAAAACGTATTGATTCTTGTTTCATTGCTTAGCATCTGGTCTGTTATGGCGAGTGTTAGATGTGAAATTGAAAACAATGTGCATTCAGCAGTTTGGGGTAGAATGTTCTATAGATATCCATTAGGTCAAGTTGGCTATAGAACAAAAGATAGGATGTTATAGCTATTCTATGGCCAGGAGCAAAATCCCCTTCATTACATTTGAATGTACATCCTACAATTAAACCAGATTGAAACAGGTTCCCAAATCCATCTTGAATCAAATGTAACACTAATCCATATTTAGAGATTGTTCCTGATCCACTGCTTTCAGCTGGTTCCTTTCTAAAAAGCTATCAACATAATTTTTGGTATCAACGTAATTTTTTTCCCACTGAAAGCAAGTAAAACGAGAGGTCCAAATTATTAACTCTGGCTCCATCACCACGTAGAACTGTGTATTTAAAAAATGACCAAAGATAAGTTTACAACTTCTAGATAATATTACATTTTGTAGATAGAGAAGTTAATTTTATTAATGGCTATAATTCAGAAATTATTTACTATGATAAATAAAGGAATTGAAAATTATGGTTAAGATAAGGAGTTTCTTACCTCCACCTATATCCAGAATCCCATTAAAAATAACTCTGTCAGGACTTCCCTGGTGGCGCACCAAGGTAGGGGACACGGGTTCAAGCCCTGGTCTGGGAGGATCCCACGTGCTGCGGAGCAGCTAGGCCCGTGTGCCACAACTACTGAGCCTGTGTTCTGGAGCCCATGAGCCAACTACTGAGCCCCCGCGTGCCACAACTGCTGAAGCTCGCGCACCTAGAGCCCGTGCTCCACAACAAGAGAAGCCACCGCAATGAGAAGCCTGCGCACCACAATGAAGAGTGGCCCGTACTCGCTGCAACTAGAGAAAGCCTGCGCATAGCAACGAAGATAGCAACGAAGACCGAACGCAGCCAAAAATAAATAAATATGTTAAAATAAATTAAAAAAAAAAACTGTCAATTAAATTTTAAGAACCTGTCAATTAAATCTGACCTGTGATCAATTTGACCTGTGACTAAGTAAAATATATTCTGCAATAAATGATATGGTGGTAATGGTGGCTGAGAAAAAGGAAGGAAGAAGAGAAATAGGAGATAGGGGATAAAAAACTATTCAGTTTTTTTAAAATGAAACATGTACTTATGTTTAACTGCTCTAAATGACACATGCTTGTTTAAAGCAAAAATAGTAACAATGTTTTGTGTGTTTATAGCATACATAAGATTAAAATACATGACAATGATAGCACAAAGGACAGGAAGGAGTAATTGAAGGTACACAGTAAAAAGGTCCTTAACAAGTATAGTTCAACTATATTTCCACTCACTACTTTTATTATGAATACTGTTATGTGTATTTTACCACAATAAAAAATTGGAAAAAAATAGGCTATTTCGAAAATTATATGTGGATAAATATAAATCCTACAAAATCTTATATCATCTTAGAATGTTTGGAGGGGGCACAGAATTTTTACTGTTGTTTGCACTGACATTCTTATGCCTTTCTTCAGTTTTTCCAAAGGGCAGTACTTCTCAATGTTCAGTCTTTCTTTAAGGGGGAGCAGAAAGCTGAGTACATAGTTGGTTATCAAAAATCAGTCTAAAAGATTCTTAATGTATTATTGAAGTAGTGTGGAGTAGTCGAAAAAAATCATTTGACTTCAAGTCAAGAAATTTGATCGGTATATAGTTTGTCACCCTTTTCCAAAACACTGTGGCTCTTAATTCATAAAGAAAAGTGTGCTGGACTAGAAATTCAATGGGTTCTTTTCAGCCCTAAAAAAATCTATAACTCTGATTGATCTATGTTGCTGTGGAGATCAACGTGGGAAACTAGACTTCTGAGTTTGCCAGTGGTGTAATATCAGTTAGTACAGTTCCTGTTGCAAGTAACAGAAAACAAAAACCAATGCCCACCCCAATCACCTTAAGCCAAACAGATGAGCTCTGTGAACACGGATGCTTACTTCACCAGCTTAGCCAGATGGGAACAGCGTCCCACCACCTTTGCCATATTCTATTAATTAGAAGCAGATGTCAGGTCCTGCCTACCTTCAGGGGTAGTGGTGAGTCTTGTTAAAATCTTTTTTGCGGTCTGCCTTCAGTAGGGCATTAATTCCATGTTCACAAGTTTTCTTCCTTTACTCTTTGCCATCCTTAAGGTCAAGTTTTTGCAGTTTTTGATGATCCTTGGAAATGGCAGAGAACCAGTCAGCTGCAGAAGACAGAAAGTTCCTGCTCAAGGCATTGTGTGGGTTTACCTTGCTTGATCTTCCAATTAAACCTAATCAGCAGTAAGTTATTGTTACTCCAACACACTGCTTTCTCAATGCCCAGGGGAAGACCCCTAGGTACCCTGGGGGTGTAAGGAGGCCAGGAAAAGAGGGTCTGCAAAGATAACAGGCAGAATGAATCTCATTTTCAGGGATCAGGTGAATTCCTTCAACCCAAAGACACAAAGTTCAAATTAATTTGCATCCTTGTTTCCCCATGAATGAAAAATGCTTGAAAGTAGATAAGCAGCTACTTTCATCTGGGTCACTGATTAAAACAGCATGTTTATTATGTCCTATTTGAGGGTGTAGGTTTTTGGTCTGACATATATAGAGGTTGCATTCAGCATCTAAAACTTATCACCTGCATGTTTCTAGGGTGAGGCTGCCCCAACCCCCTGAGAAGGGCAAGGTGGTAGAATGGGAAGAATCTAGGGCTTTGGAGACAGATCGGGGAGTGTGTTCCAGCCTGCCCTGGCTATCTCTGTGTCAGTCAATGAGCAGATTATTTCCCCCTTTTTGAGCTTCAGATCTTTCATTTGTATACTGGACTTAATAATACCCAAATTGAAGATCAAAAGAGTGGATACTAGTGAAAGAGTTTATGAAGTACAAGTGCTCTATGTATGAGGTACTATCTGATTATTAAATCATGGTAGATTTTTCACTGAAGTCTTGGGTCAAGTAAAGGGATATGTTTATCTGATGATGCCAAGATGGAAAACCATAGCATCTTTGCTTGGACGCTAGAGTGCTAGGTGGGAAGGACACTGATCTGCCCCAATATAGTAATGACTATATTTCATATATTTTGAGTTTGAAAAGGCTTCTGCAATGCTCTGCAAGGCTGTATAAAAAAATAAATGGACTTCAGAGAAATGGCCAGAAACATGTAGTGGGAAAACGTGCTGTTCAGAGAATAAAATTTTACTTGTTGATGGACAAAAATTATATGCAGATCCTGCAGGAAGCTATGTATAACATAGTAGTTTTTAACCATGAAATGTTAGCAGAACTTACCCTCCTGTTTCCAGAGAATTTTTCCTTTGATCACAGAATCAAGAACAGGCCAAGAATGAGTTCTACACTGATTTTCTCCCATGGGACCAGAGAGTTTCTTGATAGTTGAAAAAGCGATTCTTTAATACCTCCTTTTCCTGCTTTTGTTCTAGTTTCTGATGAATTTGGCCACAGGAAAGTAGTGAATCTTGCTGTCTTTGGATATAACTGATTTCAGCATGAGTTAAAGGATTCAGCCTAGAGAAAAAGTAAAATGAGGAGAGAAAAATCCTATTAGGATCATTTTCTTCATTCCAATATAGCTGAGACTGGGGCCTTCCTGCCAGCACACCCTTGGTTTCTTTGTCCAGCTGATTTTTAAATAACTCAGGTGATTGGCCTCATTATTTTCCTTGGGAACTCAATCTACCATGTAACAGAGCTGACTCTGAGGAAGTTCTTCTTGACATAATATTGTGTGTACAGTTTCTTCATACATCTTCCCTTTACTCAATTCCATTCTGTAAGGAAATCAATAAGCATAAAAAAAGAGAAAAGAAAGTAGTTAGGAGATAGACAGGGTAGGGGAACAGGAGTTGTTGGCTGGTAGGATGAGGGAGAGGAAGCAGGCTGTGCCCAGAGTCACCAAAAGAAAGGATGAGTGGAGGGAAAACGGCCCTCAGGGTGGACTGGAAAAGGCAGCAGGGGCTCAGGAGCAACAGCAAATATCCTTCTTAATTTTGAGCTCTCCCTAAACTGAGGTGTGCCTCAAGACGCTGATTTCAGTAATCTCTATGGATTTGGTCAATTTTTCGGTTGCTACTTCAAACTGATATTTAATTATTTTCAAAACTCCATAGCTATTCATGTTAGCTGGCATAAGCCAAGATTTGAACACCTGTCCCAGGAGGGCTGGGGAATAAGGTTGAGGAAGATCCAGTTACCCTCCTCCACGTGGTAACTTAGCCGCTGGTTTTCCCACAGACCCGACCCACGCCCTGCTCCCTAGTTCACCTCCCTCATTACTCCATGGTTGAGCTCTGGCTCACAAAGGCGTGGATTTCTGAAGGAAACACAGGAGGGCAGATGCGTGGTGCACAAGAGGGCTCTGTATCCAGAGCCAAAGGAAAACTGGGCTCCCCCCATCTGGGCAGAGTCAAGAGCAGAGATTCCCCGCAGATGCTGAGAGGATAAAAGCCTTACATGACATTCTTAAGGTTCCCTTGTAAAAAGACATACACAAGTTTGAGAGATATTCAAGAACTACTTCATATCAGTCAGAGGCAAGCATGCTTTCAACAGTCAAGCCTTGTTCTACTCTTCATCGTTACTGGACCACAGATCCAACCATGTAACACACCCCAGTGACTTGCCATTGTTCTTGGAATGAAATTCAAGATTGTCCATGTGAGCCACAAGACCCTGCCGGAGCCAGTCCTTGTTTGGCTCTCTGGCCCCATGTCTGGCCAGTCTTGTCTATATTCTAGCCACCCTGATCACCGTCTGGTTTCCTCAAATGTGTCACCCTCTCTGTGCTAATGGACCTCCAGATGCTGCTTCCCCTCCCCCAGTTAATCCCCACCCACCTCTATACCACTGCTTAATCACCCCATCTTCAGGGAAACCTCTGTCTCTCACCTGAACTCTCACAGAGCTCTGCCTCCAGAGTAGCTATGATTAGACAATCACACAGGTACACGTGTAAGTGCGTCCATTGCGCTGGACTGTAAACTCCATGAGGACAGAGACCTCGTCACTTTGCTCACTACTATATCCCCTGGACTTCCAATGCCTTGTCCTTACTGGAAACTTACTCATTTCTGTAGGAAAAATGACTGTGTAGGTTACAGCCCATGCTCAGAGACAACCCCATTTATAGTAAGGTGTGACCCATCTGGAAATGGCCAGAGATCAACCACCAGGATCCAGAGACCTGTGGGGTGGTTGGTCAAAGTGATTAGAACAATGAACACCGACTGTCTAAACTAAGTAAAGGAAACCTTTTCCATTTGGAAACTAGTTGGCTGCTAGTTTAAGTCATCAAAGCAACACTCCAAGCATCTCACAGGCACCTTCCGGTGGGTTCGCAGGTTTATTAAACACATGTTCAGAAACACACACCCCTCCATGCATCTCAAACATTCTTACAAAGTAATTAACAATCTCTTAGTATTTTGTCTCCTTTCCCGTTGTGCTTTCCCTGACTTCTTAGATATTATATATAGATATATATTTTTTTCTTTCTTTCTTTCTCTAATTGGTAACTCACTGAAACTCACCTCTGTTTCTTCACAGCAACCAGTGCAGTTAGATAACACTTACAATAATACTTAAGGATATCAACCACAGAGTATGTCTTGGGAAAAATAAGAGGCTTTTAGAGAACTTTTTATTTTTCTTATATTGTGGGTAGCTCACGGGGATATTTAAGTCCCAGTTAAATGTGTATTAGAAGAGTGAAGAGATTCACTGATGTTACATAGATGAGCACAGATCGTCAATTATCCAGAAGCTGCATCATTCAAAGATACAAGGAAAGGGAACTGGTGAATAGAAACCCCCTTGGCTGCAGGAGTCACCCAAGCACATGAATGAGCTAATGATTTCGGGAGAAAGGAGACTGTTCCAGAGGCGTTATCGGGGAAAGGGACGATGAAGATTTGGAGAAATGGGGATGAAGAGCGCTAAGGGCCCTGTGAGGAAGACATGGGGCTTGAAAAGTGTTATTAGCAGGACCATGATACCATCACCACCATATAGTGTTTACTTATTTATTTTTATTTTTTATTTTTTTGTGGTACGCGGGCCTCTCACTGTTGTGGCCTCTCCCGTTGCGGAGCACAGGCTCTGGACACGCAGGCTCAGCGGCCATGGCTCACGGGCCCAGCCACTCCGCGGCATGTGGGATCCTCCCGGACCGGGGCACGAACCCGTGTCCCCTGCATCGGCAGGCGGACTCTCAACCACTGCGCCACCAGGGAAGCCCCCATATTGTGTTAAGGCTGAGTTGGTGAAGAGCTTCCCATGCAGCCTTGGCCAGTGTTGGGAACACGAGGAGGTGGCACAGGAGCTGGAGCTCATGTTTCCAACTTTCGTATCAGTCCTGAGTAGGAACACAGGAGGGCAATAATGGATGACGCTACGATGGCCCCAAATGAACCATCAAGGTTAAGACCCACAGGCCCAAGAGGAGGTGGTCAGCAAAGGGGAGAGAGTCAGGACCTCCTCTCTAAGTCCTCCTTCACCTCCACCCCTAGGGGTCTTTCCTCAGCCGGACTTTTGCTGTTCTCACTGCTGTTTCACCCACTGGCACTGAGGTTTGATGTTGCTGGCAGTCAGTATCATTAGTGGGGAGCTTCCATGTCTCTCCGGTTAGATCAAGGAGACCATGGTCCATCTCCTGCCACTGTGTTGGTCACCTCAGGGCATGCTACTGAGACGGATGCTACATAGCTCTAACAGCTGAAAAAACAGTCTTGCATCCAAGTCACACATGTAGAAATCCCTGGGTCCATCCTACTGATGTTTCCTGATATCTTTTAGTCTTAATGCTGACCTCCCAACAGAAGAGCTCTGTATTTTCAAGCCCGGCTGCTTGTCGCAGATCCCCTCTGATAGAACATCAAAGAAACTGTAGCATGTCTCTCTTTGAATCAACTACAATAGTGGAATTTTCTTTTTTTTTCTTCTCTCAGTGCTACAGTTGTTCAAACAAACACTGGTTATTGACGATGCAGGTGCTCCAGCTTCATTCCCTTCTGTGTGCTTTAATTTGCCTCCTTTCTGGGTCATGTTGTTGGTCTCCTTCTGGGTGTCACTGGACACAGGACCATGTGGGTGGTCTTGTGTTTCCTTCCTGGATTCTGCAAAGATGATTGTTTTTAGTTGTTTTGCTCTTGCTGCTCTCTGAATACATCCATAATCATGTCTACTCTATTATCCTCTGATTTAAGAACTTAGGTGCAGGATCTGGAGCCAAGATGAAGTGGGAAGAGAAACCAGATTTTTTTCCTATTTTTTTAGCTAAAAACTTTGCAGGAGAAAAGCATGGTGTCTTCAGTTTCAGCTGTTAGGTAGCATAACAGAGTGGAAGATGGATTAGAATAGATTTTATTCTGTGCTTTGCTACCACCTCGCCAAATGACCTTGAACCAGTCATCTCAACTTTTGTGGACACTATTTTTTTCATCTAAAAAATAAAACGATTTCATAAAGTGGACCAATTCTAAGGCCCTTTCTGGCTCTTACATTCTAGAGAGACATGGTACACAAACCTCAAAGGCTTAAGGAATGTATCTGTTCTAGTCCAGTGGGGGATTTGAACATGACTAATATAAGGATCATTAGAAACTGGAAAGTCACAAGGCGATGCCTCTCATTTTCCCCTCTGAAAATGACTCCCATCCATGGGGTTCCTATGTGCAATGATATTACGTAAGGCAAGTAAAAGAGAGAACAGCAGGAGAGACAAAAAGTACTTCATAGAGTAAGCAAAAATCATTAAAATTTTCACAATGTTAGGTAGACATTATTATTTTTGGAGAACAACACTCGAATGACCTTTAGTGTGCTTAAAATGAATCACTTTACAAAAAGCACGAACACTTTTTAAAATGTAACTTTGGACAGAGTACACAAATTAAAATAACGGTATCAAAAACCACAGTCGCATGGTCTGATCCTCTAAAATGGACTTTAGGACTCTGAGCAATTTACTAGGATTCTAAATGTGCATCCAATGAGCCTAGCTATGTTTCTACAGATTCGAATGTTGCACTGAGAACAGCTGCTCAAAGATGAGTTCCCTCTGTCAGTCTCCACAGTTTTTCAAGGTCAAGTTACCTGTGAGGCCATTTGCATCCTCACTCCTTAAAAGTGTGCTATGAAATAAACCAGCAGGATGTACTGGGCGGAAACTGATTCCCAGAACACATATGGATAAGCAAGTCAAACATTAAACATTTTATTTGAAAGAGAAAAAAAGCAGAGAAAGATGTACCAATACACATCGTTCAAGGAATAGGAGTTTCTACTAAAAGACAAAAGTTGCGCAGCAGCAGTTATGACTCTTAATGGCATTTTGTCACATGGGAAGACATACCCTACCAGATATCTTGCAGGGAAAACTTTCAAGAGAGGTCATACCTAATCTATCCCATATACTTAAAAATGGCCAAATCTGAAACTCAACAAGTTGTTTTAGAGATGAGGGAACAGGGCCACAGAAGTTAGGTGCCATCGTTCATGGCCATCTGGAGTCAACATTTTATTCACTAAGCCCCTGGCTGAAGCACTCTATCCTTTACTGCAGGACTTCTTGCTAAAACCCCATGCCATCAAATGTCCCCCTGTTCTAATCACAAAGTGGTCTGCAATGTTAGCCACCTGCTCCTTAGTTTTCCTTGAGGCCAGATTATCACCAGCCAGGACGTCTGTATAAGGACCTTCCCCACACTTGAAGTGGTGTATTAATTAAGTCAACCGCAGGCCAAGTTCTTTAACGTTTTCTCTCTTGGGATTACTTCTCTGCCCTGGATGAGCATCTGCTCTGCACCTCTCGGGCTAGGCAGTCCTGGATGTGCTATGGAGTCCTTCACCTCCATTCCTAACCCACCTGCTACCTGCCACCTAAACTACTGGAGGGAGCTGAGACAGAATACTGGTTGGTTGACTAGTCCTAAGTGTAGGATACAGCAATTTTACCCCACCTACTAGAAGTGGGGAACTTCTCTCATTGCTCACATGGCAAACCTTGTTTGCTTTTTTTTCATGTGTGCACATATCATAATGGTACAGTCTGCTGGTTCTAGTTCAGTGTCTATTATAGATAGTTGATTCCACCTGCAAAGCCCACTTAAATCTACAAAGTAAATTACTCTTTTACTCACATTTATGCACCTAAACCAATGTGCTGGTTCTTTTTATTTTTTAAATTTATTTTATCAAAGTATAGTTGATTTACAATGTTGTGTTAATTTCTACCGTACAGCAAAGTGATTCAGTTTTATACACACACACACACACACACACACACACACACACACACACACATATTCTTTTTCATATTCTTTTCCATTATGGTTTATCACAGGATACTGAATATAGTTCCCTGTGCTATACCGTAGGACCTTGTAAGACTCTGTCTTTTCTGTACTACATTTACTGTTTTAGATCATAAAGAATGCTTCCCAATTTTTTTCATTAAAGTAATATAACACTGATTTACAAACTGAAAAAGACAATAGTTATAGGGCAACTGATTTTCTTCACACAACCACGTACCCAGCCATGAGCAGAGGGCAATGTGCTGGTTCTGGACGGAGAAAGACAGACTTAGTGAGTGCTTACTTATCACTTATCATCAGCTGGTAGAGTGTGCACACGGAGGTGGCTGTGCGCTGAGTTACACACTCGCTCTACAGTGGTTCCCTGTCACGGGCTCTACTTGTGGAAGTCATGGGTTCCTCACATCAGCGTGCTTATTCAGAAGCACCTTACATAGAACTGCAGAACCAGGAGAGAGCCAAGTGATAATCTGGTCCAGCATCAGACTGGCTGGGGCTGGGGCGCTGGACCATACGAGGATTGGTACATGACTTTGGTCTCAGGTACATCATGTTCTTCTGAATTAGTTGAGACTATTTGATTTCAAGTAACTGGAAACCACTTAAGCTAGTGTAAAGTAAAAATGGGAATTTATCATAAAGATAGGGGAAAGGGGACTCATAGAGGCAAAGGAAAACAGCTGAGTCTCAGGAGCTGGAACTGGGAAAGTGCAAAGTGACAGGAACCCAGGAAACCCTTGGTGCCTCTCACACCTCTGCTTTGTTCTGTTCATTTGTCTATATCTGTAGACTGGCTCTCTTAGCAGATAATCACATGGCAGAAAGGATCTGGATTAGATCCACAGGGGTAACTTCTATTCTCCATCCCCATGAAAAGGATTCTCATTAATCCACCTTGCGTTAGATGCTGTGTTAATTACATCATTGGCCCCAATTCTTTACTGCCCTTTCAAAGAATTATATTTCTACAATCACTGCATGGTCTCTTGGTGAACAGACGGCAGTGAGAAAACTCTTATAGGATGCTGGAAGAATGGCAACCCGTGTTATGTACTGGTAAATATTTTGTGAAACTATTGCCTGTGGCAGTCTGGAAAACAGAGTATTCTTGACTTGGGTTAGTCAGTTTTAAAGCAGAATTTGAAAACGTGAGCTGGTTGCTACTAGCCTTTTTTGATAAGGTAGTACAAGAAAGGGATGGGCTCAGGGAAGAAAGTTTGCCAACAGATTCAGATAGATATAGAGAGCCCAGGGATTCTGGGACTCTCAGGGTTGAAAATGAAACTGCTTCTAACCATTTCAAGGTGTGGCCATTAAAGCACAGCCTTAGGACCGAGACCAGATCCAGAGCACAGCCACCAAGACAAAATCTCAGAGCAAACAAATGTCGCAGTCTTTGTTAACTCTTCTGAAACTCTTCTATTACCGAGTAGATCCTTTTACCCAGACAAAAGTGTTGTTAGAAATACTAGGGATGTGGTCCCACCTAAGCCCAGGCGGCAGATGCTCCTGGTGCCCCACCCAGACTCCCTTCACCAGGTTGATGCCCTCATCCCCCAGCTGCCGCTAGTGGCTCTCACCTGCCATCTCTTCCACATGATGACCCCTAGCTGACTAGAACTGTCCCAACCTCCTGCTGGCTTATGGCCTTTGTCTCTTCATTCAGTGGCCTTTTCACAAAGGATTTCCAATGACTGCAAACTTAAAACAAGAAGGCAGAGTTTAAAATGGAAACCTAGAGCAGCTCTAGAAGTTAACTTATCAGTGAGGGTGTGGAACAGTGACTCTGCTTTATATATTTACTTAATATGTGAGATCCCAGGAAGACAATCCCACAGCATTTAAGCAACTTTCCTCCATGTGATGTAGATAAAAATAATACCCGAGTCACAGGCAGCATCCTTTTTTTTTCCATTTTCCCTGATAATTCTGCTGAAGTTTAAAAGAGAATAGGAAAATGCGGAATATTATATAGAACACATCACAAAGCCATCTCACAAAGCCTCAGTGACTGTAACAAAAGGCAACTGATATGAATAGTAAGAAAAGGGAATCATTATTACCCAGAATATCTTTTTTTTTAACATCTTCATTGGAGTATAATTGCTTTACAATGGTGTGTTAGTTTCTGCTTTATAACAAAGTGAATCAGTTATACATATACATATGTTCCCATATCTCTTCCCTCTTGCATCTCCCTCCCTCCCACCCTCCCTATCCCACCCCTCTAGGTGGTCACAAACCACCGAGCTGATATCCCTGTGCTATGCGGCTGCTTCCCACTACCTATCTATTTTACGTTTGGTAGTGTATATATGTCCATGCCTCTCTCTCACTTTGTCACAGCTTACCCTTCCCCCTCCCCATATCCTCAAGTCCATTCTCTAGTAGGTCTGTGTCTTTATTCCTGTCTTACCCCTAGGTTCTTCATGACCTTTTTTTTTTTTTCTTAGATTCCATATATATGTGTTAGCATACGGTATTTGTTTTTCTCTTTCTGACTTACTTCACACTGTATGACAGACTCTGGGTCCATCCACCTCACTACAAATAACTCAATTTCATTTTTTTTTATGGCTGAGTAATATTGCATTGTATATATGTGCCACATCTTCTTTATCCATTCATCTGTCGATGGACACTTAGGTTGCTTCCATGTCCTGGCTATTGTAAATAGAGCTGCAATGAACATTTTGGTACATGACTCTTTGAATTATGGTTTTCTCAGGGTATATGCCCAGTCGTGGGATTGCTGGGTTGTATGGTAGTTCTATTTCATCTCACACTGGTCAGAATGGCCATCATCAAAAAATCTAGAAACAATAAATGCTGGAGAGGGTGTGGAGAAAAGAGAACCCTCTTGCACTGTTGGTGGGAATGTAAATTGATACAGCCACTATGGAGAAGAGTATGGAGGTTCCTTAAAAAACTACCCAGAATATCTTGACAGGTGAATGTGGCTGACCTTCTGATGCAGAGTCCTGAAAATTGCAAAAGGGGAAACAGTCTCCCGAAAAAATGTGCTGCTCTGTTCAATGTAAAGCAGTGGTTCTCTTTAGCTCTGATTGTGTCAAAGGTTCTGTGGCTCTGTCACCACTCTTCTCCTAGTATCAACTGATGTGGAGAAAAGCCACTGCTCCCAGGAACCCACTGAGCAAGGACTGTCCAGGGCCTTCTCAATCTGGCCCCCTGTCTAAGCTCTCTAGCCTCCTTTCTCACGACACTTCCTCTCCCTAGGAACCACTTTCACTCCTATCTTGGTTCACTTCTAAATGGGCAATGAATGCATATATCATGCCATTCATTCAACTCCTCTCTGGTTAAATCATTCTTTAGGTCCAAAGATACCTAATTTAGAGGAGGGAGGTAAGGGGATGAGTGAATAGCTGAGGGTAATTAAGAGGTACAAACTTCTAGTTGCAAAATAAATGAGTCATGGGGATGAAATGTACAGTGTGGGGAATACAGTCAATAATTATGTAATATCTTTGTATGGTGACGAAAGCAGCCACTTATAAGATAAATAAGTACTAGGGATGCAATGTAATACAACATGATTAATATAATTAACACTGCTATATGTTGTATATGAAAGTTGTTATGAGAATAAGTCCTAAAGTTCTCATTACAAGGAAAAAATATTTTTTCTTTTTCTTTTCTTTTGTATCTATATGAAATGACAAATGTTCATTAAACTTACTGTGGTAATCATTTCATGATGTATGTAAGTCAAATCATTATGTTGAACACCTTAAACTTATACAGTACTGTATGTCAATTATGTATCAATAAAACTGGAAGAAAGAAAACAACAGAGAAACCTAACTTCATTCTTTAAGTGGAGCAGAGAGGTCCTTCCTCCAAGCTCTGTCAGAATGTTGCATACAGCTTTTTTGATGACTTTGCATTGCATATAGGATAAAATCCAAAGTCTCTTCCACGGCTTGCAGTGTCCTGAATAATCTACTTTGATTCCTTTTTATGCATCGCCTCGTGTCTCACAAGTCTGTAGCCACACTGGCTTCTTCTAATTCCTCAGAAGCAGGGAAGCCATAGGGCCTTTGTCTATTCTGTTCTTTCAACCCAGAACAGGTTTCTCCCTACTGCTCATTTGTCCAATTTCTACTCGTCCCTCTGATGGCTTAATGACACTTAAAAGCAGCTTTGCAGAGTGGTTAGTAGTGTGTGCTGCACAGGCAGAATGTCTGGATTCCCATCTGATTTCTACCACTTATAATATTTGAAATTGGGAAATCTGCTTAACCTCTCCAGGTTCTGGTTGCCTCATCTATATCATAGGAATAATAATGGTAAGTACCTCAGAGGTTGTTAAAAGGCTTAAACAGATAACCCAAGGGAGCCTGGAATAATGGCAGTGGTGGCATTCTTTTGTCATTTCGCCAAGTACACCTGTAAAATTAAGCAGAGCAATTAGGTAGGAAAAACTCCAACTCCCCCAAGTTTATAGTCAACAGCTACAAAAAAGCTAGTTGACCAAGTATCTTCATAAACAGTAAGTATGAGTAAGTGGCGCCAAACCACCACCAACTCCAAGACCTGAACTGTATTCACAACTGCGCCGGGGAAAGCAAAGGAAAGCAGTGGGGCATCTGACATATGCCACAATCTCCCAAACAAGCAGACAGGTGTTCACTGGAAGCTTGAGGGCCAACCTGAGAACAACTGGTGAGACCAGGACTTTTTCAGACTCTGCCAGCCTGTGTGCAAGTGGTGAGCTCTCAAGGGCCTGGCATTCAGGGCCCCACGAACTCTCAAAGCTAACCAGACAAAATTCCTTCCAAGACCACACCCCACAGTGACTTACTGCCGGGAATAAGATCCAAAGTGAGCAGCATGGGGTTAATAGAGGCAAGGAGGAAAGAAAGTCCAGATGAAAGGAGGGGAGACCAGAGCGTGATTTTCAGTAAGGAAGGCAACATATTGTGAACATTTCACAAAAACAGCAGAAGAGGGAGCTCTAGAGCCATGAAGTTAGGAAGGAAAACAACCAATTCCATATAAAAATGAATGACAAAAAGATTGAGATCAAATTTCACATACAGGTGTTAAAATAAAAAGGGAATAAGGAGCAGAATAAGATTCCTACAGTTAAAGCACGCCAGAGGAGTATGTTTATTACAAAGCTAATGGGAACATATTCTCAGGTGTAGAGAGAAAACGGAGGAGGAGCTCATCAGTAGGGCAACGGCACCTGCTAGAGAAGGCTCTGGGGAAGGGATGGTGAAGGAAGTTGTGGGCGTCTTCTAATCCTCTCCCTTGTGGAGAACCAGGCAGAGCCAGTGGGTGCCATGTCAGCCAGAGGCTTAGTTCCAAAAAGCTAACTGGGGCAGTGGTTACCAGCCGAGAGAATCCGGAGCAGAAGGCACGATCTTGCATGGATAAAGGAACCGAGAATCTAGACCAGAGCAAAGAGGGGAAGAGCCCAGCAGAGTCCCACAGGGTGAGAAATCAAGCGGAGTTACAGCAGCAGGAAGTGATGTGGGAAGGCGTTCACAAATGGCTTCGGAGCCTGCCCAGCGACCACTTAATGGTCAATGTGTAGGCAGCCTACAGGCGCATCAAGCTGGTTTAAAGTTAGAGTGGGTAACAACATCCACGGATGGACGGGTGCCGAAAAAGGAGGAAAGATATTTTGGAGCAGAGCAATACCACCAGCATAGCAGAGGCTTGGGATTTGGAACGTGTAAGGTCTCTGCCCGTTAAATCCACTCTCTGACAACCATCTTCCATGCTTCCATCTCGCCTACTTGGGATCTCCCATGTGACCAATCACATAACCTCATTGTTACTTTCAGTCCTCTTACGGTATCACGTTTGCCCTATTCTCACTGCTCCAGGGTCCTTTTTACCCTTCTCGCTCAGTCAGGCTCCATGGTTCTACAAGCTCACTCACTTGCAAACACTGATGTCATCCCCTTCCTCCACTGTCCTCAAGTAGCAACCCTGGCCCTGGTAAACCAATCTATAGATCAATAATGGCACAATATCATTTTCCAGCTCTGACCTTCCCTAGCAATTCCACGTCTAAAAGCCTTGAAATTTAACTTACCGAAACAGCATCGATTTCCCTCACTTCCCTACTCCTATCAATCTTCCTCATGTCAGTAAACAGTGCTGCATTTACTGGTTACTCAAGTCAAAAGCTAGTTCTCTTTCCCTCAAACACCACATTCAATCTATGAATACGTCGTTGGTACCTTCTTCCCAAACATACACTGAATCCATTTACACTTCTGCACCTCCACTAAATACCTCTGGTACAACTCACTATATATCCTCATCACAATAGTGTTCCAATGAATCTCCCTGCTTCTAATGTTGCCTCCTACCTCTATCCATTTCCACCCAGTAGCTGGAGTAATCATTTACAATATGAATCCACTCCACTGCCTAAAACCCGCAGTGTTTTCTGAATGCCCTTAGACTAAAATCCTGAATTCAGCTTTCATGGGCCTGGTTTATTTGACTCTCTAACCTACTCAGCCCTCCTGCCCACTATACCCTAGCCACACTGGTCTTCTTTAGGTGGCCAGAAACTGTCAAGCTTGTGATCTGAGGCCTTCAGGACAAAGGAGAAATGCAGGGGCGGTGCATGGTACTGGGGAGTCTCTAGTAGGGAGGCCTGACCTTGTCTTGAGAGGCAGGGAGGATTTCCCTGAAGGAGTGACATTTGTCCTGGGATACAAAGGCTAATCTGGACTATTAACTATGTGAAGAGTGGCAGAAGAGAGCTCCATATAGAAGAGCATGTGCAAAGGCCCTGGGACTGATGAGATGGTGGTATGTTTGAGGAGAGAGACAAATATCACAAGTGGATATAAGTTGACCTGGCAGAGGCTGGATCCTTCAGTGTCTATAGGTCACATCAAGAGTGGTTTGCCTGGGGCCCAGCCTACTTATAAGGCTGGCTATTACTAAAATCTCACTCTTAGCAACTCATTCTTTCAGACTTAGGGCTTGGTCTCAGTTAAAATGTAAAAACACAGGGGAGAAGAAATTCCACTGATATCTTGGTGGAAATGATGTCTCTGTGAGCAGGTTGTATTAGGGGAGGAGTGGATGCTTTTTCTTCTGGGAGTCCTGAACGAAAGAACAAAGAATACTGGTGGGATACTTCTCACTTCAGTCCATAAAGGTCCTTACAGTATGCCTCAGTGGGAGCAGGAGAGGGAAATATCTCCCAGCTGCTCCTATTGGCCAAAGCCTTCCTCCTCTCCAGAGGGCCTGACAGGACCTGTGTGGTCTGAAGAACCAGCTGGAGCGCAGGCCAGTGGGACATGAACGTCTGTGGAGCTGCTCTGGTGTCTGGGTTTTTCCATTTCCATAAATTACAGGGACAGGAAGCAGGTACCTCTTAGAACTCCCGGGCATTTGAAAATGAGAATAACATTAGATTTGGGTCAAGTCTGCCAGACCGCTGAGCAATTCTAGGCATATTACGGTTCTAGGTTTCCACTTCCTCTTGCTCCCTGTGATTCTTTAGTGAGTAAAGAATTCACTTTCAGTTTTCTTCTGTGGCGACTTCTGTCCTTCACTTGCTCTCCTGTTTTCCCTTCAGTCTCCCTCTTGCCCTTTCCTCTTATTTTGCAAGTGGATTAGATAAGCCAACGCTCATCATATGTCTCTGTATCCTCAGCTTGACCACCAGCCTTCAATCTCCAGATCTCATTTCTGGCCACACACAGAAGACTTGATTCCTGCGTGCTTCCCCATCACCTGCAGGAATAGCTGAGAGCTTGTCCCTTTAAGATAGATCTGATGAAGTGTAGACTCCTCTTCCTCTCCTATTTTCCCCTATATGAACCTATTTTCCAAACCCTGCCTTGTTTATAGGTCTTAAAGCCTCAGAGACAATGACAAAATTCCTGTCTGTGCCCTAAAAGCCAGTGGCAGAGAAAGGCAGTACCAGGTGTCCTTGGCCCAGACCCTTCATTTCAGCGTGATGGACTGACAGGAGTTCGGAGATCAACGGCTCACCTGAATAGGCAGGATGTGTTTTCTAGTGATTGATCTCCTCCTCCATAAATTATGGATTTGCATCTCTGCTGAGGCCCGTGACTTACTGAGAAGCCCTTTAAGCAGTAAATCCCCTCTCCATTCTCTGGGCAGCAATGACATTGCTCAAGTCACAGAGAAATACAGGGCTGCCCTTTGCAAGGCACTTTCTTAAAAAGCAAACTTTCACTTGTTAAAGCCTCAGCAGGGAGACTTTTGGGAGAAGATCAGCAACTTTAGTCTGGGCAGCCTCACTTCCCTCAGTTCTCTTAGCAAGGAGGCCCGGCTGGGAGCAGGGCACAGATCTGTATGAATCAAAATGCATAGCTTTGGGGTTGTTGTTGTTGTTATTATTATCTGGGGGCAAAAGAAAATCTATTTGTGGGCTGATACAGGAGAGTAGGTATCAGAGGGAAAGGAATGCCTCCCGCCTCAACCCCCACCCCCAGAGAAGGGACCGTGGAAGAGAAGGGCCAGGAAGGTCCCCCCTGTCCCATCCACCAGAGCAATCTGCCTATTTCCCCACAAAGGTCCATAGGGTCAGCCTCATTCACTTCTCTTATCAAGTCAACCTCTCCGCCGGGCCAGTCCAGATTTCATACCAAAGATGTGAAGACACCCAATAATTTGATTTAAAATCTCCCATGAGTGGATGACCAGATCTCACACTGGTGCACACTCCCTCTACCGCTCTCCACGCCACACCCCTCGAAGCCCATCACTTCCTCTCTCACTATTCCAATCTTCATCCTCCACAGAGGCCACCTTCCCTCTTCTCTACCACTGGCCTACTCTATGTTCTATCCCCGACTCACACCTCATTTCCTTTATTCAGCTGCATAAATTTTGAAAGTGGACCCTATTTTTCCACTTCTTCCCACCACCAGGGGCTCTAGGAGTATGACTCTTTTCCAGGACAGAAGATCAACTAGAACCTTGAAGGAGATGTTCCCAGAAATTATTGTCCAAAGCAAGTGAATCCACTTAACTCAAGGGGTTAGACTGTAGTGGATGCTATGGTGCACCCCAGCCCTGTCCACTCCCACATTTAGGCCTGAGAGAGTCGTTCTCCCAGTTGCTGACGTTGTTGGCAGCCGACAGCTCTCAGCTGAGCTGCTCTCTGAGAACTGCCCTTAGCTACAGAGAGCTACCTCACCCAAGTTCACACTCCCTCCCTGTGGGAATCAGTTGAGGACACTGTCGCGACAGTATCATGGTTCAATCCCTCCTTCTTCATAATTCTACTTGTTTTTCCCTATAGGTTATGTCTTGATAACATCCTCCAATAAATCTCCTGGATGCATATCTGCATCTCAGAGCCTATCACCTGAGGAACCTAACCCATGACCTATAATATCTATGAAAGCATCCCTGAGTTTTCACAACATTGCTTGGTCACTCTTATCTCCTCTGTTACTCCTTGACAAGACCTGCTTACTGCCCTCACAGCATTCCCTTATATCCTCAAAGGGCAATGTTCTTTCAGGGTTCTCTTCTTCAGTTCAGTGTTAAGCTCACCTCTCACTTCTTGCTCATTACCTTAATTATGTGACTGCTCAGTGGTTGCAAAAATAAATCACACACATCGATTACACTTTGGCTCTGCATCTGTGAAGAATGGTCACCAGTATCCCCGAGTGCCCTTGTTGGGAGACGTGATAGATCATACACTGGTCACTAGGAAATGTTACTCTGCTCTGGTTTCCTCATTATGTTGGCAGTGAGCTTATTTTCACTGGACATGTTAAAGCAGAGACAAAGAAGGAAGGGGAAAGAGAACAAATATTTATTAGCTACCTGCTGTGTGTTCCCTAGCCTAGGACTTCTATACATGTTATCTCATTTTATCCCCCCAAACAACCTTATTTACAAAGTGCCATTACGCCCATTTACAAGTGAAGATTTTGAGGCTCAAGGAGGTTAAGAAATTCCCGGGACTTCCCTGGTGGCACAGTGGTTGGGAATCCGCCTGCCAATGCAGAAGACATGGGTTTGATCCCTGGTCCGGGAAGATACCACATGCCACAGAGCAACTAAGCCTGTGAGCTACAACTACTGGACCTGTGCTCCAGAGCCCGCGAGCCACAACTACTGAGCCCTTGCACCACAGCTACTGAAGCCCAAACGCCTGGAGCCCGTGCTCCACAACAAGAGAAGCCACCGCAATGAGAAGCCTGTGCACCTCAACAAAGAGTAGCCCCCGCTCGCCACAACTACAGAAAGCTCACGTCCAGCAACGGAGACCCAACACAGCCAAAAAAGTAAATAAATAAATAAATAAATAAATAAATAAATAGGGCTTCCCTGGTGGAGCAGTGGTTAAGAATCCACCTGCCAATGCAGGGGACACGGGTTCGAGCCCTGGTCCGGGAAGATCCCACATGCCGTGGAGCAACTAAGCCCGTGCGCCACAACTACTGAGCCTGCACTCTAGAGCCTGTGAGCCACAACTACTGAGCCCACACACCTAGAGCCCGTGCTGTACAGGAGACTCCACCGCAGCGTGAAGCCTGCACACCAGAACGAAGAGTAGACCCCGCTCACCGCAACTAGAGAAAGCCTGCACGTAGCAACGGAGACCCAATGCAGCCAAAATAAATAAATAAAATAATAAACTAAAAAAAGAAATTCCCAAGTAACATACTAAGAAAATGGAGGATTTAAAATTCCAACTAGAATTTACTTGACTCTAAATCCCACGCTTTTTCTCTTAAAACATACTTTTATCCAGAAGTATAAGGTGAATCGTTGGTGTGTGTCTCTTTTACAAGAAAGTGACACCTCAGTGGATGATTTTTTTTTTTTGTGGTACGCGGGCCTCTCACTGTTGTGGCCTCTCCCGTTGCGGAGCACAGGCTCCGGACGCGCAGCCTCAGCAGCCATGGCTCACGGGCCCAGCCGCTCCGTGGCATGTGGGATCTTCCCAGACCAGGGCTCGAACCTGTGTCCCCTGCATTGGCAGGCAGACTCTTAACCACTGTGCCACAAGGGAAGCCCTCAGTGGATGATTTATGCATGAGGGTGGCTGCATGGCTGTGTGGACAAATGATAAAGAGTGATGATTCTGGCGTCAAATTGCCTGGACTAGTTGTGTATCGCTGGGTGAATTTCTTAATTCCTTTATGTCTCACTTTCCCCAACTGTAAAAAAGAAATAATGTCAATAGTAATACCTAAGTCATGGGGTTACTTTAAGCAATCTGAGATAGAGAATCAGGACAGGGGGCCTGGTACATCATTAGTAGTCAATAAATGTAAGCTGTTTTAAAAGTTATTAATAAGTGAAGATTGGACTTAATGAGTGGTTCAAAATTTGGAGTGTGCACTTACATCCCTTGGCACTAAAAAAAATTATCCAGGCCCCAACTACAGAGAGTCTGAGAGAGTACATCTTAGATCCAGCCCCAGCATTTGTATTTTAAAAGAAAGAGTCTTCCCAGATGGGTCTACTACAAGTCAGTGGGTAAGGACAATTCAATCAGCAGAACAATACGTTTCCTTATATTTCTGAGATTCTGCGATTCTAAAGGTGAGTATGGGCTGTTCAGAGAAAACATGTAGATCATTCATTCTCAATAGATGTGATATTGCTCTCGTGGGGCAAAAACTGATTCTTGCCAGAGCGGGATGGTGGAAAAAACCTTACTCTTTTACTATACACACACACACACACACACACGCACACACACACACACACACACACTACATAAACAGATACATAGTATACCTATGATATTAACATTTCATTGGAGGAGGGTGATTAGGAAAAATTGTCTAAAAGGGCTCTTTTGAGGGATAATAATAAAAAACAGTTTGAGAAACACTGTTGTAAAGGAGTGGGTTTGACTTTAAGGTTAAAGCAAAGACACAGATTTCCCACCTGCCTCTGAGTTTGACTAATTCATACAGACGCCACTACTGAGTTGTGAGTAGGAAAAACAGAGTTAACTGGCAGTTCAGAGATCAAGAAAAAGAACCTTAAGAAATCTGAAGACATCTGTGGGCTAAGGTTTAAAGCAGACCTTTCATATTTAAGAGTTGTTTGGTTTTTCTTTGTCTTGTTTGCTTTTTAAGCCTGATAATTCTTTTACTCTTTTGGTAACCTGACTGCTCTCTGTGTGACCTAGAAAGTAGTAGTGGACATAGGAGACAAACAGAAATACTATTTGAGAAATACTCAAAAGCAGAGAAAATAGTATTTCCTCTGAGGCCTTGCATTAGAGTTTGCAGAAGTAAGCTGCAGAGCGGGTGGGCATAAATGATGTAGGAAATGCTCATTAATCACGACTTGACTGCCTATTTCTCAAGCAGCTTAGTGACAATATAGTTGGAATTTTCTTTTTCCACCAAAATCCCTCACATTAAGCATCCTGAATGAGACTTTACGGGCATCTCTCCTGTAGATTTACTGCTTTTCCTGCAAGAACATCTTCCTCCTTAAATGCTGGGCAGAGGGAACTTAGGCTGTGAACAGGTGTGCCTGCTTGTCAAGGATCATAGCAAAGACAAAGACTCAAAGGCCAGATGTGCTGCTCTCTGGAAACCATTTCCGTCAGACTATGCTTCGTGTCAGCATATGAACTTTGAATTTGCATACTGCACATATTTATTTTAGAAAGAATCGTTCCATTCCTCTCACCCCACTTCTAAAATAAATACATACACAAATAGATACATCACCTTTAATGAAGTAAAAAGTAAATAATAAATGGAAAAATACTTGCAACTTCCATAAGGGGAAATAGTTACTATTATTAATATTAATAAAAATTACAAATGTTCAAAAATATGTACTCATGTCACAAATAAAGAAATGCCAAGACCCATAAAATTGTTCTCAATGTCACTCCTCACTAATAATTTAAGATTTAAAAATTAAAATGTATTCATCTACTTATTTCCTCAAAAAATTAAAATAGAATTACTATGCAATCTAGCAATTCCACTTCTCGGAGTATACCCAAAAGAAATGAAAGCAGGGACTTAAACAGATATATGTATACCCATGTTCATAGCAGTGTTATTTACCACAGCCAAAATTTAAAAGCAACCAAGTGTCCCTGGTTGGATGAACGGATAAACAAAATGTGGTAAATGCTTACAACAGACTGCACACATTAAACATGTGTAGTTCTTTGTATATTAACAATACTAAATAAATACATAGGGGACTCATATAAACCAAAAGCCAAAAACCCAAATAATCCAATTAAAAATGAGCAAAGGAATTGAATAGACACTTTCCCAAAGAAGACATACAAATGACCAATAGTTTTATGAAAAAGTGCTTAACATCACTAATCATTAGGGAAATTCAAATCAAAACCCAATGAGATATTGCCTCACACCTGTCAGAATGGTTATCACCAAAAAGACATGAAATAACAAATGCGGGAGAGGATGTGGAAAAAAAGGAACCCCTATACACTGATGGTGGAAATGTAAATTGGTGCAACCAGTATGGAAAACAGTATGGTGGTGTTTCAAAAAAGTTAAAAAAAAAACTACCATATGATCCAGCAATTCTACTTTTGAAAATATATCCAAAGGAATCGTAATCACATCTTGAAGAGATATCTGCACCTCCTTGTTCAGTGCAGCATTACTCAGAATAGCCAAGACACAGAGGCAACCTACATGTCCATCAATGAATGGCTGAATGGCTGAATGAATAAAGAAAATATGGTATATATGTACAATGGAATGTGCTTCAGCCTTAAAAATGAAGGAAATCTTGCCATTTGGGACAAGATGGTTGAATCTGGACAGGGGTACATTATGCTAAGTGAAATAAGCTATACACAGAAGGAAAAATGCTACGTGATACCATCATGAAGATTCTAATATAGTCAAACTCATAGAAGCAGAGAACAGAATGGACTGCCAGGGGCTGGAAGACGGGGTAGGTGGGGAAGTATTAGTTAAAGGGTACAAAGTTTCAGGTATACAAGATGAATAAGTCCTAGAGAGTGATGGTACAGCATAGAGGCTACAGTTAACAATACTGTATTGTATACTTAACAATTTTCTAAGAATATGGTTATCATGTTAAACATTCTTTTTACACACTAAAAATAATAAAGAGAACAGGAGAAAAAAAGAGAAATAAGTCTCCAACTTCAGCTATTAAATCATGAAACGTTAAAAAAAGCACACTAACCTTTTGAGTTTTCTTTTAAATACAGAAAAATTTTAAATCTTTTTCAGCTTGTTTGTTATGTTTTCTATCTAGCAGTGCCCAAAGGTATGGCTAACCTAAAATATAATAGTAATAAACGGAAAAGCAAAGTATATGAGGCAAACAATAAAACTTACCTTGAAAGACATTTCAGAACAGAATTTTTCAGTAAACAGTAGGGTCATCTGCTCTAAGAGAAGAAGCAACGCTAGTACACAAAGGGACAAATGCAGTTTAATAGACACCATCTAGCAATACCTGGTGTGAGAAGACTTACATCTCTGGTTAAAGAATTATGGGATGAGATAAAAAGTAAATGTGATTCTTTCATAACAACATCCATAGCCACATTTTATGAGTAACTAGCATTTGTGAAAACCTGAACCTACCTCTACAGTAAATGGAAACATAACCAGATGATTCATACCTCCCCTGGAGCGCTACACTCCATGCTGTGCGTGTTAACTCCAGCAGATCTGGAATCAGGCTGAGCTGTTTTGCATGACACTGACCACTGATCAAAGCATGAAGCATACTGATTAATAGTGTTGCTTTGTCAAAGGAAACTACAAACAAGACGACAAAACAACCCTCAGAATGGGAGAAAATATTTGTAAACGAATCAACAGACAAAGGATTAATCTCCAAACTATATAAACAACCCGTGCAGCTCAATATTAAAAAAACAAACAACCCAATCCAAAAATGGGCAGAAGACCTAAACAGACATTTCTCCAAAGAAGACATACAGGGCCAAGAAGCACATGAAAAGCTACTCAACACCACTAATTATTAGAGAAATGCAAATCAAAACTACAATGAGGTATCACCTCACACCAGTTAGAATGGGTATCATCAGAATATCTACAAACAACAAATGCTGGAGAGGGTGTGGAGAAAAGGGAACCCTCTCGCACTGTTGGTGGGAATGTAAATTGATACAGCCACTATGGAGAACAGTATGGAGGCTCCTTAAAAAACTAAAAATAGAACTACCATAGGACCCAGCAATCCCACTACTGGGCATATACCCATAATTCAAAAAGACACATGCACCCCAATGTTCATTGCAGCACTATTTACAATAGCCAGGTCATGGAAGCAACCTAAATGCCCATCAACAGACGAATGGATAAAGAAGATGTGGTACATATATACAATGGAATATTACTCAGCCATAAAAAGGAACGAAACTGGGTCATTTGTAGAGACGTGGATGGATCTAGAGACTGTCGTACAGAGTGAAGTCAGTCAGAAAGAGAAAAACAAATATCATATATTAATGCATACATGTGGAACCCAGAAAAATGGTACAGATGAACCAGTTTACAGGGCAGAAATTGAGACACAGATGTAGAGAACAAACGTACGGACACCAAGGGGGGAAAGCAGCGGCGGGACCGGTGGTGGCGGTGTGATGAATCGGGAGATTGGGATTGACATGTAAACACTAATATGTATAAGATGGATGACTAATAAGAACCTGTTGTATAAAAAAATAAATAAAATAAAATTCAAAACTTCAAAACAACAACAAAAAGAATAGTGTTGCTTTGTAATCCTGGGTCTGAGGAGTTTCAGGGCTGGGTGCCAGCACTCTTTACGCATAACAGTGAGACTGACAACTTGCATCTGGTCTCAGTGAGACTCCTGGAGGGCTCTGCTGTTGAGGCTGGTCACTTAACAGAAGGATGCCTACATGACCAGGAAAATATAAAAATGTCCAGCTGAGACAGCATTTTGGACCCCCTGGTTCCAAGGTGTTCTCTGCACACATCAGTGGTTCCTGATCTTTTTGAGAACGTCTACTCTGCCAGGGCCTTACAGTAGGGGCAAAGGCAGCTTTCACCTGGGTGCTCCAGATCCCCTGCTGTGAGATAGCCTTTGGCTGTGATGCACAGCCTTATTTAATGCCCTTGCTATACTGAGTATGCATTATCTGTAATGAACTGTGGATTTGTAAGCATCGTCATTTGGGGTCCTGTGAGTCTTCTTTAGCAATCCAACCTTGTTTAACTACCACCATCATGCAAAATCACACACAGTAACACACTGAAGTTTCTTAATGTAAATTTAAAAGCCTGAAAAATCTTTTACAGTTTCTTCAAATATATAAATCAGAGGTTTAGAAAAATTTATTAGTTATACTTTGGTTCAGAATTCTGTATTACTTACTAGCTATTCCAATAAATAATATGAAGAACCAGATTAAAATTATACTCTATCAAAAAAATGGAAGGAAATTCTGATATGCTATAACGTGGATGAACCTTAAAGACGTTACGCTAAGTGAAATAAGCCAGTCACAAAAAGACAAAGAAGGCTTGATTCTGTTTATATGGGGTAACTAATGTAGTCAAATTCACGGAGACAGAAAGTAGAATGGTGGTTGCTAGGGACTGAGGGGAAGGGGAATGAGGAGTTAGTGTCTCATAGGTATGAAGTTTCAGTTAGGAAGATGAAAAAAGTTCTGGACGTTGACGGTGGTTAGGTTGCAATACAATGTGAATGTCCTTAAGACCTCTGAACTGTACGCTTAAAAATAGTTGAAATGGTAAATTTTATTTTATGTGTATTTTACCACAATTTAAAAAATGTTTTCACTTATATTAGCAAAGTGGCTTTTTTTCCGCCAATGATTACACACTGTGAGTTTGCTAACGTATTTAAAAAATTTTTTTAATTGAAGTATAGTTGATTTACAATGTGTCAATGTACTTTTGATAGGACAATAAGTTGGTACAATCTTTTGAGAAAGCAACTTGTTGGTATGTTTCAATGATCCTAAAAATGTATATACATCTCTTTGACCCAATTTTCCCTCCTAGGAGATTATCATGGTTATACTCAAAGACTGTTCTATTAAGAAATGCATTGAAGCATTGTTTGTATTTTTTTTTTAAAGCAAACAGTCTGAAGTTTCCAAGATTCATTAAGCAAATAATGATGCATTTCTACTATGGGACACTAAACAAGCATTAACATTACTTATGTGAATATTTTAAGGTATAGAAAAAAGTCGCTAGGACATAAATTAGTAAAAATGTCTACATACAATTATGAAACTATAATAAACTCCATTTGTTTTGTTAAAAAGCAGCTGGTTAGCTAGCTAGAAAAAATATTACTATCTACTATTATCTATTGTTACATATGCACATATAGAAAGATTTATAAGAGAATATATTATCCTTTTGTGGCAGGATTATGGTTCATTTTTATTTTCATCTGACAGCTTTTTCCCCCATGTAGTTTCTAAACATTCTGCCCTATATATCTATTCTCTTGCTAATCATAAGCAAGTAATAAGAGTTGTTAAACATACAAAGTATTTTTCCAGGCCATTTTTCCTAGCCTGTGTTTCCTAATCTCTTTCTTTTGTCCAGGTGAGAGCAAAGCAGAGTCAAGGTTTAGTCTGGGATACACAGAAGCATTGGAAAAAGCTTTCGAGGATACTCTGGACCAACCATTGACTGTTCTTGGCAGAACAGAAATGTGGCTCTTGTAAGATACTCGGCTGGGAAGCAAGATGGTGGAGGGAAACACTACTGCCTGGGGCACTGGAAAACTTCTCTCCCTCTAATTTTATCAGTGACTCAAGAGGGACCCTTGAAAGTCACTTCACAATTTGGGACCTCATGGTTCTCATTATAAAACAAATTTGGGTCTTTTAGGCCTTCAAGCTTAATTGCTTTGCAATTTAATGTTGTGTATTGTTCGGGGTTGATTTGTGTCCAGACTGGGAAAGGATTAAGCCCTGCCTTTTGCAAGCAGTTTGGAATGTTGTTGCTTCTTTTTTCTTAAACATATTTATCTAAAATATTATTATTGTTATATATCATTACATAGATAAAGAACCAAAAATATATACGTGGTCAGACAGAGGAGCAAGTCTGGCCAGCTTTTAGGAAGAGAAACATTAGAGACTGTCATCACGGAAAACGTAACAGAGGAGTGTTTCATGTAAGGAAGGGTCAAAACGTCAAATGCCACTAAAATGTCAAGTAAGGTAAGGATAAAGATCTATCCATTGATCTTGATGACAAGGTAATGAGGCAAGTCAGACTCTTCTATTAATCTATTTAAATTATTTAAAAATAATCCTCACACTTTGTTTAAAATTATGACAGTCAGCCATCTCCTGAGAATTAGGGAACACTTTTTCCCCTTCTGAGTAGGAAGACTTTTCATGATTTCAGAATCAAAGATTCCTGAGATGTGGCTTCAAGTAAGTACAACATATTTATCAATTAATTCTACAATGGAGAAACCTAGCCAGCACCAGACCAAGTGACAAAAGTTCACATCTCTCATATTACAGGGCTCATGGATATGATGTCCCTGATATGTGACTCTTGATATGATGCACTGAGACGAGCACAGCATCATTTCGGTGTGACTCCTGCTTAAAATGCAAAAATCACGACGGAACAGTAGAAGAAACTGAAGGACCTTCTACAAAGTAATTAGCTTCAACTCAAAAAATATTGAGGTCATGTAAGGCAAGGAAAGACTGAGGAACTCTTACACACTGAGACACCAAAGGATATGACATGACATTTAAATGCAATGCATGATCCTAGTTTATACACCAAGCCTCTGAATTATATTATCGTAATTATTTATAAATCTTGACTAGGAACACATAATTAGTTTCTGATATAAAGAGAAAATAAACTCTCAGCAGCAAATACCCACATTGCTTTTCATATTGAAATTTTGCCCACCCTTCCCTAAAAGATGCATCCTACAGATTCTACCAGCGTTATGCTGGTTTATATTGGTTTACCTCCTATAAACATGTAGTTTGGGAAGAGTGCGCTGTTTTAAAAGGCTTTGATTATTATGTAATCATGGGAATTAAGATTTTGGGAGTCCTTTTCCCCCTTTATTTATATACTGGGGACAGAAACCGATTTTAAAAATGATTAAAGTCCATTGGAAGAAATATAATAGTAGTGTTATTATTAACAGCGATAATAGCGACTATTGACTTGCTTAATATAAACTAGGCACTGTACAAAGTACTTTGCATACATTATCTTATACAGTTTTCAAAATTCCATCAGTTAGTTATTAGGCCCTAGATTTATATATGAAGATTATAAACTCAGAGTGGTTGAATGATTCTTAAAATCACAAAACTATTAAGGTGACAGAGCTGAGACTGAACTCCAGCTCTTCTGTTACAGATGAACCAGGGGAAGGCCATGGAACTGACACCATGCTCTGTTCCCTGAGCATCAACATCATTGAAGGCCCCTCTGTAGCTCCTAATATATTAGCACTTGCCATAAAAATCCAAATTCTGATGGTAGCGCAAAGAATGGCCAAGCAAACCATCATCTCTTCCTTCTATTAAACTTGTTTGGCTGCACTCACCCTTGCCTTTTCCATTGTCTCTCTGCTTATGTAGTTTACGGAACTATTTCAGACTATACTTCATTGCTAAGAAAGATCTGAATGACTCCACTGGTGCTGGATAGTAAGAAGCACAGTGAGAACAAAAGGTAAGATTCTGAGCACATTTCTGTCCTGATGTTTCTAGACGGTAAAACCACAACATGACATTTATGAATCTCATCTCACACTGAATTTTACTCTCATATAGAGGAGAGAGGAAGAGGTGATCTAAAAGTCAAGAACAGGACTCTAAATAAGATGCCAGTGTCAGCAATTTGGGCAGAGATGTAATTGGCACTGCTGCCTCCTAATTCATGGCCAAGCAGCCAGACACTGAGAACCCTCAAGGAGGCCACCAAACTGAGAAAGCAAGCTAAGGCTGATGAATGGTCTAGTAGAATAACGGCAAATAATCTGCTTGGCTTTTTGCTGAGTGAGCCAATGGAGACGTATTTTGTCATCACAGTAGTTTGCAGCTGTAATGTGGATATCTTCACAGTTTTCTGTACCCCTAGAAATATCCTTGTACTTTTTGGACACCTTTGTAGTGGGGCGTGTCAAGGGAGAAGAGGGGATCTAGATGTCATTCCCAAGGATGACTTATGCTTAAAAGTTTAATTTCCAATGCTAGGTTTCTCTAACATAAATCATACTGTTCTGGGGAGAGAACTAGTTATATACTCTTTTCAAATATGTTTTCCCAACTAATGATCTTACGTGGCTTAAAGTTATACTGACAGAAAAACAACTGCAGTTGCTTTTAAACTAATGATGCAATTCATGGATAATTTCCTCTAAATACCTCAGAGATGTGAATGAACAAATCATATATCATTGCAGGAAGCAATTTCTGTCAATGGATTCTACCTGATGGAACCTCAATGCATATCAGATTGGGTAAAAACTTTCAATTGAAATAAGATTCTGAAACTGGCTCTGGAGCAAAACCCAAAACCTGAGGGGAAACAGCTGTGAATATATTTAGAACTTTCCAGGAGCTCTTGTGTTACCAACATCTATTTTCTGTGCACAGCAACATATTTTGTGAAGGAATCTAATGACATAGGTGGCTTCAGCAATTCTTTCCACGTTGAAAGAATGTGGGTTGGCTTTCTTACTGGGTCACCATCCTGCAATGTCTTAACTATATTCCCCCAGAGGTTTCTTTCTTTCTGATCTATGTATGTCACAGACATACGCATGTTCATCAGGAAACTAAGGCACTTTGACAAACCCAACAGCAGCTCCTGGGAAGTTGTAATCAGAAGTGATGCCTCCCAGGCCTAGAAAGGTTTAAAAATAATGTAATACCTTTTGCTTTTTGCTTCTAGTTCTATCATGCTAATACTCTTGGGGGGGGGGGGTGTGTGTGCGCGCGCGCGCGCGAGAGAGAGAGAGAGAGAGAGAGAGAGAGAGAGAGAGAGAGAGAGAGAGAGAGAGAGAGAGAGAGAGAGAGAGCGCGCGCGAGAGCGCGCGAGCGCGAGAGAGAGGACTTTTTCTGCCAACCTGGGGCAGATCTTCAGAGGAAATCTTATTCATCTTTGTTTGCCCAAGTGTTCCTTGTGCTTTTCTTGTTTCTAGGTCTCTTCTAGGAGAGGAATAACCAAAAAACCTTTTGTGAGTATCTTGCTACTCAAGGAATACAAATGAATTATGCAAAATCAAGCACCTAATCTACATGGATTGGGCTCTAGTACAAGTCTTCTAATGCTCCCTAATGTAGTGGCTACGGAATTGTATGTGGCCTCATGCTACTGTCATCATCACAGTTACTCTGTCCCTCCAAAGAGACCACAGGCACCTTATGGACACAGAGGTGCTTCAGGGTCACCCCGTCCCCTACACAGCGTTGAGTACACTAATGGTTTATGTTTGATGCCCTGCAGAATGGCTTTGTTCAATACAGGCTTATGACAGATGAAAGGGGTTACAGATGACATAGTAACTTTTAATTCTCTGATTCAGGTTTTGGGGAGATTTGGAACATAGACTCAGCCTGTAACATGGAACCATAGCTTGTGGTGAGAAATCATAAAATCTGGGCTCTGGTCTCTTCTCTGACACTTAACTGGTTAGACGCTCTTTGATGACCTCATCGACTGAAAGGGGGACAACGCCTGTTCAAATGCCCCAACTGGCTGTTGTAAGGATGTAAGAGATGAGGATGTAAACACTGTTCAGTGTCACACAAATGCCTAAGCATCACTGTTGACATGATGCTGTGTTTTCTGGGGCTCCAGAAAACCACAGGGAATAATTACATGGTACAGGAAAGAAAAGAAAAGAGACAGTAAAGGTAGGAGGCAGTGAAAGGATTGATGGGCACCTGCTTTTCCATAAATCTGTAAGGAGATTTTTTTTAAAAAGGCCTTGAAATAACCAAAATCCTTCTACAAATACCTGTTTGTCAACTACTATAATTCAGGCACTTTCACATGTTCCATCAATCAGGATAATAAAGATAAGATCCACCATTTACTAAAAGCTCATTATGTACCAGTGCCCCACAGCAAGAAATGTATTAGGTGTAATCACCACTGAGTAAGGTTGGTATTGTTATTCCCATTTTACAAATGATGAAATTAAGGCTCAAAGAAGTTAAGTAACTGTCCTATGGCCATCCAGCTAATGAGGGATAAAAAGAGCAAAAGTCACAAGGGACCAGCACGTGCTTCTGTTACATCTTGGCTGTCGTCCTGTTCTGGTGGCTTTATGTTCTATGTGACCAGGGGTCATTTCCACATTGCACCGTTTGGTTCTTTACAGCATGTGGCGCTATGGGTATCAGTTCAGAGGTCCTGCTGGTGCAGCTGATGGTGTGTCAGATCAGGGCAGGGTCTGACCCTGTAGCTAGTTCTCTGAAAGACACATGGCTTGTGATGGTGCTAACCCTGGTAAAAATAGTAAGTTCAAGATCAACATCACATTTCATCCAATTCCCAGAGACTGTAAACCACAGATGGCAAGGTGACTGGGTCCAGGAGAACCAAGACAAACACAGGCGGATCTTAGCAATCCAGACAGGAGAATCTGAAGTCTGGAGATCAGTGCCTTGGGAAAATAAGTACGGCTTGGTCAACAGGGGGCACTCAAGCTAAATCCAGAGCCATCTTGAGAGGCTGCTGAACCAGCCCTATGATTACCTCTTGCTGGGTAGAATGAGGCAGTCAGGGGCATCTAGGTGACCGCCTATCCCTGACTGGGACAAAGCTGGACCCACAAAAGGCCCTCACACGGAGGAGAAGTCGAGTTAGATACACAGGTGGCAGGCATTTCTATGACTGCGTGGGGGTCTCTTGGACTCCAGAGAGTTTTATACTCCAGAGCAATTCAGACATCAGTACCAGTGCTCAGGCCTAAAGGAACCAATGGAAGGATAAATGAAAGACTTGTTTCCAATGTGAGTGATGGGATGCCAGGGCTTTTATGGTGACACCAAAGACTGCCTATAGACATATGGTCCAGGCCCAGGAAAGATCTTTTATCTTCTTTCCTCCTATAGTTAAAAATAAACAAATGAACAAACCAACCCAAGCTGCACTCCAGTGATTCATTCCACCTTACATTTCAAGGCAAGTTAAAGCCCTTGCTTTTGTATTCTGTGCTTGATACGTTTCATGTTTCTTGCACTCCCTGCTCTGATTTCTTTGCAGAACAGATGTCACCTTGACAGAGGATAGACATCATCTTTATAAAGTATTTCTGAACAAGGGAGACTCACGGCTAATGACTCCTGCATACAGCAGGCAGCTATGCCCCCTCTCATCCTGCTCAGAAGGGAAAACACCAATCCTCATTTTTTATGGCCGCTGGCTGCCCATGAATGAAAGGCCAACTGATTTCAGAATCATCCCTAAACTTCAAACCCAAATGAAAGTTTGAGAGCCACTGCCTCTGTGAGCTACTGTCAATGACTTAGCACTGCTATGTACGCTGACGGGAGATTGGAAGCTCTGTGCTGGGGGAATAAGGGGAGCCAGTTTCCTGCTCCAGCTCTTTCACAAACTGTGGGATGTTGCTGTTTAACCCATCTGGGTTTCTGTGTCCTCATCTGCACGATGTGAGGCTTAGAGTTAATCCTCCTGCAACAGGCTGTAAAGCTATAAAGTATAAATTAACACACATGTGCATATTTTCAAAGCATTCAGAATCACAGATGTTGAAAATATTAGTAATGTTTAGCCACCATTTTTTTTGTTCCAGATGTCTAAGAGGTATTTAATGAAAGAGTCATACTTTTTTCTACCATAAACTACTTCTGGGCTTTCCACATGCCATTTAATGACAATGGACATCTTTGGAATTATGACTCAATATGTATGTATATCATTCCTTATTTAGTTTACTGGTATTACTGTCACCAGCGTCACACAGGTTGTAAGAAAAAAACACTGCAGGTTATTTTTCTTTCCTTGGAATTGACAGAACACTGCCCCATCTTCCCGCCTTGCTCGGTTTCTGGTATCGTGTAATGTCTGGTACACCCCCCACCCAGTTCCCCACAAATGGTTGTAACAAGGACAATGCATTCCTTGGTTCTTTTGTGAGCGAGAGCACAGAAGAGGGCTGTAGTCTGAACCAATATGTTCTGATATTAAGTAGTCTTGGGGAAAAATAGCTTCAAACTGCTCTTCAAACACAAGGCATTAGAATGACTGATGAATGTACCCCTATCATTGTTACACTTCTACGCCAAGAATCATGACACTTATGTTGAAAGAGAAGCACAACACAGCACAAATCACCCTTAGTGCAGAATTTGTTTGAAACAGCTCAGGCGCCTGAGTGGGACCACTTGCCAGGATGATGGCTATCACTGCATCCTGGGAAGAAGAGCCAGGAGTCCAATGTGAGCTTTGTGTCCTGTGACCATGGAGCTAGGTTTGCTTTCCTCTCATGATCACCCTCATCTTTAGCCACATGCCTGGGAGGCAGGTTCTGTGTGTACTTTTGGCCCAAGGTGTATCTTCCTTTTCGACTCAGACTCCTTCACTGTAAAAGGAAGGAGTCTCACACTGTGGTCTAAGTTTCTCTGTGTGTCTCTTTATCCTGACGAGACCTTTGAGGTCAGTGACTATCCTTTTTACTTTTCTCATTTTCCTCTTTGACTTTAAAGGGGTGCCTGGCACAAAGTAGATGCTCATAAATACATACTGAATGAATGAACATACGGATGGAAGGATGAGTGAGTAAATCTTACTCTTATTTTTTCAATTAAACTTTTTAAAAACTGCATAAAAGATTGGATATACAAAAAAGTATAAAGACTAATACGATGAATTGTATTATCATAGTGATTCACCTATGAATGTCTCATGCTTCTACCTATTCGAATCTTCCCCTCATCCCCCATCTCTTCTCAGGGAGGTTACTGAACTTGTTCATCATTCCTGTTTTTACTCTTTATATCTTTAATACATATACATGGATGCCTAACAAAAAACTACAGTATTTTTTTGTCTGCTTTAAAAATTTACAAAATATTGTCATACTGTATTCTTCTGAAACTTGCATTTATAATCAAAAGTATATTCGTGAGACAAATGCATGTTGATACATGTCCTTCTGGTCCAGGCATCTTCTCTGTTGTGCAAATGTATCATAAGTTAGGTATCCATTCTTGTGTTGATGGAATTACAAACAATGCTGCTAGCAACAACCTTACCCGTGTGCTGTGGGCACCTGTGGGCAGGATTCTATACTGCACAAGCCGAGGAGAGGAACTGCTGGGTCACAAGGGATGTATATCCTCAACTTTACCGGGACTGCTGGACAATGATCCAAAGCAGTTGTACCAATTTACATTCTCATAAATCCTCATTTATAAGACATCAGTTTTCTAACACTAATGCTTGTCTTTTTAGGCGCTGACTTCTGCTGGAGAATATGCTTTGTTGCCAAGCCTGCCTGAGGGCCACCTCTGAAATAGGCTGATTCAAGGGCTGGTATTCTGTCCCACAGTGGTCAGAGTGATTCCCATTCCTCTGCTGTTGTTTCATAAGCTGAAGCCGCTGTGCTGCCTCAGTATCTGAAGTATCGGAGTTCCTTTCTCCTAACGCTCAACTGTTTACACCCTATATTCATTGCAAACTCAGGTTACATGAAAATAAAAGGTTGCTTTTAATGGTAAAAAAAGGGTTACCTTCATCTAAATGTGATCTGTGTTCACAGGACTGATGGCCATTCCTTTTCCACACTCCTGGTGTCCCCAAGTCCTGACACCCTTTAAGTCTCATTACATTGCGTTGTGGGATCATAGAACCATAGGGTAACAATGTTGCTGCTGGAATTCCGTGGTTTTGGTAACAGTAGGTTTCACCTTAATGCCTCCTACTTCAACTTATTACATATAATGCTTCAGAATAGGGGGTATTAAAACAAATCAGACTATGTAGTATTCAGATCATATTTCAAAAGGAAAATCTGTGATAGGTGACCATGTAAATGATGATTTGCTGTCCAAACTATCCTATCATGATTTGGAACCGAGGTTTTTTTTTTTTCCTTTCTAATAGTCACTTATCTCTTCAAATGAGATGAAGACTCATAGGGGGTTTAAACACTTTAAAAAACATTTTTCTATGTTTATACTTGACCTTTCCTTCCAATTAGGGTTTAAAGTGCCTAGTGTATTTTTTGGTTTGTTGGTTTCTAATGTAAGCTTTCTTCTTGAAGAATAAAGTACATATAGAAAGTGCACCAAGAGTAAGCTTACAGACTGATGATGTTTCACGAAGTAAATGCTTTCTTGGAACAGCAGTCAGGTCAAGATTACCAGAACCTCAAACCTCCCCCCCCCCGCCATGCTCTCTTTCAGTCATTACACCTCCTACTCCCAGGGTAATCACTATTCATTTATTTTTTTTCTCCAACAGATGTAACATATCCCCTAAACCAAACTGCTCCATTTACCGATGAGTTCAGCGAGAGCCAGAGAGATAAAATGACTCACCCGAGGTCACACAAAGAGGAAGTGAAGAACTGGGGCTGGAACTCTTGGCCCGATCCACTATCCATTCTGTCATGATTCACTCTGACTGTTCTTATTTTCTCTTTTACTGAAATGTGGCAAGAAATACTGGGACCCACGTTCTCTGTGCCCTGCAGAGGCTGTAGGTCCTCTACACACATTGTTCCCTCCTCTACTAGCATCTTTCTACTCCCAAGGCTTTTTGCTTTTCAGCAAAAATAAACAAATTGGGACTTAATTGCACTTATAAGCTTTTGCGCAGCAAAGGAAACCATAAACAAAACGAAAAGACAACCTACAGACTAGAAGAAAATATTTGCAAATGATGTGGTGGACAGGTAAAGGGCTTAATTTCCAAGATACACAAACAGCTCCTACAATTTAATAACAAGAAACTAAACAACCCAATCGAAAAATGGGCAGAAGACCTAAACAGACATTTTTCCAAAGAAGACATACAGATGGCCAATAGGCACATGAAAAGATGTTCATCATTGCTGATTATTAGAGAAATGCAAACCAAAACCACAATGTACCACCTCACACCTGTCAGAATGGCCATTAAAAAGGCTACAAATAATAAATGCTGGAGAGGGTGTGGAGAAAAGGGAACCTTCTTACGCTGTTGGTGGGCATGTAAATTGGTACAGCCACTATGGAGAACAGTATGGAGGTTCCTCAAAAAACCAAAAATAGAGTTATCATATGATCCTGCAATCCCACTCCTGAGCATATATCCAGACAAAACTATAATTTGAAAAGATACATGCACCCCTATGTTCATAGCAACACTATTTACAATAGCCAAGACATGGAAACAACCTAAATGTCCATTGACAGAGGAATGGATAAAGAAGGTGTGAGATATATATATATATATATATATATATATATGCAATGGAATATTACTCAGCCATTAAAAAGAATTAAATAATGCCATTTGTAGCAACATGGATGGACCTAGAGATTATCATACTAAGTGAAGTCAGGAAGAGAAAGACAAATACCATATGATATCACTTATATGTGGAATCTAAAATATGACACAAACGAACATATCTACAGAACAAAAACAGACTCACAGATATAGAAAACAGACTTGTGGTTGCCAAGGGGGAGGGTGTCTGGGGGAGGGAAGTATTGGGAGTTTGGGATTAGCAGATGCAAACTATTTTACACAGGGTGGATAAACAACAAGGTCCTATTGTATAGCACAGGGAAATATATTCAATATCCTATAATAAACAATAATGGAAAAGAATATGAAAAAGAACATATATCTATAACTGAGTCACTTCACTATACAGCAGAAAGTGAACACAACATTGTAAATCAACTATAATTCAATAAAATTTTTTTAAAAGACTTTTTGTTTCTCACACAAGGGGAGTGGACCCTTGTACACATGTGTAAGTTTCAGGACTCTATGAATGAAGGTAGAATTTGAAAAACAATGCAAGTAGTGTTTACTAGCCAGCACTCTTCTGATAGAAACAACCAATTATTCAGCGTATTAGCTACCTTTGTCCTCTCTCTAAGGGAGAAAGCAATGACAACAGACAGGTTCACATCAGTAATGTAACCCAACACTTAAAAACTGGTCACCTTCAACACACACTAATTTCTACATCCAAACTGAAAGCCCTTTTCATCACAACACTCCCTGAACATTCTGATTAACTGAGGTTTCTGAGTGGTGTGGAGCAGCAGATAAACTGTGAAATGTGCAGACAGATATTCAATCTTATTCCCAGTTTGCCTGTGTACGAGCAGTGTGGCCTTGGCCAAGTCACCTTGGCTCTCTAAACCTGTTTCTCTTTTGTAAAACAGAGAATAAGATTACCATAGCATTTGTGATAATGTATACAAATCATTTAGCACAGTGTCTGGCACCCAAAGAGCTCTTAACAGATGGTAACCGACTCCTACTCTAATCTTAGCTAGGGGTCAGCATTCTCCATTTTAGCATCTATCTCGCTGATGACAGTATTATTTGGTGTTGGGTTGACAATAATGGTCCTTCAAAAGTATATGGCAAGGACTTACCTGGTGGCACAGTGGTTAAGAGCCTGCCTGAAGGGGTTCAGAGGTTCGAGCCCTGGTCCGAGAAGATCCCACATGCCGCGGAGCAACTAAGCCCGTGCGCCACAACTACTGAGCCTGCGCTCTAGAGCTTGCGAGCCACAATTACTGAGCCTGCGTGCCACAACTACTGAAGCCTAAGTGCCTAGATCCTGTGCTCCACAACGAGAAGCCACTGTAATGAGAAGCCCGCTCACCACAACGAGCACAGCTAAAGTCCACGCGCAGCTACAAAGACCCAACACAGCCAAAAAATAAATACATAAATTTATAAAAACAAAAAATTATATGGCAAGGACCACTTCTCATATTCAGGAGAAGGTTCAGCTGAACTTTCACATAAAGAAGAAAGATTATGTGTGGCTTCTTAAAAAGGTTCTGCACTCAATTCCAGTTGGAATTCTCTGAACACCAGCTGGGTGTCCTACAGTCCAACTCAATTCTGACACTGTCTACCAGAAGATAGTAACAGATTCCACAATTTGGAGATTCAGTCCTATAAGACTGCTCCCCGACCCTACCCCATTTCAGATGCCAATCCCATCTGAAGATAATTACCAGATAAAATAATCAATATGATAAAGGGAGAACAGAGGATGGTGCCTAATGTAATTTGGGGAGTGGGAGACTGAAGAGGTGGTTGTGGGAGACTTTTCAGAAAAAAATGATATAAATCTGAGGCTTGAGGATAAGTAAGAGTAAGGCAAGAGAAAATGGATGTGATATGTAAATAAGCAAGGTGAAGGCAGGAAGGGAGAAGAGAAAAAGGGAGAGAGAAGGAGAAAGAGAGAAAGAGAGAGAGAGGGAGGGAGAGAAGGAGAGAGAGATCTTGAGGTGGCAAAGGAGAGACGGAGAGACAGAGAGACAGAGAGACAGAGAGAGAGAGAGAGAGGCAGAATCTCTACCCAGGGCTTTTCTCTTGTATCCTAATTAGTCTGGGGGAGGTAGTAGGGTATCCCAAGGGGACATAGGGGTTTGAAGATTATTTGCAAATCTTCTAGAGAATGTCAAGCCTGTTCACACTAGGGAAGATAGCCCTGGGTCTGACTCTGCCTGAGCCATAAGAAAGAAAAATTCTAGAGTGGTGAGGAGTGTCAAGCTAAGCCTTGAAGACTGTCCACAGGACCAAAAATCACGTCGAATTTTAATGCATGATTTAGGAGACAGAATGGCTCCCCAGAAATTTGTGGAGTCGACCAGTTAACCAAGTGGGTCTTTGGTTACCTGTACCAGAGTGTGAACTAAGAATGCCGCCTGCCACATCAGTAAACAAAGGATGTGGCAGCCGTCAAGCCACCACATTACAGCCGCCCTGAAGGGGAGCCCTGAGGGAACTCAGGATGGAAACGGAATGCTTGCCATCAAGCAGCCAACTGATGCAGCCACTCCCAACAGTGCACCCTGAGGAGACTCAGGATGTGAAAACACAGGCTACTGCCCCCAGATAGCTGAGGTGCATATCAAAGGAATGATTTCAATGAGTCCAGACTTTGCGGTTTCCCATGCATAGAAAAGCACTAATTTCATTAATTTGAGATGTCTGGTTTTCTTTAATTAGCAGTAATCTTCCGATGTTCCGACTACCTGGTCTTTGTTGCAAAAACTCCTATATATCCTGGCCCGCCCCTTGCCTCTTCAGAGCAGTCCCTCAGAGGGATCTGAGAGTCCTGTCTCCTCAGAATGTCCACTGAATAAAACATAGCTCTCAACTTTTAGGTTGCGCATTTTTTTTTCAGTCTACAAGAGTTGCTACCTAATTAGTGCCCAGGACACTGTTCATAAGGTGCCCTGGAAAGCCCAGGTCCCAATTCATGATTCCAACATGTCCTCCAGCAAAGCTCTCATTACCCATGGAATCCAGTTGTGGGAGAATACAGAGTATTTGATAATCACACTTTCACTGAATCAGTAGTGGCTGACTAAAACATCCTATACCTGTCTAGCGAGTCAGCTACAAAACATACATTTCAGGTGTTGTCCTAGAGATGCAGAGAGAAATCTTTCAGCGGGGGTGGGTGGGGATTTGCCACACAGGCACTTACTTCAACTCCCAGCCACTGGGACTGAAAATGAGCCTCTTGTTTAAAGACACCTATTCTTTAATGATCATCCATCGGTACACAGATATGCACGTGCACACGCAGTGCACTTATGTGAAAACACACACACACATGTGCACATGCACATGCACACACACCCTCCACAGGAAACCAGGGCCTCACTCACAGATGCTCATTAATCCTTCTCATTTCATAGTGACAAATTCTCTCGATTTCTGTCAGGGAGATCAGGTCTAAAGTTACATACTTGAGCTTTTCAGCCCAATTTGTTTTCTTTCCAACGCTTAGATAATTATTTGAAAGAAAATTATAACACACATTAGGTAAATAATTGATTTTCTAGGCAAATTTCAGACCTGAAGCATTTTTTTGAAGCATTTTTAAGTTGGGAAGTTTAAGAAAGTAACTGTGGTATTAGGGAAACATTCTCACTAGCCATTAATCATTTTTTCTTAGAACACATAAAATTGATTTAAAAAGAGGGACATAAAAAAGAGGTTATTAAGAATTTTACTGGGTCAAATGAACGTTTCAAGTTTTCTTGGAGAAGAATATAGAGACCCTAATAGGACTTGTTTCATGTGCCTTCATGTTCATTTTAAACAGGGGCAGATAATGAATTTGGGGAAAAGCCTCATCTGGTTGGAGTCTCACTAACACCCCTTGTGCTTGGACTGCCTTGCAACAATAAACAGGTGATTTGTATTCACATCAAAGTGTGAGAAGCAGTGTTTTCTATCAGGATGACTTGGCTCACACCGTTCCCACTAGCTGCAGGTGACCCCCACCCATCCCTGCCTGTGGAGTTCTACACGCTTCGTAACAAAATGAAGGCTTCTTTGATTAACCATGTCCCTTTTCTGAAGCACGTATTTGCAAACCATTTGGGTAGCACTGAGCGAAGGGTGAGCATGCCTGTGCCTGTAGTATCCCCTCTCCCACAGGAGAGGTGGTAGAGTGCAGCGGTTGGTCTCCTGAGCACTGAATCCAGATTGCTGGGGTTCAAAGCCCAGCAACTCCAATCACTATGTAGTGACCTTGAGCAAGTTACTTAAACTCTCTGTGTCTCAGTTTCCTCATATGTATAGTGATGATAATAATAGCATTCTCCTCTTTTTTTAATTGAAGTAGAGTTGATTTACAATGTTGTGTTAGTTTCAGGTGTACAGCAAAGTGCTTCAGTTAGATATATACTTTTTCAGATTTTTTTCCATTATAGGTTATCATAAGATGTTGAATATAGTTCCCTGTGCTATACAGTAAATCCATGTTGCTTATCTACTTTAGGTATAATAGTTTGCATCTGTTAACTCCATACTCCTAATTTATCCCTTGACCCCTCCCTTTCCCTTTTGGTAACCATAAGTTTGTTTCCTATGTCTGTGAGTCTGTTTCTAAGTAAGGTCATTTGCATTATTTTTTAGATTCCACATATGAGTGATATCATGTATTTGTCTTCTTCTGACTTACTTCACTTACTATGATAATCTCTAGGTCCATCCATGTTGGTGCAAATGACAATATTTCATTCTTTTTTTATGGCTGAGTAATATTGCACTATCTATCTATCATCTATCTATTCCACATCTTCTTAAACTAATTGTCTGTTGATGGGCACTTGGGTTGTTTCTACTTCTTGGCTATTGTAAACAGCGCTGCTGTGAATACTGGGGTGCATATATCTTTTTGAGCAAGAGTTTTCAGCTTTTCTGGATATATGCCCAGGAGTTGAATTGCTGGATCATACGGTAGTTCTACTTTTAGTTTTTTGAGGAACCTCCATACTGTTCTCCATAGTGGCTGCACCAATTTACAGTGTAGGAGGGTTCCCGTTTCTCCACACTCTCTCCAGCATTTATTATTTGTAAACTTTTTGAATAGCATCCACCTCTTGGGCTGCTAATGAGGATCTATTAACAAATACATATAGGATACTTACAACAGTGCCCAGCAACCCGGGCACTCAAGAAATGGCAGTTTGATATTACTGAGGGCAGAAAGTACGTTATTCCCCTTAAAATCCCAGCTAGCACCCGATACAGTACCTGGCATACAACATGGGCTCAGTTAACAAAATGGAGGATGTGCTCACCAGCTACCGTAGTGGCCTGGACTTCTCCACCTGCAGCTTCACTCCGGAGCCGCTGCAGCACGATGATGCCGCGGTCCGGGAGCTTCTCCGGTTCACGGGGTCCACGTGGTCCTTGCGAACCGGCTTCTCCACGCGTTCCAGGGTGCCCACGGCTCCAGAGGACCGCAGCCCGGCGCTCGGCGAAGCGCTCCTCAGGCTCGCGGGTCCTGGCGCACAGGCAGTGCTTGCCGCGCGTGACGAGCCCCACGCGGTTCACCGAGCTGTGGAGCGGCCTGAAGCACACGGGCGTCAGGAGGGACGTGCAGACATGCGCAGCGCTTCCCGAACGTGGGCCAGGTCACGAGGCGCGACGGCTTCTCCTGATTCGTGGCCGTCTCCTCAGGGGTCAGCGGCGGGATCCAGACGCTGGGCAGCGCTTTGTCCTTGTCCTTGCGTGCAGGGCCCGTACTGGGCCCCGTGGGCCATCACTTGGGTAGTTCCCCGAGGTGGCCTTGGGTGTGAAGGGGTCGAGGGGCCGGCTCTCGGTGGCCGCCTACTTCTCCAGGAAGCCCCCCGCCGGGCCCTGCGCTGCCACCCTCTGCAGCTCCTTGTGTTTCTCACGCCCGGCGCCCCGCTGCTTCTCGTAGGCCTTCACCTGCGGCGCAGTCTCCTTCTCCTTTTAGTTCTTATGTTATCTTCACCAATGATCGACAAGACCGCGCATTCTATTGGCCCCAGCTGGGCCCCATCCCTTTTGGAAGTTGTTAGTGGGTGTCTGTGTTGGAGAAACTTCCACTTATTACACGGTAGATATTATCTTCTGGGGAAAGAAAACTAAGACAACAACAAAGTGGGTTTATTTAGCTCCTGCGCCTGGAAGCCAACATTTTAAATCTTCTACATGTGGGCACATCAGTTCAGCAGTCGTTGAACAAAGCCATTCAATCCTCTGGTTCTTTAACTAACTGGCATGTTATTACCATCTTGTCTCCTGATCAACCCTGAGGTCCTTTGAAATACCCACACATGGAATGAAATGTGCATTTTAAGTTATCTTTTCATCCATGGGGTTTACGACTGCACCCGACACCATAATCCTGACATGGGGAATTATATCAGAAGGAGAGCAAATAATTTCACTCTCTTCCCCTTTCCCTGTGGGAAAGACTATTTTTCCATCTGCTGAACTGAGGACTTCGGGTCAGGAGCCAATCACTCAAGGCGCTGTAGGGGTAGAACAGTCTGCACAGATTTTCCTACAGATCACATGGCCCAGCAACTCTTCTACTTCCTGTCCTGGAATTGAGACACAGCTGTGCGTGGAGACGGCTGAAAAGTGCTGACGCTCTGCTTGAAAATTGTGAACATCCATATGGATAAATCTCTATTAAACTTACTCTTTATTATTATTACTAGTCAATAGTGTTTATTTTATGTAAAGTGCTTAGAACAGTGTCTGGCACAAGATAAAGACTTATGTATTGGCTAGTCTCTCTCTATATTATACAACTACTTGGTATGTACTTCATTCTTTTTAAACATTTCATGTTTATGATAACTTTTGCTCTTTATTTTCTTCTCAAAACCCTTTATGAGGAGGGGAGAAAGAAGATACTGGCTCCATGTGTTTAAGGAGAAAACTGAGGCTCAGGTATTTGTGGAATGTGGAGCATAATTTGCAGAAACTGGTTTTCTGACTTTGAGCCTGGCACTTTCCATAAATCAATCCTCTCCCAAGGGCTGGATGGATAGGGGACTGGATGGATCCAATGATTAATTTTCCTATTTTTCCGAGAATGGTATTTTCCTGAACTGAGGAAATAGCATGTCCATAACAGACCAGGGAATCAACCACTTGGAGGCAAAACCTTCCCTCTCAAAAATGCTAATGCTAATTCCATGCTAATAATGATGCTAATGATAATAATAAATCCAATGCATTAGAGCAACAAATATGAACACTGAAAGTCAGTTTGCTCCAAATCAGAGTCTCAGGTGGGAGGTCTAACTACACATTTATGGCACATGGGGGAGTCCTCGGTGGGTCACATTCGTGATGGAAGTGGTGGCAGAGGCCCTACGTGGCTGAGCTGCTGATCTGACAACATCCACTTATGTTTTGTACACAAGTCTTCATATCAATTGTTCCTAGAATATTTCAGAAATCTTCAGAGGTATAATCTAGTTTTACAAAACATTATTTTGTGGACACCACAGAGGCAGTTTGGTTGCCACACATTTAATGGACAAAAATCCTGATGGGCTCGGGTGAAGTTTATCTTTCATGATTTACTATGGCTATTACTACTGCTACCATTTCCACAACAGTGATTCTAGTGGTTTGCAAGGATGTAGCACTGTTGAGTTTAAAAGCTTCTTTGACCACTGACCTGCATTCTGTTTGCACAACAGCATTATGTATTAAGACATCTGGCCTCTTGCAGCTGTGGCGCTGAGGCTACTGGGGTTAAGTGATTTGGCTGCACAGTGGATTGTGAGACAGCACGGACTCCCAGTTCACTCTTTTCCCCCTAGACTATGAGGACCAAGTGACCAGGATGTGGGAACACTGTGGCAGCATGCTGGGTTCAGGAGGGGCATGCCACTGCAAGCCTGGCGGTGTACATCTTGGCCCCAGACTGATTCCTTTTTGCTGTGGGATCTTAAGTTACTTTGCCCCCTGGATTTTAGATTAGTTCTCTGAAAAGTGATCAGGATGGATAAAGAATCTTTAAGTTGCACCCCCTCCTCTTGTCTTATCACTCTTAGGCTCAGAAGAAACACGCTGAGAGTGCCGGCGCATGCATCTTCCTTTGCCTAGCCAGTACAGAGCAGAGATTTAGAAAAATGAAGGAAGACTGGAAAGAAAGCCAGAATGCCTAGTGAAACCACCCCCAATGACGTAGCTTCACCCACTTCCAAGTCCCCCGGAGGTGTTTCTTAGGAATCCAGATGTATCTGTGTTGCAGAGAAGCATGGCTGCCGATCAGCCAGTCATGTTTGGTTGGAGGCCACAAGAAACAATGGTAGAGATCTTGGAGAGCATCTGGTCGAAAGCCCAGATAACGAACCTGAGGCTCAGAGGGCAAGAGAGTTTCCCAAGGTCACATGGTAAAACAGAGACAGAGCTGGTGACTATCCCCTGCCCTTCTAGGATGGATGACATGTTTCCAATGAAGTTCAGTCTTGGTCTACTACCAGGTCTTACCTTCATGAGAGCAGGACCCGGGCTGTCTTTCTCACTCCCATATCCCCAGTCTCCAGCACAGGGCCCAGCACAGGTGGGTGCTCAAGAAATAGCTGTTGAATTGTTGAATAGATGAATGAACTGATGAAAAAAATGGCTGAACAGGAGGAAAAATTTAGATCATTCTTCTCATTACATGGGCACAGACGGCCTACACTTCAGTCCCTGTCCCAGCCTCTTTACATAGACTTGGATGTTGAAGTGATCCAAGCAAAAGAGTCTGGCTAGGTCTATACAGGTCCATTCTTGTCATTTGAAAACAAGCTCACAAGACTGTGAATGTTCCACACTATTAGAAACCTCGTTCTCATAACATAAAGACAATCAACTTCTGAGTGAAGTAAGTCAGACAGAGAAAGAGAAATATCATATGCTATCGCTTATATGCAGAATCTAAAAAGAAATGATACAAATGAACGTATTTACAAAACAGAAACGGACTCCCAGACCTACAGAATGAACTTATGGTTAAGGGTGGAGGGAAGGGATAGTTAGGGAGTTTGGGATTGACATGTACACACTGCTATATTTAAAAAGGATAACCAACAAGGACCTAGTATATAGCACAGGGAACTCTGCTCAATGTTATGTGGCAGCCTGGATGGGAGGGGAGTCTGGGGGAGAATGGATACAAGTATATGTATGGCTGAGTCGCTTTGCTGTGCACCTGCTGTGCACAACATTGTTAACTGGCTATACTCCAATATAAACTAAAAAGTTAAAAAAAAAAGACAATCACCTTCTGGGGTACTGGGCCAGGCCAAGACAAGCCTGTCCAAGTGGGCAGAAATAAAGCCCAACTTTAATATATGATTTGGTTAGGAGTCAGGGCTGGCCTCGGAAAAGTTGTAAAATTGAAAACCTGGTCTTTGGTTACTGTTTCCCCAACCAACAGCATAGTAGTGCCCAGCATTCTAGATATTTCCATCGTGGTGCCTGGAAGTGCAATTTATGATTTGAACATATCCTTCATCAAAACTCCCATGGCCTCAATGCTTTATTCTCAGCTATTGGAGAAGATATGTATGTTTCCACTGAGTCATTAATAGCTGATCAAAGTTCCCTATTTCATCTCTCTGAGGGGTATTTGCCTTTAACATTTAGAAGTTTCAGGCTCTTTTCTGACATAGAAATTTCAGAGGAATATTTTAGTCATGCAGGTGGGAGAAGGTTCATATCACATAGACATTTCTTATCTTTCATGGCAAACTGCTCTGTATACACACACATATGCACACGTATACATAAACATGCATATACAAATACAGGCAGAGTAATACTTCAAAGGAAACAGGAACCCCAGCCTTAAAGCCTAATAAATCCTGTTTCATCTTACTTATATTGGTCATTTCTGACTCATTTGCACCAGGAAGATCAGGTCTCTCAGCCCAATTCCTATAAATAAAATATTTTATTTCCCGACGGATCTCAGACTTTTTAAGCTGTTAGTAAGTAATAAAATAGTTGTTTAATTAGGAATGTATTTATCACTACTAAATAATTGTTATATTTACATCATGTAAAAATGGCTTTTTAAAGAGGCAAATAAAAAGATGTTGTTAAGAATTTACTGAATCAAATGAAAGTTTTAAGTTTTATTGGAGAGGAATAAAGACCCCTAATTGGAATTGGTTTTATGGGCCTCTAGGAGCATTAGAAATAGGGGCAGGAGATGAATTTGAGGGAAATGCAATCTGGCTGGATTCTCGCTAACCGCCCTCGTGCAGCTCTAGGTTGGATCTGGGCTAACACAAAGCCAGTGCCTGTCCTGCCTCCTCTGCTTCTTCCCACGTCACCCCCAGCTTCAGCTTGTTCGTGATGGTTTGCATATCCCCATCTCCATGACAACTCTAGTCAAAGTCATTCTTGTCTCCTGCTTGGGCTAGTCCTGCAGCCTCCTAGCCAGTTCCCACACCTGCTCTTGCACCTCCAACCTGTTATCCACATTGTGGTTACATCAGAGGAAGAGCTCTTCTAAGGCCTTTCAATGACTGCTGTAATTCTTAGGATAAAATCCCGTGTCATTACCATGGCAGTGAGTTGGACATGGCCAATGATTCATCTCCCACTTTGCTGAGAACAGTTTGTCTTCCTTGGTTAATGTCCATGCCCAGAGTACATGGCAGGGGAAAACCACGGTGAGCCACCAATCTCCCTCCCAGAAACATCAATGGAAAAGCTTAATACATTTAGAGTAACAGAGCCAATAGTCAAAGGTCAGTGTGTGTCAAGTCAGTATTTCCAGGTGAATGTTAATTCCATTACATGGTACTTATAACACAGGATGGTACTCACATAGCGAGCCAGGTTAGTGATGAAAATGAGGGCAGATGCTCTCCATGGATGACCTGATGTTCTTCTGAAAACACTTGTTTTATATTTTATATATAAATGATCTAATTAGTTTGAAATATTCCTGGATCTGTTAAAATTGTCACTTGGTTCTGCAAAAACATGTTACTATGAATAGTGAGGTGAGGTGAGGTGATCTCAAATCAAGCAATATATCATGTAGATGCCACCTATTAAACAAAGACAATTTTTTTAAAGTCTTTACTGAATTTGTTACAATATGGCTTCTGTTTTATGTTTTGGCTTTTTGGACTGGAGGCATGTGGGACCTTAGCTCCCCGGGATTGAACGCACACCCCCTGCATTGGAAGGCGAAGCCTTTTAACCGCTGGACCACCAGGGAAGTCCCAAACAAAGAAAATTTTACGCCTTTACTGCAAACGATATTTCATGATTTACTATTGCTATTGCTACTATTGTTGTCAATAACAATGATTTTTTAAATGTGGATATAGCACTTTATAGATGAAAAGAATCCTTGCATACATTGATTCATACAACTGTACTACATATAGGTTAGATTGAGAGTCAACAATTTTTTTTCTGCAAAGGGCCAAATAGTAAATATTTTCGCCTGTGGATCATATGGTCTCTGTTAACTGTTACTCAACTCTTCCATTATAGGCATTTACAATAGGTAAATAAACGGGTATGCCAGTAAAACTTTATTTACCAAAACAAGTCTGTACTAGATTTGGCCTGTGGGCTGTAGTTTGCTGAACTCTGAGTTAGATCATGCAGAATTAACATCTTTCCTCCTGCAGCTGTGAAGCCTGAGGCCAAAGGGTTAAATGATTTTTCCAAGGCCATAGAAGGAATTAGTGAAAGAACAAGGATGTGACCCCATGCCATCTAGCTCCCAGTCTGTCTTCCCTCTACTGAACTGTGATGACCAACTTACAAGTAGAGTGTAACCCTGGGGCACCACGCTGTGTATCAGAAAGGGTACATCACTAGAAGTCTGCAGATCTGGGCCCTGGCCCTAATTGGCTTCTAGTTAGATATGTGACCTTAATCAAGTCACTTCACCTTCTTTAGCTTCAGTCCATTCATCTAAAGAATGAGGAGATTGGTTGAGGAATCTTCCCTCTGGCTTTAAAATGCTGTATTTTTAAGATGAGGGATGGGGAAGAAATATTTTACTGTGAAGTATTTGAATTGATCATTTGTTACAAATTTTGCAGTATTTATTTACACAGAAGTCATTAACCAACCAGCAAATATTTACTGGGCCTGTTATGCTGTGAAAAGATGGAAAAAATATCTGACATAGTCTTTGTATTTAAATAATTAATAGTTGTGAAGAAAAGCAATTCCTAGCATTTATAGAAAATGAGTAAATAATCAGTGTAAGAAGCATTGCTCAGAAGGCATGGTAAGTTCCTTTGGGTTTCTGAAGACAGACGTCAGTGAGAGCAGCAGCTCTCAGAGAAAACCGCATGGAAGGGCTAGACAATGCTCTGGGATTAGAGGATGGGCAGTGGGGTGGCAGTGAAGAGAAGCATTCCAAGAGGCAGGTGTGAAAACCTATGTACACAAGTTGCTCATGTGGGTTGCAGCAAGTCAACGGGTTTGATTAGGCTAGATGGTGTACATCGGGGAAGGTAGGAATTATTGATTTTGCATCACTTTTTTTATTAGTTGGAATATAGCACCATTAAAAAAATACACAGCACAAAAACCTTAGCTTTGCCATTTGTTACAGAAAAGGTTTTGCTCCAATTAGTGCTCATCTGGGAGGTTTGCCTAGATTTCATCCTATTTTGAGGCTCATCATGAGGCACCTCTTGGGGAACAGCTGAAAATTCACGATCATTCACTCAGGTCTCTTATCTCAAATCCCCAGAAGAAAACTAGCCATTCCAGCTTCCTACTGGGTGGTGTGATGAGGGGAGGGCTTCATTCCTTCCATCCCTGAAGACCTGAAGTTAGGAAAGAGGCCCTTTTCTTCAATCTCTTCAAGCTCTTTTTCTCAGAGAGGCAATTTAGATGAGGGTATTTTGGTAATTAAAGCCAATTCTCTTCAACAACCAAAGGTACTTGGATTGCAGTGCGTGAGGTTGGCTGTTTCTTAACCAATGTGTTTCACCACAGGTTCTCTAACCTGGATGTCCCCTATTTTTCCCCACCAGGCTTCTGAGATGACCCACAGAGAGTCAACTGGAAACCTTTGAGAGTAAAACCCTGGGACACGTGTGCTACGTCCATTTAGTCAACACATTATACAGCTAAAGGGATGCTCTCCAACGGTGGAGCTAACATTTGTGGAGCCCTTCTAAAGACGAATTATTGTCCTAGGTTTTATTTTTCAAACGTTATGAGAAATCGCATCCAATCCTCCTAATAGTCTTATATTTCTGTCATTGTATAGATGAGGAAGGAGGCTGAGCCTCACTAAGGCTAAGTTGCTCGTGTTTGACAAGCTGCATAGCACGGGTTTGAAAAAGGGCAGTTTGATTCCCAGGATTTCATGATTCACTAAGTTAATTCAAAATTGAGCTGGAAACCATCATGTTTTGACACACTTAGGTTAACAAGCTTAACCTTAAGATAGGTAGACAGGCAGACAAACATATCCTCAAGGTTGTGGATGCATTCCTAGTTGCCATGGAGATAATACCAAGCGTGAGAGACGTATTGGAGGAGAGGGATGGAATATATCATAGAGTTATCACTCAGGCTCAGAAAACAAAGGCTTTACTGATTGTGTCAGGGTATACTTGGTCCTCTCTCCCTCTACACACAGGGCAATTGGAGACAGCATGGAAAAACTGGAGCCCCAGTGAAGCCCCCCCCCAATGCCATGGTCTCACCCAGCCTCTACACCCCTTCGGATGTGTTCCTCAAAATTTCACGTGGGTCATGGTTATTAGTCTTCAGGTTATATGTGTTTAGGGTCCTGAAGCTGGAAGACTTCTACCAGGGCCCCAAAAGTCCCTCCAATTGAAAAGGCTCTGTATATGCTGAGATGAATTGGAAGTTACCATTAGAAGAAACAAGAAAAGTGTAACTTCCAGAAAATGATCAAACGGAAACACTCTTCAATGTACTGAGACTTGTATTCAATACAGAGTTAAAAATTAGGTCATGGGAGCAGTGTTTATGGACAAGTTGTTGATCTCTATAATCCTCAGTTGCCTCATACATAAAATGAGAATGTAAAGATCTACCTCTTTTTGTTTGTTTGTTTTGTTTTGTTGGTGAGGATCAACTAAGAAAATGTTTACCATGGGGCCCTTTGGCACGTACTTAATTGCAGCTATTGTACATGCATAGGTAGCTTGGCATGTATTGAATTGTAGGTGGTAGTTGTTGCTAGGAACCAGTAAAGTGTAGCAGTTACAATACCTATGACTCATACTAGCTGTGAGATCTTAACCAAGTTAAACTCTGTGCCTCAGTTTTCAAATCTGTAAAATGGGGTTCACAATATTACCCATTGTGTGGTACTTAAGGAAATTAGGCAGCATGTGTAAAGTCCTTGGACAGTGCCTGCCATGCGGTGAGCACTCAGTCAACTTAATTGCCACTACTATCATCATCACATCAAAAATGCATTTCCCTTATGAATGAGCTTCAGCCCAAAGACTAAGGTCTTTGCAACAACAAAATCTTTTATTTAAGTTTTAAAGTAAAAGATAAGACTACTGCTGGATAGGAAAGGTCTCTTTACCAAATAAAGGTCACAGCATCCTCCTAAACCATACCAGTGCTGATGCTGACTCTGGTCTCCAATTACTGGGAGTGCCAGTAATTTATTGGCTGCCCCCTTCTCTCTGATGCCCTATGTTAATGATGCCGACTGAAGCAATCACACAAAACTCGCAGGGTGAGAGGGCTCTCTGGTTATGGCATCTCATGCATTTGCTGTATTAGCCTTTTAACAAATATGTAGACGTTCCTAAATTATTAACTCTTTCCAAAGTGATATTTGATGGCAAAAGTAATCTCTGTGTGGAGTATTAAGTGACTTTTAAGAAAAAAGCTGAATAATTTGACAGTGTTAAAATTATGCTGTCGGGGCTTCCCTGGTGGCGCAGTGGTTGAGAGTCCGCCTGCCGATGCAGGGGACACGGGTTCGTGCCCCGGTCCGGGAAGATCCCACATGCCGCGGAGCGGCTGGGCCCGTGAGCCATGGCCGCTGAGCCTGCGCGTCGGGAGCCTGTGCTCCGCAACGGGAGAGGCCGCAACAGTGAGAGGCCCGCGTACCGCAAAAAAAGAAAAAAAAAATTATGCTGTCAAAGATTCCATTTTCTCGGAGCCATCTTTATCCTGGCTTCAATTGCACAGACTATCATCATGATGGTAAGATTTATTTTTCCTCAAATTGCAACATGGTAGCCAGTTTTATAGGGAGTGGAGCTATGGTGCCCACTTTTCAGAAAGGTGCAAGATACATGGCATCACTAAATTAGGCGATGATGTCCCTGATTAGGAGAAGCCTTGAAACAAAGAGATCAGAGAACACAGGCTTTGTGGATCCCTGTTTAGATGGTAAACAATATTTAATAACCAGTGATTCATTTATTGGCAGGAAGACAGAAAGATCTCTTGTTGCAGGGAATGGGAGTTTGACCTCTCTTGTGCAATTTTCTGCATTTTGCATTCTCATGCATTAAATATAGAGCATGCATTATTCACCCTTGAAAGCTGTTTCAAGGACTGTGTGTAGTTTCTCCTTATAACCTCAGGAATTTCACACATAGTTCTTTAGAGACAGATAATGATCTAGTGCTTAGGATCAGGAGGTGGAGTCGGTCTTGGCTTTTCTCCTTCAAACTGATACTTGTGTGCTGTAAGGCAGTGTGATCAATCTGCATTTAGTGGGCTTCCCAGATGTTCATTTGTGTTCGATATCATGCATTGAATGATTTTAAAGAGTGCTTGTTTTGTGCTAGGTCCTGGGGGCCATACTCAGGAAACATAAGATATGTCTCAGCTATTACAAGGGTATTGGAGAATTAAGACTTGTATATATGAAAACTTGGAGGACAAAACAAAACTCTGTACTATCAGGTGTGAATGGAATATAATTAGATGAATCAGCGAGTAGCCAGCAGAGATGAGCTACTAAGAGTGCAGACTTCAGCATGAGCAAATTTAGGCCTGAATCTCAGCTCCACCACTAACTAGCTGTATGACCTTGGTAGCTATGAGAGGCGATACGAAGGATAGCAAACCTCGTCTGATGTTCAGGAAAGGCCTCCATAGGGAAGTGACATTTCAGTTGAAATGTCAAGGTTAAATAGGGATTTTGCTTTTACAAATGATGCTGCATGCCTTATTTCTCATGTTGTGAGTATATCTTGGCTGTTTCTTTATATTTACTCTAGTGATTTTTGGCTAATACCATTTATTCCTTATTATGAACTATGGTGAAATCAGTACATTTCAGCTTCCTCTCAACTTGCCTCTTTCTCATGCACTTCCTGATTATAGTGATTATATGAGTTTTCTTAGTGCTTACCTGTAAACATTTAAGTATTTTATATGGTTGGGTGACAATAATTGTCTATGGGTCTCTTGTGTTTCTGCAGGACTTGTATCAACTTCTGTTGGGGACAATCTTTTCAATAATATTTATATAGCAAAGGACCTTGAAATATATAATGTCACCCTCCAAGGCAGGGGAAAGATTTGTTTGCTGCCCAAGATAATAAAGATAATGTCTCCCTATGGGGCAAAGTTTGGGCAGGTTTTCTAACAGACCCCTTATAAAAGGTTGGGGTTTCCTAAACTCTGGTTCCTCAGCTATGATGCAGACCCACTGTGTGCACAGCATCAATTCAGGCTGCTCTGAATTGTCCCCATAGGGCTTGGGGGACGAGGGGAATTGATGTGAGCATGAGGTTCATGCTGCTTTGCCTCTGACCCAGGAGTCCCGGACTTTCTGTAAGCCATCACTGGAACCGCGGCAGAATAACTTGTTAGCTTGCAAGAAAAGTAAAAGCTCACTCTTCACAGTTCTTGACATAGAATTCTATTACTTGATTTACCTGCTGTGAAGGTGCTTATGCTACTTTCCATATTTTTCTCCCAACTTTGTCCTATCATTTCCACTTTGTCAGGGCTTGTAAAACATTTACACTCTGTTCTGTAACTATAATCCCCACGTTTATTTTAGGTTTATCCTCTCACTTAACCAGATTAAGTTTAGCCATAGGTTCTCTATTCAGCTCTTAATTGGCTGGAATTTGCCCTTGAGAATCTTCTAGAAAGTCACCTTCTAGAAAGACTCATGGGGATTATATTCCCAGAGTTCTTGCATGCTCGAAGATGTTTATGGCCTTTATACTAGAATGCTAATTTGGCTGGAAGTAAAAGTTTTGGTCCCGTTCTTTCTTTCCATGAAGACTTTTAGGCTTTGCTCTGTTCTTTTCTAGATTGACTCTCACCGGGGAAGAGTCTGAGGTGGGTCGATTTATTTAATTATTTTGCCTGGTTGCACAGAGAATTCTTAATATTTGAAATCCAGTATTTTGTTTGAATTTCATTTTTATAATTGGCACATGAGTTGTGTCAGTTTAAGGTGTACAATGTGTTGATTTGATGCATTTATAAATTGCAGTATAATTACCATGGTAGCATTAGCTAGCACCTCTATCACATCACATAATCATTATTTCTTTTTTGTGGTGAGGATAATTAAGACCTAATCTCTTACCAACTCTGAAGTTTCTAATACAGTAGGGTTGACTGTAATCACTATGCTGTGCATTGCATCTCCAGAACTTATTTATCTACTAGTTGCAAGTTTGAACCCTCAAAGAGCATCTCCCCAGTTCCTCCCACCCTCAGCCCCTGGTAACAACCATTTTACTCTCTGTTTTTATGAGTTCAGCTTTTTAAGGTTCCACATATAAGGGATATTACACAGTATGTATTTATCTTTCTCTGTCTGACCTCTCACTTAGCATAATGCCCTCAAGGTCCATCCCTGTTGTCACAAATGGCAGGATTTTCTTCTTTCTCATGGCTGAATATATTCATTGTGTATACACATATATACATATATATATATACACACACACATATATATATGTGTATATATGTATGTGTGTGTATATATATATATATATATATATATATATATATATATACACACACACACACATACCACATCTTCTTTATCCATTTATACCTTGGCAGACACTTGTTAGAATTTCATTTTGGCGATGACCATGAATTTCATTTTGACGATGACCATTCTCAAAATTTCCAGAGACATGGTATGACTTTTTGATCTATATATGCAATGCTTCTTTTGTTTCTGAAAAAATTCGTGTACACACACATCTATATCTATTTAAATATTATTTGTATGTCAGTGTAAGAATAATTTCAATGATTCTGTATTCTTCAGGAACACTAATTTTAAATATGTTGGATTTATTTAATCTTTGTGTTTTTATTTTGTTCTTATCCTTTTAATTTTGTGTGTGTGTGTATTTCTATTTACATTTGCTTATTTTTTTCTTAAGCCTAATGCCCACATTTTTAGTGAACTTTCAGCCACGTCTCGTCTCCTTTGTGCTGCTCCGAACCTGACCTACATTTCTGTAATGTGTGCTATTTCTCTTCCACTTCTCTCCTGAGAGCAGTATTTCAATTCTTCCTGTGGTCTCATCTTCCCTGAGCCCTTTTAGCTCTCTGCTCTGAGTTTTTGTTTTATTGAACAATTGCTTGAGTTTTATTTTAAATAAATTCCAGGCAATATGCTTATTAAAATAATTCTAAATTTGATCCATGGTAACATTTATCTGGTGAGTGAACTTCCATCTTCTACTTGTGTCTTCCTTTCCCTGTCTTCCCTTTATTCTTTCCTTTTGATATATTTTTATAGATACTTTCTGGGTTGACATTTATTTATATTATTCAACTTTGAAAGGGATGAGTTCTCCCTGGATTTTCTATTGGTAGGAATTTTATGTGATGGAGGAGCCAGGCAGTGTTATGGGTTAGCTGAACTGTCCACGGTTCACAGTGTGTTTTCTTAAGACCCAGAGTTGTGAGTATAAGTTGGCTCTGCTTCCACTTCTCCCAGGACAATAGAGATAAGTTGCTGAAGGATGTCACCAATGCTTCCTCTATCTTCTCTGTCTCACCAAGAGAATCCTTCTTGTAAATATTGCACATTGGTGTGATACTTCACTCAGCCTCCCAACCCTGCTCCTTTCTGACACTTAACTGGGTCCAAGGATGCTGCTGACTCCTACTGGAGCACAACATTCTCAGTATTCCCAGCAAGGAATTATTGGTTTTCTGCTAGGGTGTGGCATGTGCTCCAGAGAACCTTGCTCTGCCAGTTTTCTGTGCTGTGTGGCTGTAAGCGTTCTCTCTCCACATACCTCCCTTGCTCCTGTTTAACTGTAACTGCTTTGGTGGCTGTTTCTCATATATTGTGGTTCAGCGGTCCAGATGTCATTGAGCTTGTCAGTGTTAGAGCTTGCATTTCTTGTTCTTCTTATTGTTCTGAGTTGATTTCTGAGAGGAGAAGGGGCAATGTTAGTAGATATCCAACAATCAATATTGATTACATTGATTACAATCCAACCTTTGTCAGATTCTGTTAGCCATTCAAGGTACTAAGATTATGCAACTCAGGTTGTGCTAGACGTCCCTTTACTTCTCTCTCCAGCACGCACATTTTCTGATCCTAGGATTAACTGTGGAAATCCTTAAATTTTAGAAAGGGGCATTCTAGCTTATTCCAAATGGCGGGGGAACCTTCTTGAGTCGGGCACTGAACTGAGGAAAGGTAGGCGATGGGAATCAATGCTACCCACCTATCCCATATGACAGCTCAGATTTACAAACGTGAGTGAACATTCTTAAGAAATAATGTCTATTACCCAGTGTGGAGCTTTATGCTTTGGCCTCAGTTAAAACCATTCCCATATTCCTGTGAAGTCAGGCCAACTGCTAGTTGCCAGGATGTTGCCTCTTATCCCCAAATCTACAACTGGAAGGAAGCACCAGTCAACACCACCATTATTTTTTGAGTGCCTCTTTTGTGCTGAACACTTAATTTCCATATTTAATATCTATAACAATCCTGGGTGGTAGATACTGTAAGGCAACTGGGGCTCAGAAAGCATCAGCCATCTTCTCAAAGATGAGAAGCCGGTAAATGGGATAAGTAGAATTCGAATCCACATCTGGCTGACTCCACAGTCCTGGTCCTTTCTGGCACTCTATGTGGCTTACTAAGAAAGGTCAAGGAGGTCACCCTCACCACCCAATGGTAGCTCCATTTGCAAGGTCATCGTACACTTTTATGTTTCCCAGAGACACCGAGTGGTCCCCAAAATAAGTCAGACTTAGTGAACATGGTTTTCTAATTAAAAAAGACATTTGTTTTAATGAGGAGGACATAACTCTTTAACAGAGAGTGCACAGCCTCAGGCCAAAAATCATAGCTGAAAGGCAGAAAGGAGAAGACATCAATTTCTCTTTTTTTTCCCAAACAAAGGATCTCATGTATTTATTATGGAATCAAACTACTAGCAAAGAAGTAGCTTGGTTCCATATCTCTTCTTGGAACTGTACCTGATTTTATTATGAGTTTCATCTGAATCCATTTGAGAATGGGACAATTATGCTTTTGTTTCTTGGCCAGGAATTGCTTGATCCTGAAAGTCCAGTAGAAGACGTGACCAGGAAGGGAGTCAATTGCACACATCACAATGGCAGAAAAAGTGTGAGAAGGTACCAATTTCTAAATTTCTTTTTTGTTGTTGTTGTTGTTCATTGGCTTTCATTCACAAATATAGAACATAGTCTAGCAATTCCTTTCTTTTCCAGTTATTTTACATTCGTGTTCCATTCTCTAATAGCCTATAAGCTACCTGAGTGCTAGGACAATACCCATCATCTCTATTACCACAAAGTATGGCACAGACTGAACACATTACAATCATTTCAACCAGTTCATCAAATGAACACATTGGTGGTAGCATGTCTTTCTGAAAGGGTGGCAGGATTTGAAGTTAGATAGGTCTGAGTTTACTCCATCATTTCTCTGTAATTTACTAACTGGGTGTCATATAATTTTTGTATTTTATTTTATTTTTTATTATTTAAAGCGGTCATTTTTTATTTATAAATTTGTGATAATGTATATTTGAAGTAAAATATAACACAAATTGGGTCTAACATAGTGACTGACTTAAGAGCAGGTATTCAGATGCATATGACACAAGCAACGTTTTTCATGTCAAGTTCAGGAATTACAAAAAGGTGTTAAGAATTCTACCACTTGTATTTTGCTCTATTGTAATACAGCTATTACTAATTATGGTATATTAAAAATGGTCACTTTCAGCATAGATTGAGTAACAGGGGCTGGATGTACCCTGAAACAACAACAAAAAGACTGAACACAAATTTAAAGCAGCAGTTTTCAACATACTGGACATTGGACATTGGACAATGAAGAAGAGTGATCCCTGAGAGACAGGAAACAAATAAGATGAGTCCTATGATGGACTCAAGTTATTGCCTGGAGAGAGTCTCCAGGCATTGTAGGCAGAGGAGACCCCCAGGTAGGGCACTGTGGTCTCCCTGAATTGAGAAGATGAAGTTGAGAAACAAGGAGGGCCAAGGTGACTAGAGTTTGCAGAGCAGAGAGCTTGGTTAGAGAGAGCATCACAGAGAAAGAACTCCAGAGAGTTCTGTAGGGATCTGTAGAGTCCCCTGGCTTCTTCACCTGAGCGCCAATCAGCATGTGTGTGTAAAGAAACTACTAGAGGCCAGGGCAAAAGGTATCCAAAAGGATTAAAGGTAATAATGTCCAGAGGTCACACAGAGCCAGGAATAGTTCTTGCTCTCATTAGTCAAATGGAAAAACATCATAATTTATAGGGCACTGGTTAGAGTACTCAAGAGATTTTCCCCCCGGCAGCAGGACAAAATTAGCCCCAGACTATACATTGCCCAGGTCCTACCTAGCAAAGATTAACAGCAAGATCCAAAAGACTCCAACTGTTTCCAAGTAATGTAAATGTATCTCAGAACAAAGCTCAGGAATATTTATAGGAATACAAAACTATCTAGCACCCAGCAAGGGGAAACTCACAAGGTCAGAATCCAGCCAAACATTACTAGATATGCAAAGGAGCATGAAAATAAATTTATAGTGAGGAGAAAAATCTATCTATCAAAACTGACTTAGAAATGATTAGATGACAGAATTAGCAGTCAAGATCATTAAAACAATTACTGTAACTGTACTCCACAAGAAGCTGGAGAAAAGGTTAATCATGTTAAGTAGTGATGTGAAAGATATAAAAAGATGTAAATCAAGTTTCTAGAGATGAAAACTACAATGTCTGAGATGAAAAATACATTGGGTGGGATTAACAGTGGATCATACGCTTCAGAAATAATGATTCGTAAACTGGAAGACATAGGAAAGTATTCAAAATAAAACACAGAGAAGAGTGCAAAAGCAAATAAACAGCACGTGAGGGAGCTGTGGGATAACTTCAAGTGGCAGAAAATACATGTAATTGGATTCTTCGAAACAGGGAGAAATGGACAAAAAATATTTGAAGAAATAATGACTAAAATTTTTCCAAATTTGATAAAAACTGTAAATCAACAGATACAAGTTCAATAAACCCCAAGCACAAACGATATGAAGAAAACAATACAACGGCACATTATAATCATATTTCTCAAAAACAATGACAAAAAGAAAAATCTTAAAAGCAGCTAGAGGATTAACAAAGTGGGTATACAGGGAATGTACCTCAAGATAATTAAGGCCATATACAATAAGGCCGCATCTAACATCGTATTCAATGGTGAAAAGCTGAAAGCTTTTCCTCTAAGATCAGGAACAAGACAAAGATGCCTGCTCTCATTACTTGTATTTGACAGAGTATTGGAAATACTAGCCAGAGAAAATAGGGAAGAAAAAAAAAAAGAAATGTTAGAATTAATAAATGAATTCAGTAAAATTGCAGGATACAAAATCAATATACAAAGATCTGTTGCATTTTTATGCACTGATTATGAACTATGAGAAAGAGAAACTAAGAAAACAATCCCATTTACAATTGTATCAAAAAGAATAAAATATGTAGGAATAAATTTAACAAGGATGTGAAAGATCTATACACTGAAAACTATTAGACATTGATGAAAGAAATTGAAGACAGAAATAAAAGGAAAGATATTCTGTGCTCATAGATTGGAAGAATTAATATTGTTAAAACGTCCACACCAACCACAGAAATCTATAGATTCAATGCAATCCTCATCAAAATTCCAATGGCAGGGACTTCCCTGGTGCTCCAGTGGTTAAGAATCCACCTTGCAATGCAGGGGATGTCAGTTCGATCCCTGCTGGGGGAACTAAGATCCCATATGTTGCAGGGCAACTAAGCCCACGTGCCATAACTAGAGAGTCCATGTGCCACAACTACAGAGCCCACGAGCTGTGGATCCTGCACACCACAACTAGAGAGAAGCCCACACACTGCAACGAAGAGCCCGTGCGCCGCAATGAAAGATCCTGTGTGCTGCAACTAAGACCCAATGCAGCCAAAACAAAACTATATATATATATATATATATATATAAAATTCCAATGGCATTTTTCAAAGAAATGGAACAAACAATCCTAAAACTTGTATGGAACTACAAAAGACTCCAAATAGCTCCAGCAATCCTTGAGAAAGAAGAGGAAAGCTAGAGACATCATGTTTCCTGATTTCAAACTATATTGCAGCTATAGTAATGAAAACAGTATGGTACTGGCATAAAACAGACACATAGATCAATAGAACATAACAAAAAGCCCAGAAATGACCCACACATATGTGGTCAATTGATTTATGACAAAGGAGCCAAGAATATACAATGGGGAACGGACAGTCTTTTCAATAAATGGTGTTGGGAAAAACTGGATACCACATGCAAAAGAATGAAACTAGACCCCTCTTACACCACACACAAAAATTAACTCAAAATGGATTAAAGACTTGAATCTAAGACCTGAAACTATAAAACTCCTGGAAGAAAACATAGGCAGTAATATCCTTGACATTGGTCTTGGCAATGCTTTTTTTCGATTTGACACCAAAATCAAAGGCAACAAAAGCAAAAGTAAACAAGCAGGACTACATCAAACTAAAAAGCTCCTGCACAGCAAAGGAAACCATCCACAGAATGAAACGGCAACCTACTGAATGGGGGAAAATATTTGCAAATCATATATCTGATAATGGGTTAACATCCAAAATATATAAAGAACTCATACAAGTCAATAGTGAAAAAACAAACAATCCAATTTAAAAATGGGCAGAGGATCTGGATAGATATTTTCCCAAAGAAAACATACAAATTGCTAATAGGTGCAAGAAAAGGTGTTCCATGCTAATTATTAGGGAAATGTAAATCAAAACCACAATGAGATATTATCTTGTACCTGTTAGAATGATTATTATCAAAAAGACAAGAGATGATAAGAATTGGTGAGGATGTGGAAAAAAGGGAACACTTGTGCACTGTTGGTGGAAATGTGAATTAGTACAGCCACTATAGAAAATAGTATGGAAGTTCCTCAAAAAATTAAAAACAGAACTACCATATGATCCAGCGATTCCACTTCTGGGTATATATCCAAAGGAAATAATATCACTATATCAAAGAGATATCTGCAACCTCCCTCATGTTCATTGCAGCATTATTTATAATTGCCCAGACATGGAAATCACTTAAGTATCCATCAATAGATGAATGGATAAAGCAAATGTGGTATATATATACAGCGAATATTATTCAGCCATAAAAAAGAAGGAAACCCTGACATTTGGGACAACATAGATGTACCTTGAGTGTATTATTCTAAGTGAAATAAGTCACAAAGAAAGGCAAATACTGTATGATCTCACTTATATGCATAATCTAAAAGAACTGAACTCAAAGAAGCAGAGAACAGACTGATGGTTGCCAGTGGCAGAGGGTGGGGAAAATGAATGAAGATGAACTCACAAAGTTGTAACTATGTGAGGTGATGGATGTGTTAACTAACCTTATCGTGGGAATCATTTTACTATATATACATATATCAAATTATTATGTTGTACACCTTAAACTTACAGAATGTTGTATATCAATTACATCTCGATGAAATTGGAAAAGAGGGTGTGGGGGGGTGAAGATTTGAATAGACACTTCACCAAAGAGAATATATTGATGTAAAGTATGGACATTAAAAGATGCTCAATATCATTAGTCATTAGGGAAATGTACATTAAAACCACTGTGAGATACCACCTAGTAGAACAGCTAAAATAAAAAATACTGACTATATCAAGTGCTGCTGAGGATGCGGGGGATGGGAAGTCTCAGGCACTGCTGTTGGTAATGTACACATACTTTGGAAAATAGTTTGGCAGCTTCTTAATAAATTAAATGTATTCCTATCATAGGATCCGTGCCACTCCTAGGTATGAAAGCATCTAACCATACAACCACTTGCATATACGCAATTTTATTTGTAATGCCTCCAAACTGGAAACCTAAGATAGACACCTAAGTGTCTATCAACAGATGAATGGATAAAAAACTTTGTTAAAGTCCTATAATGGAATAGTCAGCAATAAAAAGGAATGAACTATTGATGCATACCACAACACGGATGAATCTCCAAACAATTACACCAAAGGAAAGAAGTCACAGAAAAAGAGTATATTCCTTATAATTCCATCTACAAGAAATTCTCGAAAATGCAAATATAGCCATAGGAAGCTGATCAGTGGTTACCTAGGGGAAGGATGCAGGGGAAACATGAGCAGGAGAGAGAATTACAAAGGGGCACCAGAGAGTTTTTGGGTGATGGATATGCTCACTATCTTGATCATGTTGATGGTTTTCATGGGTGTATGCATATGTCAAAACATTTTGAATGCTATAATTTAAATATGTACAGTGTATGCCTTATTATATTTCAATTATGCTGTTAAAATAAAAAAGAACAAAATGGGAAATAGGGGGCCCCAAAGTATTCTCCATTGCAGTTTTACCAGTGATAAGACTGTTTACTGTTCAAGACTGTTTACTGGATATTTCAACTTCACAATGATTGTGGCACAAACTGTGTTTTCTATTCTTTAAACAGCATGGACCATCTTTAAAACTGTCTACTCTGTCACTAGAGGTTTACAAAGTTCAGGCAATTTCTAGGTAGGAAGGCCAATGCGAATGGCAGTGTTAATTCTGGAGAGGAGTAGAGGATTCACCTAGTCCAAACTCTTCATTTTGTAGATGTGAAACTCAGAAAAAGTTATTTTACCTTTCTGGTTCTGAGTCATGTAGTTCATTTGTAGCCACGTGTGGGAAAAAGTCCAGATCTCTTTATTTCTCATCCAGTCCCTGACACAATTGTTAAAAGCCCTGTTCTCATGAGTCAGAGGCACCTGGATTTAAAATCTGTCTCTAAAACTTGAAGTTAGCTTTGTGACCTTAGTCATCCTTCTAATTTCTATTTTGAGGATTTATAAACTGAAGTTCAGAGCAGTTGGTTTCTTTGAACAGCTCATGAGATTGCTGTAATGACCCAATGAGACCATCTGGCAAAGCCCTTGGCACAGTGCATGGGACACACTCTGTGGCACTTGATAAATGGGTTCTACTATCAATATTATGATTATTAGTTTATTCTTATCACTCCTGTGGCATTAGCTGCCCCCTTTTAGTCTAATATGCATAAATGACCTGCCTTTAAAGTTCCCTTCTTGTATTCCTTCCCAGGTACACTCAGGGGCCTGTTTTCTCAGCCTGATTTCCATGTCTGAGCCACATTTGTTCCCTTTATAAAGTCTCTCCCATTTGCGCCCCCAGCATTAGTTTCCGAGCTTCTGCACTTCCCGGGGCACGAGTTGCGAGTTTTGCTCATTAGATGCTAAATTATTGCCACCAAAAAGTGACAAAAGACAGTTTGCAACTTTCTACCACCATTAAAGCTCATTCATTAAAGCAAAAAGGAGCTATAGAGACATCTGGTTTGTGAGATCACAAGGAATATATGTCTGCTTCAGGCACTTTATTTGAGTGGCAGAATTCAGTGAGTTAATGCTTCAAGAAGGAGACAGCTTCAGTTATTAAGTTTAGTATTTAGGAACACAGATCTATCACCATCGCTTGCCATGTCAAACAGTGGATTTGTTACTTGCCAATGTACCTACGTTAGCAGAAACACTTGCTCATACTGAAACCTTACCCAAAGCAGCAATTTTCTTAATAAAGAAACAGGCTGTCAAACGTTTTCTTCTCATCCTTAGAACCCTTCCAAATAGCTTCCTGACTGTGGGCCATGGCCTTCCTGAGGCCTTATTTCGTGGGGTGATTTGACAAATGCAGTGTGTTCAACTGTATTTCAGAGCCAGAGTGGATACTCTGAGCTGAGCCCTAGGGATCCCCCTGTGACACTTGAGGTCTGAGTGCATTTGCTTTTTGTGAAGCAGGGAAGATAGAGGTAGAGATCTTAGACTGTCAGAGCCAAAGCAAAGCTGTGCATTGTAGCAGGAAAATCATCCAGGTACCCACCCCGCTTCTTCAGAGCCAAAGCTCTCTAGATAATTTTCTCTACTTCCTCACCTCACCCTCACTTTTCTTCCCACTCCCACTGGGCGACTGTCCCTTCACTCTAATAGTTCTCACTAATGTAATCAATGATCTCCATGTTACGGATCAAATGATTTTTTTTCAGTCTTCCTCTTACTTTACCCATCAGTGGAATTTTCCACAATTGATCAATTCCTGCCCTGGGGGATCAGATCCATTCACTGATCAATCCTTTAAGTGCAGGTATCAGTTAGAAGGAGCTTGGGCCCAGGCAATTGGCAGCACTCAATTACCTTAATCTAATTTCCAAAATTCCCTCCATCAGCAGTGGTAAATGCCCTAGGGTGCACAGTTTACCTGACTGAGCTTCATATTAGGAACCTGTTTGGATAGAAGCAGCAGCTTGTGTTCTTTTGGGGCTGCAGAGATACAGAAAGTGCACAGCTGGTGACACTCTGCGATGCCCAGAGCTTGCCCTGGTTGCTCTATGGATTGAGGCACCCCTGGAGTCTGTTGCCTCCTTCTTTTGAATCCTTCATAGAAACACATACTTTATAAGCACTTGCATATCTATCCTTTCACCTGAACCCTCAGGTCAATCCTATGCAATAAAGAGAGCTGGTATAATCCTACTTACACATCTTAGATGCATGGAGAAGGGATGCCTGAGTCCCTAACATGGCTTAGGCAGGGGCAGTATAGTGAGGTGCTTTCTGGACCTCTGGAATCAAACTCCTTGGCTTCAAATCTCAATTTTCTCACTTAAAGTTGTATAACAATGGGTAAGAAACACTTCTGAGACTCGATTTCTTTAACTTTAAAGTGAAGATGTTGACATTGGCAGAGTCTACCTCGTAGCATTGTTTAGCAGAGTAAATGAGAAAAAGTAAGAAAACTTTGGGCAGCATGCTTAGCAAATGTTAGCTGTTAATATTCCTTGCAGACTAGGAAAAAGAATCTAGACCTTCAGACATTGAATTTGAGGCTCTTCCCTTTGTGTTACATTGCCACAGGCACGCTGGTTCACATGCCTTCTTTGTCCCCAGTTCCTGGAATGTCACAAACTTAGGGTCTTATGGGGACCACTGATGAGGATTGTCTCATGCGGCTGCTGACGAGCACTAGATAAGCCACTGAACTTCTCAGACTCCTGCCCCAATTGAATGAAGGTAATCACATTTCATGCTTTACTAGATAAATCAATGGCCATCGGATTCCAGCTGATCTCCTTTTTACATGCTGTTGAGAGCCTTGAACAGTTTGGCTACACAAATTGTGGCTTTACTTCTGTTGAATCATCAAACTGGAAGTTTTATCAGTGCCAGAAACTTAGGCCAATCAATCACCCCCAGAGGCAGAAGCATTCACATGTGGCATAACTCATTCTTTGAGATAATGCTTCCTGATGTCTGAGGATCCCCTTGGATAGAATTGGAAAGCTTTTCTGGAAGCCTTTCTCAGAATTTGGTCCTTGGCTCACCTGCCTCAGAATAAGGTGGGGCAATTTTACAAAGGCAGATTGCTGAATCTATCAAAAATCTACTGAAATACAATCTCTTGAGGTAGTGCCCAGAAGTCTTCCTTTTAACAAGCACCCTTGATACACTGAAGTTTGAGGACTACTGAACAGATGGATCCAGAAATCAAGGTTTGGAGAAATATGACAACTTGAGAACTGCTGTAGAGTTGGGAGAAGAATTGGGGTCATTTCAGCAACAGGTATTAGTATGAATCAGATATCATGGCAGATACTAAATAATGGGTCCAGCCCTTTAGGAGTAGGCAATTTAGACCCATTTTCTTACAAAAATATGAGAAATATACAGGAAAACAAGTAATTGCGTGATTAAGTGTTAATATGGGTCCTGGTGATAAATGCAGTAAGGTTTCAGGAAATAGGCGACTAGTAGAGAAAAGAACGATCTTGGAAAGAGGTGATACGATTGAGAAGGAGGTAATATGTCCCAAATTTTAATAATGGCTGGGAATAAAAAGAGAATCTTCTTGTTTGAGGGCAATATGGGTAAATGTGAGGAAATGGTAACAAAAATGGTTTAGCGGTGTTTGATGCAGAATCGAATGGATGAACTTGGGATTAAGAATTTACAATTTTGTGTTGCTGCTTCTAAGAAGAATCAAGGCAAGACTGAGATCTTAAGTCTCATAGCTGCACTCTGTCTTAGGTAAAGATTTCTTGATTTCTCTTCAGGGGCACCCAAGTCTTTCTAGGATGGTGTCGTTTACTGGACGTTTGGCAGTGAGTCTCTTCTTCCCATCAAAGGCTTTGGCCTGGGAGTGTGTGGACCGGCTCTACTTTAGCAGAAGAAGATGATAAAGTGAGCTAATACTAAATGCAGCATTTGCGAGAACAACTAAACTCTGTACAAAGAGAAGGAAGAAGTGAAAAGGAGAGAAGACAAAAGCCAGAGATCTACCTGCCTCCATCGACGTTTCTCCCCTGTTCTCTGGGAAACCAAGTCTGTACCTCTGCAGTCATCCACACATGCAGCAGGATTCACCCATGAAACTTAGCTTCCTGAAATACTTCCATTGAAATGGGAACTGGTGGCCTCATTCACTTTAAATAAGAATAAAACTTAGAATCACATTCTTTTTCCTGGTTGCATTGAATTATTGAATTGGATTGCTCTTATGCTAAACCCCAGACACTTGGAAAATCCATGCAAGATTGATTTGTGCTCTTTGTTCTCTCCACCTTGGAACATTAAAAAAATAAAGTTTGCACTTCCTCTTTATATTTTCTAACCAGATCAATATTGTTCATTTGTACTTCTCAGGGATGGCACTAGATGGCAAGGTAACACCATAGGCAGGTAGACACAGAGATTTAGCCTGCAAAGAATGTGCTTGGAAGTCTCCGTGGAAGATGCCCGTGGCAAGTGGAGGCATGTGCTATATGTGAGAGTCTCCTGGTGGCTGTATTGTAGCAAGGCCAAACATTCCAGCTAGCGGAAGGCACAAAAGCATCTGTCCCAGGTATGGGTGTGAGAATCCTGCTTGGTTCTAGCTGTACACCGAAACTGTAACCCAGTAAGTTCATGTATGTGCTGAGCATAGTGAACACTTGTTCTTTTTTTTTAGTTCCCCAGCTTTCATTTTTCCTTCTTTTGGTAAAGAATCTCTCCATTTGCCTCTAGAGATCCCAAGCGGCCCTACTCTCCAAGAGTGTGTTTTGGATGAAGCTGACCTCACCTCCTGCTCCAGACGTGGGCATGTGACCTTAGACTGGAGCCAATCAGCACACTCTGTTCCCTTGGCCACAAAAAAAGTGAATGCAGGGATAGTCACAGAACCAAAGTGAACCACTGAGAACTAATCTTAGGACTTGACTGAGGTGACCAGGAGAGAGACGTGCTACTTCTTTTCTCCTGGAATAAACAGATGCTGCCTGGAACTCTCACAGCCATGACAAGATAAGAAAGGGGCCACCACGGAGAAGAGAGACTGCAAGGTTGTCATTTGAGTCTAGAGTCAAGCCATATGGTGAGATAAATATTACCATTACCCTTGGAGTTTTTATTTTCATAAGAAATAAAGTCTTATTGCGCTTAAGCCATCTGTGGTTGGGTTGCAGGCCGAGTTCTTATAAGTCAAGAGCATTTGCTTCTTTTGACATTAATCAACCACTTTAGAAATACTATCCCTATGTTTTATATTGATTCTCAGTGGTCATTATAATTAAAGATTAGTTCTAAGCTCTTTTAAGCTCCCTCAGATTCTTCTCTAGCTAATGTGTTATTAATAAACACTTAGAGACATGAGGAAAGCTGCCCATTTAAAGAACCTCACAGTTAAATCCCATCTTATTAAATCAGGGCATCCTCTTGTAAATTATTAACCACACTCTAACATAACAGCTTTGTAGTTTCTGTTTTCCATCTGCTTGAGCAGGTACCCATCCTAAGACTTGTCCATGTCTGAACTTTGGCTGGTGGCTCTCCCAGCCATCAGTCATCCTCTGAAGGAACTATGGAATGCTACTTACTTATTGAAACATATAACACCCATTTCCCTAATCCTCAGTGCTCCTTGCAGAATTTCAACCTTTAGGTATCAGATTGATTTTTCATGTCAAACCATGTCAAAGAGGCTCTATGTTTGTGAATCTCAAGGCCACAGCCATAAACCAGATTATAAAATGGGAAAAAGAAATGCTCACAATGATGACGTCCTTTTCTTCCTCTGGTGAAATGTAATTATGGTGAGTGCTCAATAAATGTTAGGGATTTGTAGCCACTTTCTAGACATTGTTGCCTTTTGAAGTTTGTGTCACAGAAGCCAACGGGGGGGGGGGGGGATGAAAGGATTTAAAAAGAAAGAACTCATAAGTCCTGTCTTAATGAGGTGTCACCTCACACCAATTAGAATGGGCATCATCAGAAAATCTGCAAACAATAAATGCTGGAGAGGGTGTGGAGAAAAGGGAACCCTCTTGCACTGTTGGTGGGAATGTAAATTGGTACAGCCACTATGGAGAACAGTATGGAGGTTCCTTAAAAAACTAAAAATAGAATTATCATATGACCCAGCAATCCCACTACTGGACACATACCCAGAGAAAACCATAATTCAAAAAGACATACATAATTCAAAAAGACACCTCAATGTTCATTGCAGCACTATTTACAATAGCCAGGTCATGGAAGCAATCTAAATGCCCATCAACAAAAGGAATGGATAAAGAAGATGTGGTACATATATACAATGGAATATTACTCAGTCATAAAAGGAACAAAATTGGGTCATATGCAGAGACGTGGATGAATCTAGAGACTGTCATACAGAGTGAAGTAAGTCAGAAGGAGAAAAACAAATATCGTATATTAACGCATATATGTGGAACCCAGAAAAATGGTACAGATGAACTGGTTTGCAGGGCAGAAATTGAGACACAGATGTAGAGAACACACGTATGGACACCAAGGGGAAAGCGGCGGGGGGGTGGGGGTGAGGGGGTGGGTGGAGGTGCTGTGATGCATTGGGAGATTGGGATTGACATGTATACACGGATGTGTATAAAATGGATGACTAATAAGAACCTGCTGTATAAAATAATAAATAAAATTAAAAAAAAAAAGTCCTGTCTTATGCTGCAGAGGGGACCAGCCACAATAGAACTGTAAAGTGTCCTCAGAATTTGGCAAACTGGAGGTCACAAGTGGCCTCTCCAAGAGCTGGCTCAGGAATGTGGCCAAGGCTTGATTAAAAAGGGGAGGGGTAAGAAGGAGGCAATGTGGGTGACTCATGAAGTTTTGTTCGTAGGAGGAGGGAGGTGAGGTGCTCACTGGAGAAGGATGTAAATACCTGGAGAGAAATTTCTTTGCTTTAAATTTCTGAATAGAAGTAGTTTGGACTTATGTATAGGCCAAGAGTCAAGAAAGATACTTGATAATAAAGGGATTATGAAGATGAAAAAGAAAACATGAAGAGATGCCTGTCAGGCAGGGATAAAGAAGAATGACCAGAGGAAGGCTCCAAGGAAGGATGAACAGGGTAAATCAATCTATGAGAAGTTTGTGCTGAGTGGGCACCAGGGAGAGCAGAAGAGGACCAGAAGGCCATGAAAACACAGAACTTAGTTATAATTGAGATACGGGCAGCCATCAAAAGTTTGGCAGGACATCAAGAGTCCAAGTAACAAAAGACAAGTAGACAAGTTGAACTTTATCAAAATTAAAAACATTTGTGAAGCAAAAGATATTATCAAGGAGCTGAAAAAATACCCTACAGAATGGGAGAAAATATTTGCAAATCATGTATCTGTTAAAGGTCTAATTATTCAGAATATGTAAAGACCTCTTAACAACAGAAAGATAAATAATCCAGTTTAAAAATGGTCAAAGGACCTGAATAAATATTCTCTAAGGAAGATATACAAATGGACAACAAGCACATGGAAAGATGCTCAGCATCATTAGTCATTAGGGAAATGCAAATAGAAACCATGAGATACCACTTCATGTCTAGTAGGATGGCCGTCATCATCATCATCATCACCAAAAGATGAAAAATAGTGAGTGTTGGTAAGGCTGTGGAGAAAGTGTAAAATGGTGCAGCCACTGGGAAAAAAAACAGTTCGGCATGTCCTCAATAAATTAAACATTATCATATGTTTAACAGAACTATCACATGATCTAGCAATTCCACCCCTAGGTATACACCCCAAATAATTGAAAACAGGAACTCAAACAAATTCTTGTGCATGAATGTTTATAGCAGCAATATTCAGAATAGCCAAAAAAGTGAAAACAACCCAATTGTCCATCAATGAAAGACCAAATAAACAAAATGTGGTATATATCATCATTGGAATATGTATTACTCACTATGAAAAGGAATGAAGTACTGATACATACTACAGTGTTGATGAACTTGTAAACATTATGTTCAGTGAAAGAAGCCAGATACAAAGGGTCACATGATTCCATTTATGTGAACAACCCAGAATAGGTGAATTCATAGAGACAGAAAGCAGATTGGTGGTTGTCAGGGGTTGTGGGGAAGGAGGGAGGAATGAGGCGTGATTACTTAATGGGTATGGGATTTCTTTGGGGGTGAGGAAATGTTCTGGACCTTGATAGAGGTAATAGTTACACAACATTGTTCTAAATATCACCGAATTTTTCTCTTTAAAACAGTGAATTTTATGTTATGTGAATTTCACCTCAATAAAAGGGTTTGTGAAGTCAGTGCTCCTGAATCCTTCACGTTTCCAGCATCCACCACCTCCAGGGATGGAAAACTTTTGGTGCAGCTCCCACTTCCTGCTGTAGTCGGCTGGGCTGTGGTTTCCTTCTTCATTCCCTTTGCTTTCCACATTTTGGGGATGCCTAATGGTTTCTCATCCATGGAGGTCCCCTTTTTCTTATATTCAAGAATTGTAATTTTCTTCAATATAATTTCAGGGATGGTTAGGGACTTGGAACAGAAGAGAGAGGCTGTAGCCTATGTTTATTTTTTTTGGATTGAATAAAAAAATCTCAAATGCCATCCTCAAATGGCTCCATCTCTTTTAGCTCAAACCCCTTTCTAAGAAGATGATTTTACTCAGGATTTGCTTCTAAAATGACTTAACTGCTTTCTCATAAAGTGCCTTGCGTATTAAAGGTTTTTGGTAATTTCCCCCACTGCTAGAAAGAGGCTCTCATCTTTTTATCATGAACCAATGTCCTGATTAACCAGCTCCTTTGAAATGGGGTTCCTAAGGGATGCACTTTCAAATAAACCAGAGATAACTGAGCAGAAAAGAAATGAGACATAATGAATTATAGATGCAAGTGAGTTCCATAAAATAGTTACCTGTAATGAAGTGGAATTTGATGCTATCTGAACATAAAGAATCAAGCTTAGTTCACCACTACATCCAGATTTTCTTTAGCATGCCACAATTTTGCATTTTTATTGAACGGTCCCACCATTGGGAATGAATAGGGACCTACACATGTTTTTTCTACTTGTCTCTCTAGTGCGGTCTTCCAAATACTGATCTTCTAAATGGAGTTGTAAGAGTTACTTGGCATTATTGCCTCTTGGAGTTATGCCTACAGGACTCAGTTTTGGCCACTTGCTTGCAACCCTACAGGTGCATGTTTAGGAATAATCACAGCAATCCTATAGGTTTTTCTGGATGAGGTAGTGCATGGAAAGTGCCTAGACAGGATTCAATCAAATTAACTGTGAGGCTGGTGTGAAGGAGCACATTATGCAGCTACTGAGGGTCCCTACCTGACTACTGGCATCCACGCCTCAGTTAGAGTTGGTTCCCTGCACTCTGGAGCCCATACAGCACAGGGGTTAAGAGCTCTGGACTGAGACTGCCTGACATGGATCACCAGCCACACCCTCCCTAGGTCTGTAATCATGGGCATATCACTTAACTTCTCTGTATCTGTTTCCTCTTCTGTAAAAGGGAGATAATAGTGCCTACTTCATAAGAGTGTTGTGAAAATTCCAAAGAAAAACACATGTAAAAGCGTGTAGAATAATGCCTGGCTCATATATATGTTTAATACTATGATTAGTTCTGAGATGGTGGGTTTGCAAATTCTCTAATTATCTCTCTCAAGAATATCAAGACTGAACCATATTCCACATACTTCAATGTCAGCATAGTAGCAACAGCACTCTTCCAGACACCAGGCTCCATGAAATTTGATCTCTATTTTGGGATATAAACTTTTACTTGCCCCTTGGTCTCTTTTGAAAGATACAGGAATAGGAAACATCTGGCATGTTTACTGATACTCTTCCTTCCTATACCCATGGCCGTCATTGCTGATCAACCCAAGTACTCTCTCCAACTGACCCCAGACCAGACCTCAGAGCTATTCTCAACACGGAGCTTGGACAGCACTGTTAACTAGAGTGAGCTCATAAGAGGTAACCTATTGGCAATCTTTATTCTAGAAACTTAATCCAATACTATTACTACCCTTCAGGAAGGAAATTGAATCGAGGAGGGGGCTAAGGCAATCAGGAAGAGGACAAAGAATGACTGATGTTCCCTGTGTCATCTGCTAAGTCATTCCCTGTCATGAACACTCATTCTTCATTACCCCCAGCATGATGATTTGCAAGAACGTAAAATGAGCTAATTTTGAAAATCTGTCAATGCAAAATCTCAAATAATAAAATATCCAGATTTATACAGGAGCTGCTATAAAAATGACGGTAGAATTTATCTGTGCAACTGGGTTGGGGGGGGTGAGGGGTGGGTGCTGCAGAGAGTGTCAGTTGCTTTATGTGTGGAGAAATATATTCTGTATTCCAGTTACAGGAAGGCTGATAAACTCAATGCAGAGGTTATAGAGAGATAAGATTTATTAATTGATGCATGATTTACTTTCATAGCATTGTAGTCTGGGTCACGAGATTTGTGCATGAACTTTTATTAGGAACATTCTTTTTTTTTTTTTTTTGCAGTACGCGGGCCTCTCACTGTTGTGGCCTCACCCGTTGCGGAGCACAGGCTCCGACGTGCAGGCTCATCGGCCATGGCTCACGGGCCTAGCGGCTCCGCGGCATGTGGGATCTTCCCGGACCGGGGCACGAACCTGTGTCCCCTGCATCAGCAGGCGGACTCTCAACCACTGCACCACCAGGGAAGCCCAAAAGCAAAAATAAACAAGTGGGATTACATCAAACAAAAAAGATTTGCACAGCAAATCTTTGAAACCATCAACACAATGAAAAGGCAATTTACCAAATGGAAGGAAATATTTGCAAATCATATATCTGATAAGGGGTTAATATCCAAAATACATAAAGAGCTCACACAACTCTATAGCAAAATCCCCAAACGATCCAGTTATAAAACAGGCAGAAGATCTGAATAGACATTTTCCCAAAGAAGACATAAAGATGGCCAAGAGGTACATGAAAAGGGGCTCAAAATCACAAATCATCAGGGATACGCAAACCAAAACACAATAAGATATCACTTCATACCTGTTAGAATGGCTATTATCCAAAAGACAAGTGATAACAAGTGTTAATGAGGTTGTGGAGAAAAGGGAACCCTTATGCACTACTGGTGGGAATGTAAATTGTTGCAGCCACTATGGAAAACAGTACAGAAACTCCTCAAAAAATTAAAAATAGAACTATCATATGATCCAGCAATTCCACTTCTGGGTATTTATTCAAAGGAAATGAAGACATTAACTCAAAAATAGATATGCCCTGGGCTTCGCTGGTGGCGCAGTGGTTGAGAGTCCGCCTGCCGATGCAGGGGACACGGGTTCGTGCCCCGGTACGGGAGGATCCCACATGCCGTGGAGTGGCTGGGCCCGTGGGCCATGGCCGCTGAGCCTGCGCGTCCGGAGCCTGTGCTCCGCAGCGGGAGAGGCCACAACGGTGAGAGGCCCGTGTACCGCAAAAAAAAAAAAGATATGCCCTGCCCCCGCAATGTTCATTGCAGCATTATTTACAATGGCCAAGACGTGGAAGCAACCTAAGTGTTCATCAGTAGGTGAATGGATAAAGAAAAGGTGATTTTATATATATACATAAAATTCATCCATAATAAAGAATGAAATCTTGCATTTGTGACAATGTGGATGAACCCTGAGGTGATTATGCTAAATAAAATAAGCCAGATAAAGACAAATACCATATAATCTCATTTATATGTGAAATCTAAAAACAAAGCAAAACAAAAAAACTGAACTCATAGATACAGAGAACAGATTGGTGGTTACCAGGGGTGGTGGGTGGGTAAAATGGGTGAAAACGGTCAAAAGGTACAAACATCCAGTTATAAAATAAATAAGTCATGGGGATGTAATGTACAGCTTGGTAACTACAGTTAATATTACTGAATTGTATATTTGAAAGTTGTTAAGAGAATAGATCTTAAAAGTTCTCATCACAAGAAAAAAATTGTGGGACTTCCCTGGTGATCCAGTGGTAAAGAATCTGCCTTCCAATGCAGGGGACGGGGGTTTGATCCCTGGTCCGGGAAATAAGATCCCACATGCTGCAGGGCAACTAAGCCCGCACGTCACAACTACTGAGCTCGCGCGCCTTAACAAGAGAGCTTGTGTGCTGCAAACTACAGAGCCCACGTGCCCTGGAACCTGCGCGCCACAACTACAGAGAGAAAACCTGCACTCCATAACTAGAGAGAAGCCCGCATACCACAGCAAAAGATCCCGCATGCCGCAATGAAGACCCCATGTGCCGCAACTAAGACCCAATGCAGCCAAAAAAAAAGAAAAAAATTGTTTATGTGTGGTGATGCATGTTAACTAGATTTATTGTGGTGATCATTTCACAATATATACAAGTATTGAATCATTATGTTGTACAACTGAAACTAACATAATGTTATATGTCAATCATATCTCTAAAAACAAACAAACAAGTCAAGGCACTTTACATAGCATCTGATTTGGGTGCCAGCATCTGAGTTGATATTTTCCTCCTAGACTGACATGCCATCACCTTGAACTTTCTCTGCCAAAGTCAAGAGTGGGCATGAGATGGTCAAGTGTTTTCCCTTGGCTACCTTCCATAATCCATTCCACTTTCAGATTATGCCTCTTTTTCCTGACTGAACATTATGACTAATCCTTAAAACAGCATCAAGATAGGTGTTATTATTTCTCTTTTACAGATGGGACTATTGAAGCTCACAGAAGATCATGTAATGGGACAAATACCAAATACTGTATAAGTGGTAGAGTTGGAATTTTAACCTTAGATTGTCTGGCTCAGTTTAAAGCTCAGTCACTCTTGGGTCATTTGCTTCCTTATGCCCAATGAAGCTGAAGATGGGTTTGCTTCTTCCACACTGGGGAAAACTGCTCCCTCATCTCAGTCCTTGTGACTCCAGATCTATACTCTCTCTTATATTTTTGACTTTCAATGGAGTGTGATAAAGTGGGGTGGGCTGGCTCAGCCCTGTGATGCTCTGGAGAATGGGTGGTTAGATGCACTGATACATGAAAGGAAAAGGCAAGAAAGAGGAAGCCAGCACTGCCAAATAGTGCCAAAACAGACCAGAGAATTCATGGAAAAGGCAAGTAACCTCCAGCTTCCCAGACATGTCCCTGACTTTGAGGAGGACTATGACAGGTGGACTTGGAGGAAGTCTCCCTGTTGTCTCGCCTCTCCCTGGCCCATTCATTCCCGTTCTTGATAGCTCTCATTAGCTCCCTCTTCCTTCCTCATTATGGCCAGAAGAAGAAGGAAATTACCGGTTCCAGTCTGTGTCTTTCTCTAAAGCACATGCCTCAAAACCCTGTAATCTGTGAAGAGAAGAAATCTTGTGATTTCATTGGAGGAAATTTCATCCTAATCGAGAATCTTTCTGAGCAGATCTTTTATTACCCTTTTGAAAGTTTCATCTGGCCAGAAGACTTCCCTGCTGCCGGCCTATCACCTTCTCAGTGCATGGCTCAGACCTCAGCAACTTTTAAGGACCACTGTTTATTCTTCACAACAGCCATTCACATTCTGTCACCTCCACTGTGTTTACTCCCTTCCAGACTCTTGAACTGGCCCAGGTGGTCCTGGTGTCTATGCCTTTCTCAGGAACCCATTCCAGCCAAACTGAAAGAGCTTTGGTAGCTCCCTCTAAGTCCTCTCCATGTTTCTATGCCTACTGGGGGGCAGAGATGACCACTGACAGGGACCCCACCATTGTACTCAATCTTTCCCATCCGGGTGATTTCTGAAAAAAGCTTAACAAAGTCTATGAGAGTATTCTCAACTCAGTCCAGAATACAATAAAAAAGTCCTAGCTACAATGAAGAGTTTTACTAGAAATCTTATTTATGTTTTTATGGTTTCTGAAACTCTTCTTTAATTACTGCCTACACAGAGCTCAAGATCTGTCAGGAATGATAAAGAATCATTCTCATTATTACCTTAAATTTACTTCCCTTCCATCCAATACATTAACCTTTATTGCTATAAGTTATGGCTGTCGGGAGCCAGAGCTAAAGAATAAACTTTACTTTCATTCAAGATGTGAAGGCAGGCAAGTCACGGCTTTCTGGGTGAGGGCAGGATGAGTAGCGGAGAGTGTGTCATTTGGTGGATACATAAAAAATGCACTATATTCTTCTTAGAAGATAATTATCTAGGAGTCATTTGCCTAGTTCAGTTAGAAGTTACTTTCTGAGGTGGGAAATGGGGGGAGAGAAAAGAGAAAAGAGAGAAAGATGGATTGGCTGACAAATGGACTAATTAAGTGATAAGATACAGAAGAAATGAGAGGGTTATAGACCAGGAAGACAGCAGCTCTCTCGAAAGCAGCAGGATGTGAAATGTCACCTAAAAAAGAAATCATAAAACAGATGGTTCAAGTTAAATAAATGATGTTTGGTTCTTGAAAAGTGCATTTCTTCCTACTTTCTAACACACTCAAATGTGTCTAGATAAGAAAAAAATGGAACAGCACTTATTTCAGATGCTTAATAATAAATATTAGTCTTTTACTGCTTTATCTTTGGTTCAGAGATCTCAAAGTCCTTTTCTCAGCTTTGTTAGAACTTTGCAAGTTCTCCTTTATGGGGGTAAAGGCATAACTTTTTTTATTGATTGGACAGTGGAAAATCATAGGAGTTGTCCCTCAAAAACTGATGCAGGAACAAGGGACTACTTCCGAGCAATTTCTCCAGTCCCTCTGCTGCAGGACCCCTGCCCAAGACTTCTCATTCCACATCTTATTCCATCCATTCTTCCATTCTGTGTTAATCAGGATTGTGTTGGTTATAAGTATAAAGAAACTAAGTCAAACTAATTTAATCAAAGCAAGCAAGCAAGCAAACCAAACTGGGAAGCCCAACTACTGCCTTCAGGTCAGTTTCCGTCCAGGCATTCTAACAACACCATCAGGACTGTCATCTCTGAACACTGCTATATGAGCCTTGCTTAGGTTCTTCTCTGCCATGCTCTGTCTCCTGCCAGTGGCAAGCTGATCTCCAGAGCCACGGCCCTAAATGGTCCTCAGAACTCACGATCCCCCAGAAAGAAGACCCATGTTAGTCTCTAGGAAGAATTCTGTTTGGCTAACTGGCATGTATTCTCACTCATTTCTCAGGTATGAATGGTGAGCCCCTTGACTGGTTACTGTACGTGAATCACATGGAGAGTTGGACTAAGGTTTCCATTAGGAAGAAATAGACCACAAATATAATAGATGCCAACTACACATTCAATTCTGTGCAAAGTTTCCACAGATTCAGACACTTTGGTTTCCATCTTATCTTCCTAACATCCATGTTGGATAGAAAGCGCTAACTGGAAAATTTGCAGCGTGGATGTTTCTGTTTCCCACATTAAGTTTCTGTTCTTAAGTTGTTCCCCTGATGAAAGCCCACCCCTTGGCTTGCTAGCCTTCCTGATGCCCTCTCACTGCTCTCTTCTTAACCTTCCACAACAGTTTACATCATCCAACCTGATGCTTAATAGTAGCCATCCTTGTGGTCTTTTCTGAAATTTCATTTGTGTTAGTCTCAGTTTCCCAACCAGACTGTAAAGAACCATAAGGAACACATCTGGCTTTATGTACTGCCCATCCTACCTCACCTGGCACGCAGTGCATACTCAATACTAGGACTGAATATTCAGAATCATATACATTTTGTGCCCATTGTATAGTTCAGTCATTTGTAAAATGAAGATGATAATGTCAACCACATAGGGCTCATATGAAGAATAAGATGGTATCTTTGAGATGCTTACTACATAGTAAGTATCCAATAATGCATCTATTATTTACCCACATATGTATGCAATACATAATGGATATACATACATGTGCACATATGTATGTATAATTTAGATGATAAATTTCCTGAGGACAGAGCCCGTGTTTCTTCTTTTTTCTTTCTTGTTATGCCAGAGGTAGCATAGCACAGACACTCAATACGAGTCTGTGACCATCTGATTCTAACACTCAGGTTCTTATTTTGCCATCTCCCAGTGATGTCATGTTAATGAAAACAACTGATGCCGTCAGTGCGCCCTTTCAGAATTTCCTTCTTGTCATAGGGAAACATCTGAAAGCACAAAACACACACATATGCAAGTAGCTGAGCACATGTGGATTCTTCACAGAAATCCTCCATATGCTTCTGGCCTATGAAGTCTTTGTACACTAGCACAAAGGGTTGGAGTGGGAAAAGGGAGTGGTGGGGAGTCCAGTATCCTCTGGCAACACTCGGGTGAATAATTCTCCCCTCTTCCCTCTGGGTGGTGCTTGGAAAAATGACCATCTCCAGTTTTGTTAGAGAAATGCAACAAAAGCTAATGCATCTCATTTCATTTTTAGTTTTCAAACTAAGGACGTCAGCACATTTGTAATTAGGCTTTTAGTTATGCATAACTCTGGTTATGTATTTTCCTGCTTTTATGAGTCACTGGGGCATTCATAGTCTGGCAAATCCATAAGAATTCAATTTAACAAAATAAAAACATTTATAGCATAGACAAGGAGGACAGAGCCAGTAGCTTCTTAATGAAAAAGATTTAAAACAAACGAGCACCCAAAGGAAACAGCAGGATTGAAATTGAAGACGGAAACCTTGGAACGGGAATGTTATTGCTCACAGGCCTCTGGGCATATTCTCCTGGGGTGAGGGTGAGAGATCCTGGTTTGCTTTCAATGAGAACTGAAGATGTATACGGATGGCAGCACAAGTCAGAGAATAGAAAACCAAGCTCCTGTAGCACCTTTGGATCTCATAAAGGGCCTTGAGAAACTCCAAACAATTTATTGCTCTTTTGGTGCCCATATGGGAGTGACTATAGCACCATGGTAAAGATCATTCATTGGCTTTGAATCAGACAGACCTGAGGCTGACACCTGGTTCTATCATCTCTTAGCTTCTAAGAGTCAGTTTTACCATCTACACAAATCCAGGTGATAGTAATATTCTCACATTGACTTCTCTGACTCATAGATGAGAGTGTCTGATCAGCATTCTGCAGCATGTCTGGCACTGAGTTAGCACTCAATATGCTGGTGATGATGATAATGCCAAATATTGCACCTGCAATATGGCCCGCCCCTCAGATATATTTTTGGGAAAAGTACATTTCATAGGTCCTCTAAAATCTGGAAAACAAATTTTATAATGGATGCTAAAACCAGCTACCCAACCAACCAACAAACCACAACTCATAAGGAACTGTATGTAGGCATGGAATCCTATGATTAACCATTAGAATTTAATTTTTCTGGTGTGACACTGGGCCACAGAACTAGAATGCAGCAAAGTCTAGATTAGTTCTCACAACTCTATACCCCTAGTTCAGTTGTCTTGGAAGAGCATAACTCCATAACTGTTTACTTCCCCCCCAAACACTGCTACAAACCCACTGAGAGACCTTCTTAACAGAGTTGTCCCCCTAAGAACACAAGTAGAGCCAGTCCCGACAGAAATAGCTGATAGGAAAAGAGACCAGCTATACACTAACAGGTGATGAGCTGTCCAGCAGGCTCTCTGTCCTGCGTAAAGAGCGAGGACCTCTTAGCTTCACATTCCCTGTAAGGCTATAGGCCCTACAGTTTTATTTCTGAGTTGTTTCTGAACCAGGCAAGATATTTTATGGGCTACTAAATACTTTATACATCAAAGTTTATAAGAAAATTTCAGTACATACCATTTAAAAAATTCACCTTCTCAAGGGAAAGCTCCTCTCTACTGAAGAATACTAGATAAAAGAAATAGAAGAAATTATGAAATTAGAAAATCACCATCTTGCAATTATCAATATAATAATTATTCAGCCAAGAATCACCAAATGCTGCCAAAACAATTACGTGGAAGTATATTGGGAAACAGGAGTTCACATAATCTCAGTGTACCAGCTCACAGATTACTTATCAATTTCAAAGGGAGAAATTCTTACAATAAAGAATTCTGGCCAACATGAATTTAAATAAGTGATCAAACTTGACATCATCTAATAGTGAAATAAACTGACATTATGTAATTTTTTTTTTTTTTAGTGGACGTCATATAACTTTTGATGTGATGCCAATGCTATGAAAGATGAAAAAAGATGGGGGAATTCTAGATTAAAAAGATAAAGAATGATGACCAAATTCTTTTTTAGATAGTTTGTTACTAGTGTGTGGTAATATAAGCAATTTTTATATGTTGATTTTGTATCCTGCAACTTTACAGAATTTGTTTATTAGTTGTAACAATAGCAGTTTTTTGGTGGAGTCTTAAGAGTTTTTAATATGTAAGATCATATCATCTGCAAACAGAAACAGTTTTCTTCTTCCTCTCTGATTTGTATACTTTTTCTTCCCTCCCTCCCTCCTTCTTTTTTCCCTAATTGCTGTGTCTAGAACTTCCAGTACGATGTTGAATAAAAGTGGTGAGAGTGGACACCCTTGTCTCGTGATTTTAGAGGAAAAGCTTTTAGCTTTTCACTGTTGAACTTGATGTTATCTGTGGGCTTGTCATATACGGCCTTTATTATGTTGCGGTACATTCCCTCTATACCCAGTTTGTTGAGATTTTTATCATGAAAGGATTCTGTATTTTGTCAAATGCTCTTACTGTATCTATTGAAATGATCATAAGATTTTTACCTTCACTCTCTTAATGTGGTGTATCACATTTACTGATTTGCAGATGTTGAATCATTCTTGCACCGCAGGGATAAATCTCACTTGATCATGGTATATGACATCTTTAAAGTGCTGTGGAATGTAATTTGCTATTTTCTGTTGAGATTTTTTGCACTAATGTTCGTTAAGATTTTGGCCTGTAATTTTCTTTTCTCATAATGTCCTTGTCTAACTTTGGTATGAGAGTAATGGTGGCCTTGTAAAAAGAGTTTCAAAATGTCACCTCTTTGTTAATTTTTTGGAAAAGTTTGAATAGGTTTGGTGTGAATTTTTCCTTAAGTGTTTGGTAGATTTACCCATGAAACCATTTGCTCCTGGACTTTCCTTTGTTGGGAGGTTTTTGATTACTAATTCAGTGTCTTTACTTATTATTGGTCTGTTCAGTTTTTCTATTTCTTCATGATTCAGTGTTGGTAGGGTGTATGCTTCTAAAAATTTATTTATTTCTTCTAAGTTTTCAAGTTTGTTGGTGTATAATTGTTCATAGTAGTGTTTCACGAACCTTTGCACAACTAGGGTACTAGTTGTAGGGTCTTCTATTTCATTTCTGACTTTGAGTCTTATCATTTTTATTCTAGGTCTACTTAAAGGCTTGTCAATTTTGTTTATCTTTTCAAAAATCAGCTCTTAGTTTTGCTGATTATTTCTATTTTTTCTGACCTCTATTTATTTCTGCTCTGATCTTTTTATTTCCTTCATTCTGTTAATTTTGGGCTTAGTTTGTTGTTACATTTATAGTTCCTTATGTGTATAGTTAGGTCGTTTGAGAACTTTCTTTTTTCCTAATGTAGGCATTTATTGCTATAAACTTCCCTTTTAGAATTGCTCTTGCTGTATCCCTTAAGATTTGGTATGCTGTGTTTCCATTTTCATTTGTCTCAAGATATTTTTTGTTTTCCCTTTTAATTTCTCTTTGACCCAATGTTTGTCCAAGAGTATGTTGTTTAATTTCCACGTTTTTTGGTGAAATTTCCAGCTTTTCTTCTTTTCTTGACTTCTAGTTTCATACCACTGTGGTCAGAAAAGATACATAATAGAACTTCAATATTCTTGAATTTGTTGAAACTTGTTTTATGGCCTAATATATGATCTATTCTGGAGAATGATCCATGTGTACTTGGGAAGACTGAATATTCTGCTGCAGTTGGATGGAATATTCTATATAGGTTTTTTATGTCTATTTTGGTCTAGAGTGTTACTCAGGTCATTTGAGAAAGCAGAAACGAGATGAGCCTTATCCTAGGTCAAAGAATAATTGTTCTTGTGTACTTTTATATGGTAAGTAATATAATTTGCAGAATTAACATGTAAGGTTTAAATTATTCCCAATGGATGGTATCTTTTTTGAGGCATCTATTTGAATACAAAATGTCACATATTGATATGACAGTTACTAAGCTAATGAGTAAGGCTAGCCGACTTCTCAACATCCACCTCACAACAAAAGACCATACTGCCCAGCGAGCATGGGGAGCTTTGTTCTTCCAGCATTTATAGATTTCAAATGATTACAGAATGAGAGTCAGAGATTGTGGTGATGATGAACTGACAATGCCTCCCTGGAATCTTGTGTTCAGAGGGATTCTGAGCTCTAACCTATAGAAGAATTCTGTGACTAATTAATGGGTAATTGAAAACATCAGCACACATGCCTCGTGAATACTTAAAACAGTAGGAGGGAGATTTTCTTAACCCTTAAATAAAGGCTGCATTAAGGGGATTTTGGGGAATGTGATCCCAGGATGCAACTGTGAGGGCAAAGACAGTGAACAGGGAATGAAGGAAAAGCAATACAAGAGTGCACTGTTGAGTTGCCTATTGCTACTGGTGACTAGCACTTTATTACAGGGTACCTTCTGGGGAGGCTTACAAAATGTACCACACAATTATTTGCCTAGGGAATAAAAGAAAGAAATATTTATGCAAAGTTTCCCTCCCCTGTCAGTCAAGGGAGGCTCCACAGACATTAACTCCTCTGCATTTCCAAATTGCATACCTGAGTGCTGAGCGGGTCCTGGAGATATCAGTGGCCAGCTTCAGAGGAGCCCCAGGGCAGGAGGCAAGAGCAGGTCTTGAGGTGAAGCGATGTCAGGCTGTCCCTGTGCAAAGCTGATCAAAGTCACCACAGCAGTGACTAGAAGCAGAGGTGGGACTAGAAGGAGATGAAATCACGCTTAAAAGGTGTGACCAATAGTTACTTTTTTTTTGGCCGCTCCACACGGCTTGTGGGATCTTACTTCCCAGACGAGGGACTGAACCCAAGCCCTCAGCAGTGAAAGCACAGAGCCCTAACCACTGGACAGCCAGGGAACTCCCCAATACAGTTACTCTATGTCCACTCTGTTGGGTCTTATTCTCATAATGGCATATGCTCAGTGGCTGAACAAAACTCCGTAGAATCTCACCCATTTAAGGGAGAATACAAGCTATGATCTTCTCAGAAACCATATTGCCTGGACCCACATCTAAGCAGTTACTTCAGATGTAAATTTGTTTGCTAAACACAGTGAATCATGCTGCCCAGCCTTTGAACACAGCTGCTATAGAGGCAACAATTTCAATGAAAAAAATTATAGTGCAATATACTAATAGAAGGAGGAATTCTCATCATTCACCATACAATATTAGCCTGACCCATATTAATTATTATTTCTGTGAAGATTAATACTTCTCACAAACTTTTGAGAAATACACCAACACTAATGAAGCATAAAACTGATAAGCATTAAGAAATTTAGGTGCTCTATGCTGGAGTACCTCTTTTTGTCCATGTTTTGTGAGGAGCTTGCCAAGTTTTAGACTTTTTTTTTTTATTTTGAGAGACATCAATTTTTTTCTTTGATAGTAATAATAATTTACACTTGTGGGCTTCCCTGGTGGCGCAGGGGTTGAGAGTCCGCCTGCCGATGCAGGGGACACGGGTTTGTGCCCCGGTCCGGGAGGATCCCACGTGCCGCGGAGCGGCTGGGCCCGTGAGCCATGGCCGCTGGGCCTGCACGTCCGGAGCCTGTGCTCCGTCCGCAACGGGAGAGGCCGCGGCAGTGAGAGGCCCGCGTACCGCAAAAAAAAAAAAAAAAAAAAAATTTACACTTGTATCATTAGAATGTTTTAAAACTTTTATTAATCAACACATCATAAAGCATAAAGTGATTTCTGTATCCACTTCAATCATTCATTGCAGCTTGCTTTGGAAAGGAAAACAGCCGTTTTCTGCTAACTATACATTTAACTTAAGGTTAGGAGATCCATGAGCCATGGTGATTATAGGGTCAAGATTTAGAGATAGATGGAGCTGGTAAGGTTGCCATCTCTTCCTTGACATGATTAAGATTATGGCCACAAGCAGCAGAACACACATGAATACATCAGGGATTTTGACATCATGGCAGAATGCACGTCTGATGCTGGCAACCTGCTGTGCTGCCTCCAGGGCACAGGCAGTGGGTGTCCTCATCAAATACGCGGGAGGCCTCTACAGGCAGTCACTTCAACACTTGCCCTTCCCAGTGGTGCACAGACATTGGCCAAACAGGTGGGCCAGGCTGAACAACAGAGCTTAAGACAAAGCTGATGAAGTTTCAGCCATTTTTCTTTATGAGCCTTACCCAGGTTCTCAGTTCATTAGTCTCCTTAATAATTAACTCAGAATGTTCTACCTTTCTTCCACACAGAATTGATGGATTCATATTCTAAGTGTGCCAGAGAGAGGGAAGAGACAACATTTACAATATCATAGCACTGAGCTGGTCAGATGCTGACTGATGTGGGCTGTAATGGAACGTCATCTGAGATGATTTTCTAAGGGTCGTACAGTATGAAGGAGAGAGAATACTATGGAGAAAGGGATGCTGATGAGCTGGTCAACTAACCAGAATTAAAAATAGCTCAGGAGAAGGATGTCCACATTGTGCATCAAGAAGAAAACTGAGCTTTAAGCCCCTATCGCTACCTGGAAATTTTGGGAATGGTGGCTCCAGCTGTCCTGCGAAATGGAGTGAGTGCTAGTGCTAAGGACCCAGGACTGAAAACTCGGGGGAAAGTAGTGGAGCGAAAGAATCAAAGGGATAAAACTAATCCGACAGGAATGGAAAACATGCACTATTCTCACCTTCCACTCACAGCAGACATCACTAATCTCTTATGATTCCTTCCCTGATGAGCACTGAGATATCCTAAAACTCTCATTAACCCACCCTTTTAGGTAGTTGAATCATCCCATTTTTTTTTTTGAAGAAATCAATGTGTCATCCTTGATCTATGACCATATCTAGTGTTATTCTAAACATCTCAAATATCCGAATCTATGAGAAGTTAAGAACAGACAGTTTGCATAAACTACCAAGAATCTTTCTCTTTCTTCATAGCTGTAACTTGAATTACTTATTTATAATGTTCTATCTTGTGCTTTTCCTTTTCATGTAATACTACTACTACCTTAGATGTATATGGTTTTTATTATTTACAAAATACTCTCCAATGTTAATTTGTCTGATTCTAAAGCAATTATCAACATAACATAGACAAGGCAAGCACTATTATTTCCATTCTAAGATTAAGAATGCCAAAAACAAAATGTAGGGCTCAAAGAAGGAAAGTGATTTCTTAATTTCATATATTTAGGAGCTGACGGGGCTAAGATGAGAGTTCAGATCTTCAACCAGAGTGCTTGCCATTTGTCCATTATATACATAGAGGAATCTGTCCATGATTAATTTTAAGAAGGTCAATTGTTAAAATAAATGTTTGGAAACCATGAGAGTAAATTGTACCCAACGTCCTTTGATGACTAGCACTCAGAACTTCTGTGGCCAAGGCTAGAGAGAGCCATGTCAGTTTCGCTGAGGTCTTGAGCACGTTCTATTTGGAGTTGAAAGCTGTCCTATCCTGTCCTGCAATTTCATCCCTAAAATTAACAATATCTCCCAAGTACAATATCAGAAGCAATGTGGATATTCCGCAATAATGTATAATTATTTTATGATCCGCCAGGTATTTATGTGCTGACACAAGAGCATTTGATCACTCTCTTAGGTGTCTTATGGGGAATGGCTATAAATGATAATATGCATCTGGGGGTTACCTGGCCTTGCTATAACCGTGGGAACACGTTTCATGAAATCATGGCCTGTGAGCAAGCATTCTGTATCACTGAAAGGCACCACATTGCTGATGGTCACACTGCTGGGTCTCAGTCCAGGAAGAACCTGGAGTTAAAATTTATAAGTTGCAGTCTGTCCTCAGAGTCATAGTTTACTCCTCAAATTGTTTGTTTAAATTTCTTGGCAGATGAAAACAACACAAAAAGTTTTTCTTACAAGAGGCAAAATATTCCAGGAGAAAAAAAAAGTCTTAAAATTTAATGGAGGTGGGGCTAAGGGAAATAGTGCAGAGTCCTTCTGGGATGATTAACGTGGGTTCCCTTAGATTGTCATGGCAGAAACAGAGTCATGCTGAGATGCGTCTTTGCTTATCAAAGTTTCCTGAGACTTGATTATTCAACAAGTATTTACTGAGCACCTGCCTTGTGCCTGGCTCTGTGCTAGACACTTTGTACAAATGATCTGGAGATCTTCACAACCACACTATGAAACAGTCACTTTGGGTGCTCAGATTAGTCCTTCCACAAGACAATCGCTTTGAGACATCACAAACATTTTTCCTTGTTTATTAATTTATTTATAGAATACCACTCTCTCTCCAAAATGCAAAATAAATCTGAAGTCAGTATAATATTGTGAAAAGAGTTCACACAGGACACACTGTCTGCTCCTAGGGCTGCTGACTGTCTCTTGCTGGTACAAGAAGTCATCACCTACCAACGCTGAGACTACTGCCTATTTCTACTGCTCTCTAAGAGCTTCTGCTCATATGCTTCTGTTCTGTCCTTCAACAGTGAACTTAGCTTATGGTGTTCTTTTTTTTTTTTCAATTTTTTCCTACTACCTGCAGATCTTCAACTAAATGAGGCATGTGGGACTCTCAGCTGACCCATCTGAAAATGGTTTTGTGTGATCTGAGACCATTTCATCATTGATTTGTTTATTCAGCCATGCATTTGACAACAGATGGCTAACTGAGCACCTATATCCGTGGAGTGTGGGGTGGGCAGCAGAGATAAGGCACTGAGAGAGGCACAGCCTTGACCTTAAAGACCTTGCAGTCTAGAGGGGGAGACAGATAAACAAATGGGCAATTACTATATAATATGGTAAGAGCTCCAATGGGATAAATGTGGGGTTCTTTGCGAGTGCCGTAGGGGGATGCTCCAGGGAGGTCATCCAACTGCAGTTTTTCCAAACACTCTATATTGCACTTAATATGTGCCGGGAAGCCTGTATAAGAAACTCTTGGAATTTTTTTTAAAATAGAGATTCCAAGATCTAAAGGAATCTCTGGGGTTAGGGCTGAGTAATCTGTATTTTCACAAAGTACTCCAGGTGATTCTTATGCCCAATGAAGTGCGAGAAACCGACTTAGATCAATTGACTAGTTCAATGCTTGTTCCTTCTCCAACATCTAAGTAATAACCAGAAACCCATATCAGAAGGTAGCAGCAAGAATGTTGTCATAGAGATAAACTTGACTCAAATGTAAATCATTGACCTTTTGTAAAAGTATTGTTAGTCACAAATTACTTGCAACCCACCTATTAACTGGTCAGTAGATAGGAGGTTGTGTATTCTCGTGGTTAACGTTCAGGCTCTGGGTGGCTTTGGGCAAGTTATCTGTGCCTTAGTTTCCTCATTGGGAAAACAGGAAGATGATAAGATTCCTTGCGTATAGGGCTGCTATGAGGACTAAATAAATTTATCTGCATAAAGTATTTAGAAGAGTCCCTGGCATATCCACTCTACACCTAATCTGGACTCGGCCATCATTCTAGATCAGTTCCCATCAGTTCCCATCCCTTTCTTTGCAGATAGCTGCCCTCTTGTCTTTTCTTGGGGGTGGGGTGGGTTGGGAATACTGAATGGTGAATTTTGTCCTAAAAAAGTACATGAGATGAAAGGATAATCTTCATCTGAGGAAGTCCCCTGCAAGCAATTTGTTTCTTGGAGTGTTGCCTCATCTTTGCTTTATACAGTGTAAGAGGCAGAATAATGGCACCCAAAGATGATCCCGCCTTAATCTCCAGAACATGGGAATGTTACTTGCATGGCAAATGGGAGTTTTCCAGATGTAATTAAGTTAAGGACCTTGAGATGGGGAGAGTATCCTGGAATAGCCAGGTAAACTCAATGTAATCACATGAGTCCTTATAAGCGGGGAACCTTTCCAAGCTTAGGTCAGATGGAGATGTAACACTGCTAGCTCTGAAGATGGCAGAAGGGATTTTGAGCCAAGAAATGAGGGCAGCTTATAGAAGCTGGAAAAGGCAACAAAATGGATCCTTACCTAGAACCTCCAGAAGGGAGTGAAGTCCTGCCAACATGTGGATTTTAGACCTGTGAGATCCATTTCAGAATTCTGATTTACAGAACTGCAAGATAATAAATTTGCATTGTTTAAGCCACTGGGTGTGTGGTAATTTGTTACAGGGGCAAGAGAAAACTAATACCTATAATCTTTAGACATCTGCTTTTTCCTTAGAATAATATGTATTTGATCTTTCAATTTTATCTTTTATACCCAGAAAATAATTCCTTCACATTTTAGGGGCACACCCCCTAGTCCTTCAAAATGAAGTCACTGGAAGTGATGATAGGCTTTAAATTTAAGAATCTGAAGGCTGATATTTAATTTCAGCAGATCATCCATCCTCCAGGGTGCTGTGTACAAATCAGAATTTCTCCTGCTCTTCTCTACATCACGCCCCCGACTTCTTCGTATTTAATCATATTTATCTCTCTTCCCTTAACTTTTAGAAATTTGTATCTGTGGAACTTTCATCAGGTAATTTCTTGAAGACTCTTGTTCTTGTTAAACTCCCTGTTATTTCATAGATTCTTCTGATAATGTGCCTGGAAATACGGCCTGTGTAATCGGCAATTACATCATATGCCACACCACTCTAAAACTTCATAAAATTATAGTGCAGTTAAATGAACCTAAAATAAATAATGCAAGTGGACTATTTAAAGACCCTGACTAAGAGATTTTTGCATGTATTTTAAAAATATGCCATTACTTTAAACTTTGGTTACATAGTGAAGATAATTTTAAAGCTATGATTAAAAATATATTTAAATTAAAATGTAGTTAAAAGGCAGAACAGAATCACTTATAAAAATCTCATCTGGCTCGAAAACCCCAGTGGAAGTAAATGTCTTCTGCACACTTAGATATGGTTTATGGCATCTATATTGTGCAGGAGGAACAATAACAAAGTTCGCAGCTCAATGAGAACACCGAAATTGATTTAAGCTTCTTTTCACTGGAGCATACATTTATGACAGCCACCATCAGCAAGAAAGAGCTTAATTTTCTAACTTAGTTAAACATTCACAAAGCTGTTTGCCTTCTCCTCCAAGGAGACTTCCCAGTAGTTTGTATTGACCACAATATGTTTTTCCTTGGGAAAGTCTGAAGCCACTGGAAATTTCTTATCCTGGGGGTGGAAGGGCTGAGGATTATTTGAAGTGAAAGAAAATAAGTCCCGATGAAAGTTTTCAGTGAGACGTGGTCGTCAGAAATGTTGATGGGATCTATAAAAGAATGAACTCCATTCTCTGCCTTATTCTTTTTTTTTTTTTTTTTTTTTGCGGTACGCGGGCCTCTCACTGTTGTGGCCTCTCCTGTTGCGGAGCACAGGCTCTGGATGCGCAGGCTCAGCGGCCATGGCTCACGGGCCCAGCCGCTCCGTGGCATGTGGGATCTTCCTGGACTGGGGCACGAACCCGTGTTCCCTGCATCGGCAGGCGGACTCTCAACCACTGCACCACCAGGGAAGCTCTCTGCTTTATTCTTTGGTGCTCTTCTAACCTCATCTGGAGTATTAATTTCAGGCCACCCTTGATGAGGGGCTGAGATGTGTCCAAGTGTACTCAGAAGACAGGACAGGGATATATGTATACCATCCACATAAGGAACAGTGGGAGGCATTAGGCTATTTCACCTCAAGAAGAACGATCTGGTGGAATATGGTGACTGGATTCAAACATCTGAAGGATGGCATGCAGAGAAAGAATTGGACTTATTTCTGTCTTTCTGAAAGGGGTAGATGTGGGGCCGGTGGATAGGAGTTACATTGAGGTTGATCTAAGTTCTTTATGAGGAAGACATTTATCAGAACTCCCTGAAGATGAAGATGATGTGTTCTCCATCCCTAGAGGTGCTCAAGCACAGCCAAGAAACTTAGAACCGTGTCAGGATCTCTAACTTACTTTGCTCCCCATCATACCCTCTGCCAGATGGAGTGAGATGGGGCATCTACTGCTGCTGAGAAGGAGTTCAGGTCTCTGTCTCCAGAGACTGAAACCCAAAAGGTGCATGGGACAATTAGGTGGCTCTAGGCCAGAAATGACAACTCTATGCCACCATGCTCTCCTACTGCCCATGGAAGATATTCTAAATGATTACAGGACTCTCTTCTGTTGCATAAGTATAACCTCAGCATCCTTCTCAACACAATATGCTGCCATTATTAGAACTGGTACACAGATGAAATCTATTTGTCATCCCTGCTTTAGGACAGACTTGGTGTGCTATTTATTATCCGTTTAGTTCCAAACAGCTCTCCGTGCTCTTCTTTGTGATAGTTGATTCTGTAAGTTATGTTTCTGCTTTGCCAGCTGGACCACCGTTAGTCTAGATGGACACTGCAAGGCTGGAGGAAGAACGGGCTTTCTCTTTCCTTCATGTTTTCTGTGGCTTCCTGCTGCCTTTCTGTAGTAGCAGCTGAATCTAGTTGGCAGGTTTTCCAACACTCTCAGAAACAGCCTTGTGGTATCTCCCTCAGGAACAATAGTGCCTTCCAGCCCATCCTGCCTCCTCAGAGGTCTGAATTTCAACTGCATGGGCCTCTCCTCCAGCTTTTCCTTTTATTCCAACCCTTTTCCTTTTATTCCCCATCGCTAGGGGTGGTAGCTCTTCCTACAATTGCCACTTCTATGATACTTGTCTCTTTCTGCCTTTTTTGTTACCTTCAACTTTTTATCTAATTAAAAATTCTTCAATTTCCCTGTTTAAATACCTGATATGATTTTTGTCCCTTGACTGTACCCTTTTGATACATCTCCTATCAGCACTATTGTCCATCTTCTGACATTCTCTTCTTCTCTCACTGGTGACCCTGTGATCCTGCTAATTCTTGTCTACATTCTAGCTAATGAATGGCGTTTAGAACTGGGCATCACAGGTGGCTGTATAAGTTGTGAAAAACTCTAGGGGGTGCCACTTACATTTGTAATCAACACTGATCTACACATTCTGAAAATTTTCTAGCAGTTGAGGAACAGAAGGCATTTTATTTTATTTTATTTTATTTTTTTCAGAAGGCATTTTAAAATGTACACTAAGCTAGTGATGTTTTAGCCTGTAATGGATTAAGGGGTAATTGTGTTTAATTTTTGATATGATTATAGACAATTTGAGTGGTCAGGGACTTTTACATCATCCAGCCTCATTTTTTAAAAATTGAAGTATAGTTGATTTACAATATTATATTAGTTTCAGGTGTACAGCATAGTGATTCTAAAAAATAATACAACTGAATATATGTGCAAAACAGAAACAGACTTAGACAGATATAGAAAACAAACTTGTGGTTACCAAAGGGGGAAGGAAAGGGGGGAAGGACAAATTAGGGGTACGGGATGAACAGATATAAACTAATATGTATAAAATAGATAAGCAACAAGGATATACTGTATAGCACAGGGAACACCCTCATTTAAAGATAGGAGGTTTAAGTCTCAGAAATGACAATAGAACTGACACTGGGCCTCTGGGTAAACTTGGAATTGGAATTAGGACTTGAGGCATCAGACTCATAGCAAAGCTACAGGACAGAAATAACAGAACAGAAATTCTCCCTTTAACGTAAGAGGCCAGTCCTAAGGGAGGTCCCAACAAAGCACTGTAGCTCTGCGGCCCCCCCCGAGTCCTCTCTTGCATCCTTTGGCTGGAAAGGTTAATAATGAGACCAGACTGTTGGTAGGAGAGAGAGAGAGGGAGACAGCTGTCTTAGAAAGAAGGCTCCAGAAGATATTGTGGGTACTGCTGATAGAATGGGACTTACAAACACCTTGGTCATTAAAATGCCCTTTTGAGAGTGTTAGAAGGATAAGAAAAATGACAGAGAGAGGTAGGCTCCTACAGGCTAGATACAGAGCATGTCAGTTCATGACTTGATGAGTTTTATAGTGAATAAAACTGTTAATGGCTGCATGTGATATCAATGTCCTAAATAGTATAATACAGTAAAATGCAGTATAAAAGTTAATACAGGGCTTCCCTGGTGGTGCGGCGGTTGGGGGTCCGCCTGCCGATGCAGGGGACACGGGTTTATGCCCCGGTCCGGGAAGATCCCACGTGCCGCGGAGCGGCTGGGCCCGTGAGCCATGGCCGCTGAACCTGTGCGTCGGAGCCTGTGCGAGGCCACAACAGTGAGAGGCCACAACAGTGAGAGGCCCGTGTACCACAAAAAAAAAAAAAAAAAGTTAATACAGAAATTATAAAACGACTATAAATTTCAACAAGAAACTTTATGGATGAAAAAATCTGTAGAAAATGAGATGCAAAATTCAGCAATGGAAATGTTGAGGAATAACCAAAAGCATCACAAATCAAGGCGTTTGTGAAAATGAGGTAGAAAATGAGTCTCGAGCTCTGCAGCCAGAACCAGGTTTCAGTGTCCAACTTGTCCCCCTGCTCCATGGAGAGATTCTCATTCATAATTCACCCTGTAGGTCAGGGTGTGAGTTAATTAAGAATACAGAAGCCTCTAACAAAGCTTGTAAATATTATTGAAATTACTCATTCTAATAAGAGATGCAATTGCTGGCATTTTGAATCCTGATGGTTTGTTTGGGTGGCTGAAATCTCTCAATATTGTTTGTTGCTTTACTCTAGAGACTGGCTAGAATCTTCCATGTGCATATATATATACACATAGATTTCTCATTTTCTGAGGTGTAACTGATCATTCCAGGGCAGTGGTTCTCAGCTGGGGATAACTTTGGCCCCTGCCCCCCGCCCCCCAGCCCTGGACACTTGGCAATGTCTGGAGGTATTTTTAGTTGTCACAACGGGCGTGGGGAGCTGCTGGCATCTAACTGGTAAAGGCCAAGGATGCTGCTTAACATCCTGCATTATCGCACAGACAGCCTCTTCCACCCCTAGCAAAGAATTACCTGGCCCCAAACGTCAAGAGTGAGAAACTCCGTTCTGGTTAACCGTGCATTTTCTTAATTTACTACCATTCTCTGTCACATTCAGGAGGCAGAAAACATGAGTATTTTCACTTAGGTTGTGAGCTAAATTTGCCCTTACACATTGTACTGAAGTAGGAGAAACCCAGGATCTTGAGAGTAAATATCCAAACTTCTGATTACTTAGAATCAGGAGGCCAAAATAAAGTTCTAAGAGGGATTATAAAGACAGAGAACAAGAGCAAGGAGCATAACACCCTTACCCAATATAAATTTGGGTGGAAGTTCTCTAATGGGGACCCTCCACTTAATTCCTGGAGCAAAAGGTGGTGCTTTTCTTTTCTCGCAGGTCTTGGAGAATGACCAGGTCTCTGAAACGGCCTTGGAACTGTTATCGATCTTTTAAGTATGTGCCTCTTTCCCCCAGCTAGGTTAGAAACCCCTTGAGGACAAGGATTCCACTCACCATCTCTCCAGTTCCTACTCTACACGGTGCCTTGAATTTGGTAAGTTCTCAATAAACAGCTGTTGTAAACTGTGAGGCAAGTGAAACAGAACACAGCTTCTTTAGTGAATTCTGACTCATTCGACAAAAACTCTAGTGATTTGGGAGCTGTAAAAAAAAAAGGAAATAAATGTTAGTTATTTAATATCTTTTCATATATTTCATTAAAAACACAGTCATAAAATAAGAAGTAAATCATTTATTTGGATTATAAGCAACCTACTGCAAACAAAATGTATTCTAAGGTGAGGCAGTTCCTTGTTTGAGCAGGCTGCTGGCTAGAGAAGTCAGGCTTTGATTTCTCCTTTCTCTGTCACAAATATTGACAATTTTGTAAAAAAAAAAAACAACCAAAACACAAAACCAGATTAACAATTTATTAAAAATGAGCTGAATATTTTCTTTTTTTATTTCCCAGCTAGGCAGCAGTGCCGTCTTACTTTAACATCAATCTTAACCTTATTTTATGTTGTGTACTTCCTGTTCTAAAGCAAAACTGATTTTATTCTATGTAAACCACTGAGCAGTCATCACTAAAATAAGACTGTTTCTGAACCTTTCCCTTAGAAAAAAATCAATGTTAATAAAACCACAGTGTCCTGTTACAGTTTAAGATTATTGTCCACATGGAAAATTTTAGACAATAAAATAGTCCATTCAATTTTGTAACACAGGTTAGAGTGAGGATTCTTTTCTATGATAATTTTGTAAAATAAGTATTATGAAGAGCAGCTTGAAAAGAGGGCTGCATTACTTCCTGTCACATAAACCCTCTAATGAATAGACAATAATAGCTTCCCTTGAAGGATTACTTGGTAATTTTTTGGGGTACACAAAACTACTGTAAAATGGAACAAAGTTATGGGAATAATTGTAATTTTTTTCTCCTGCACATTTTATAGAAACTTCTTTATAGATCATATTTGCTTTTAAATAAAATTGCAAGATAATTATATTTTGCTTACGCCCAATGAACTTCTGAACCTTAGAAGTGTTCCACAACAAATGTCCAGTTATAAGATAAATAAGTACTAAAGATGTAATGTACAACATGGTTAATATAATGAGCACTGCTCTATGTCATATCTGAAAGTTGTTACAGAGTAAATCCTAAGAGTACTCATCACAAGGAGAATTTTTTTCTTTTATTTTGTACCTATGGGAGATGATGGATGTTCACTGAACTTACTGTGGTCATCATTTCATGATGTATCTAAGTCAGATCATTAGGCTGTACACCTTAAACTTATGCAGTGCTGTATGTCAATTATATCTTAACAAAACTGGAAGAAAAAAGTGTTCCATATACCACACAGCAATAGATGGATAGATGGCATTTGTCATTCACTTTTCATCAAATATTTATTAAGTCCACACTACGTGCTAGGCACTGTTCTGAATGTTGTTTACCTTTACAGTCATGTTTATTTTTATATCCTATTTTAAACCAAATGAAAGTCAGTCTATTCCCCAAGCTGGCTGATGGTACCTTTAATTAGTCCTCAACCATAAAATAAGATCATACTCTTTTGCATGTTTATAACATATCATAAATGACTACTTTTTATAATTCCTGCTTTACCACAAAAATTCTGAAATCTAGTGGAAAAGATGACCTGTAGATACTGAGTAAAATGTAACATTTGTCCTTAATGTTAGTAAGTAAATGAGTATTCTTTAACCAAATAAGATCAGTATCCTGGATCTGTCTGAAGTGAATTTATTCAGTTTATTTCTGAATACATTTCTGTCTGGTCACAATAAATTTATCACAATATAGTAGTTTCCATGCATTGCTATTTGGAGTTTATTTTGTCAAAATTTACCGTCTCAAAATTGTACTTTGTAAAAGTCAACGTACACAATCTAGGATTTATCTTTATTTGGAGTTCATCTCTCCTCTGTGGCTCCAGCACACTTGGGCTGAATAATACCATTATTTTTCTTGTAGAGTGTGTGTGTGTGTGTGTGTGTGTGTGTGTGCGCGCGCGCGCGCGCATATGTGTGTGGTGTACACAGATACAGTAGTTAGGATCATGGTGTGGAGTAAGGCAGCCCTATGTTTGAATCCATCACTTCCAGAGGGTGATATTCAGCAAGTTACTGAATTTCTCTGGACCTCACCTTTCACAGGATGGGTTTAAAAATCTACTCTATAGCGTTATCGTGAGGATTAAAAAGAATACATTTTAAGCACCTTTTACAAAATGGTCCCTCAGTAAATGGTAGGTATTTTTATCCTTCAATTAGAAATGTTTTTTAGCCTAAGCTTTGTGGCAGTTTTTGGCAGGGGAGGAGGGATAGTGTGGAGGAGGGGTTCTTATGAACCCCTCCTTTTATGAACCCAGAGCATCCACGGTGAATATATATAGAATTGAATCCCTTGGCTCAATTTCTGTGTAAGGAATCCTTCAGTATTCTCCATATCAGAAATAATCCCAATCTGTTTTCAAATTGCTGATGAATACAGAAAACACGCCCCCACTCAAGACCGCTCCTTTCCAGAACACACTCAAATCCAATGTCCCACACTGACATTTCATTTTTCATGTCTTTTCCTGGGGAGAAGGCATTCCAACTATTTGAATAGCATGCATACAGGTTCAGCATTTAGACTTCATTTTCACAATTCATTAATGACAGAATAAGAGTATTAAAATGTCAACAATAAAACCAGTTGCTTGCCTTAATTTTTAAATTATACAAAGTTACACACATCATTCTATGTCTTTAAAACATTACCATTCTTAAAGTTTAAAAAAAGGATTATCCAGTATTGAGTCAGTATAAGATTTGAAGCATACTAATCTGTCTTCATTAATTAAGATGAGGCATTTTGTAATAAGCTATTTGTTTTCCAAACCCAAGTCTGACACACCCTCATTGTGCATCTGACACGTGATGGAGCTCCTGGCAAGACGCAGCCCGGCCAGTGGGATGCTCAGGCACCTGTGGAGAACAACCCACTTCTACATTCCACTACTTTGCCTTTCATCTGGCTATGTTGTCAGAAAAAAGTCATTCTTTAAATTATATCATTTTACTAAAGAAAATTATCTTTTGCCTTGAAAAGTTATCAATCTAATGAGCCCAACTGTGTGTCCCAAAAGGTGCCCCATAGCTTCTAGGGGATTCGTAGAAAGGTACCAGATGGATAATGGGGACAGGCGAGCGACACAAATGCCGAAATTTAAAAAACACACATTCTTTCACAAACTGAACATCTGTCTGTTCAGTGATACGTAATAAACTGATGTGCCATTTTTAAAGACAGATTTCACACAGAGGAACTGGTGTCATGGTGTCATTTTTGAACTTATTCGGAGGAAGATAACTTTTTCATTATAGCGTTTTCTTGAAGATTTAAGCACATTGCAAAACTATATTTAGATTCATGCCAAGAAGGAAAATAGCTACTATCTTTCAGCCAATCTCTGAGAATCATGAATACAATCTGCAAGGAATGATTTTTAAGCAGAAAGTAAACAAATCAGAACTCAAAGCCATAATTTGAATAAATAACTAATATTGCTTTAATGTATTCTTCAGCTTTCTGTGCTCTGGTGGAGACAGCCAAGAATGAGAAGTAGTGCTTTCCAGTGTTTCTATCTTACCCATGCCCCACCTCGACAGCTATCTACAAGCAAGTCACTGCCTGACTCAAAAAAGTGGGGATGCAGTGTCGCTCACCTTGGTCCTGATAGCATTTATTTTAAAATAGGGAGGGAGAGCTGGGCTAGAATTACCCAACACCTATTCACTTCCAGGTTTGTGCTTTTCCCAACATTTATGTCTAAAACAGTACAGGAGAGTAGTTAATACCTTGAGCTTTGAGGACAGGAAGACTTAGGTGATAATGACAGCTCTGGCCTTCACTGGCAGTGTAACCTTGAACAAGGAGCTTAATTTTTCTGAGCCTCGGTCCCTTCATCTATCAAATGTGAATAAAACACATTTGATAGATGAAAGGACAGAGGACCCGCCTTGCAGGGCAGTTGTAAAACAAAATCTACAGGGTATAGAATTTGGTAGGTGGCCACGAGGTAGGTGGTCACAAATACTTGTTATTACTAATGCCTGGACCCCATTTCAAGGACATACGGGTGGCTGTTGGCGGGGCCAGCCAGACTAATGAAGCTTATAAGGCTTTACTGAGATCATGGTGCCCTGTATAAAAATGTGAAGTCAGGCTTCTTTAACCACTTACTAGCTGTGTGACTTTAGGCAAGTCACTTAACCTTTCTGTGCTTTAGTTTCTGCAACTTTAAAATGTGAATTATAATCTTGTTCACTTTATGGGACTGTACTCAGGATTAAATGATTTATATTTCTAAAGTGCTTAGTGTAATATCTGCATGTATTAAGTCATATGAGTGTAATTGTTTGTATTTGTTATGGAGGTCAGGTCATTGGTTGATATCTTTAGTCTAGTACCAGAATGGACCTTCTGAACATGGCTTCTGTAAGAAAGAGGGGAAAAAAAGCTCTTCACTACTATACAATCACCCTTAGTCAAATCTTCTCTAGTCTATGTAAGGATTCACATTATATAGTAAGAGAGTATTAACTCAGAGACATCTTTTCTGCGAGGTTTCCTTCTCAATACTTCTTGGAGCTCTCGGCACCTGTGACCCATGAACCTGTAGGATTTGGGCCCTAGCAGGCAAATGGGTCTTTAGGTCCCTCCTTCATGTCCATCAGCCTTCAGTCAGACAATTATCTATGCTGACAAATCCATACCTCCACTGGAGCAATGCAAAACATTTTAAGAAAAAGAATGCAGGCAATCATCAAATGACTCATTTTAAGGGATTAGGAAATACTAGAAAGAAAGTTTTGTGACAGGTCTTAGCCCAGAGGAACTAGGGACTTTAAAACTCTGTAAATTAAGTGAGGAACCTAGAATACATTCTCAATCTTGAGTTAAGACACTCTCTAGCCATAGTTCCTTCCCTTGCCTTTCTTTCCCCTTTAGCTTTGCTGAATATTCACTATGACCTGATTTCTCTCTATACTGGGCAGTGGGGCACTAGCTAGTATATTTTCTCCCAGGCTTTCTCTTCCTAAAAGTCAGGCTGTCTGAGTGTGAGCAGCCTCCTGTGACCAGAGTCAGGCTTAGAAGCCACAGAGACAGCATATCTTCCAGGCTGGAGCCAATAAGCTTCCTTCTGAGACCACCAGCATTTTCTACCAAGCTGGAGAGTTTCCATAGTCAGGTCAATTTCAAGTAACAGTCAATGTTTTCCAGATTTTCAATATTTTGAATGTACACTTAGCTAGATAATATATTCCTCTTAGACTTTGGTATTGATTTAAATATATATATATATACACACATATATATATAGAAAAATTCATATCCTTTGATTCAGAAAGTCTAGTTCTAAGAACACATAAAAGGAAATAATTGGACAAGTGTAAGGAGAAATATACATTCAGAGATGTTCATTGCAGTGCTGTTCACAGTAGCAAGAAGGAAAGGAAAATAACTTCTACAATATTTCAAAGAGGAAAGGTATATCTATTTAGAAGGACCGGGCTTCCCTGGTGGCGCAGTGGTTAAGAATCTGCCTGCCAATGCAGTGGACACGGGTTCGAGCCCTGATTCGGGAGGATCCCACATGCTGCGGAGCCACTATGCTCGCGTGCCACAATTACTGAGCCTGCGCTCTAGAGCCCGTGCTCAGCAACAAGAGAAGCCACTGCGATGAGAAGCCCGCGCACTGCGATGAGAAGCCCGCGCACCGCAACGAAGAGTAGCCCCCGCTCGCCGCAACTGGAGAAAGCCCGCGTGCAGCAACAGACACCCAAGCCAAAAATAAAATAAAAAATAAATAAATAAACTAGAAGGACGATGGTATTATCCGTGATAATCTTAGCAAAAGCTAACTCCTGTTGACGGCCTATCCAGCGTCAGGTACTGTGCTAAGCTCTTCACAGGTCAACACACTTAATCCTCACAACTGCCCTATCAAGTAGGCATTATGATTTGATTGTTATCAATTCACAGAAGAATATACTGAGGTTCAGAAAGATGGTCTGCTCAAAGCCAAGCAGGTTCAAAGCGGGGAAGCCAAGATTTGAACCCTGATCAGCCTACCTCCAGAGACAGAGTTGTTAACTTACCCTAACAGCTTCTGCAAGAGTCCCTGGTCAGCTCAAAAGAGTTTCCACTGCCCCAGAAACAACTGCCTCCAGTGCAGAAGCACTGACGAAGCTTACTTTAAAAGAATCAAAATTTATAACCACCGTAGAGCAACCAAGTGTAGGGAAGAAATACATGGGCAATAAGGCCCTGGCATGGCCATTTTGTTGATGGCTGCTGAAAGCACTGATCAGAGCAATAACCCTGGGAGCAACGCCGTTGGCAAAGGGAGCAGTAATTAAGACTGGAACTATGGGAGAGAAGAGTACAGTGTTTCCAAGCTTACAACAAAGAAGAATGCATTTCACATAAAACGGGACTTGAACGTTTCTGACTCCAGAGACTGTGCTCTATAGAGGTGGCTGGACAGCCCGCAAGTCCCAAAATAAGACCCATTGTGTGAGTGTACACTTTTCAGTTAAAATGGGTCAACAAAAACCATATTGTGAAGAAACATTATTACTAAGAACTCTATTTTTGTTTTTAATAGTTGGCAAGCCTTTACACATAGGTATACTAGCAATTAGAAAAATATCCTTTGTTAGATCATATGCTCTGCCTTAGCTCAGGCTGCTATAACAAAATACCACAGACTGAGTGCCTTACACAGCAGACATTCATTTCTGATGTTCTGGAGGCTGGGAAGTCCAAGATCAAGGTGCCAGCCAATTCAGTTCCTGGTGAACGCTCTCTCTCTG